>NC_041382.1:75920480-76053777 GCF_002162155.2 Triticum dicoccoides | reverse complement strand
GACCCCCGACACCTTCCAAAAAGGTGTTCTTTGGCCTTGCAGAGGCCGACGGGGTCATATATTTGTGAATTATTAGTTAGGTCATATATTTTTCGATTTTGTTATGAAAAACATCATATCTAATTGTGTTGATCGGGTAGTTTTAAATGTGCAGTTGTTTCATCGCTGCGAGGTTTGGTGTTCGACGACCTCGCCATGCGTTTGACGAGCTCTGCCCCTTCGTTCGTGGGTGAGCACAAATGACATGTCCTCCTCCCCCATTAATTATTTGATCTATTCCGATGAAACCTGATAGCTAGCTATATATGTGTCTTGAATCATCAGTATGCGTAACCAATATGTGTCTCCCGTTCGAAAGCGTCATAGTTATAAATATGCATGCATTTGCATATTTATAACCTTGATTCTTTCGAATTGTCCAACGCTATCCATGGACAGCCCGAGTATGTGTAGATTAGGTTCGTTTTCCCATATGCTTTGCTCCGGATCCGACGCATAAATTTCGTCAGTGCCTCCCCTGTTGTTCTCCGGGTACACATCCTCTTTGTTTATTGCACAGACGTGTATCAGGAGAACAGCGGGGAGGTGCTGCCGAAATTTTGCGTTGGATCCGGAGCATAGCATGGGAAAATGAACCCAATCTACACATACACGGGTGGGATTAGGACCTATCATTACCTATTAGAGTGTAGGTTGCATGGACGTAATAAAATTGACAAAGTAGATCAACCAATGAATATATACATGGTGAATTACATATATAATTGTTGTGTGTCCAGTAGCTCTGAAAGTCAAGATGAGTGACCGTGCGTGGATGTATACCGGTCACACTGGTCAGAACAAATGGAGCGCTAAATGGTTCACAAATACCAAGGGGTTTGTGCAAGCCGCATTTGCAAATGGCCAGAAGAAAACCTGGTGCCCCTGTTTCCGTTGCGGCAATTGGGAAAAGAAGACAGAGGCTGAAATGGGCAAACACCTGCAGAAGAGTGGTTTTACGCCCGATTATACGGTGTGGACATTTCATGGTGAGTCTGCCCAATGTGGCCGAGCTGAGGTGGATCGTCGTCGCACCGACGAGCATGGTACCGGGATGGAAAACATGGTGCAAGACTATGATGATGCTCGGGATCCGGACGAGGAGATGGAGGAATCTGCAAAGGCCTTCAATGAAATGTTGGAGTCTTCAAAACATTCGCTCCACGAGCACACTGAGCTTTGTCAGTTGGATGCCATCTCACAAGTAATGGCTCTGAAGGCTCAGTTCAACTTGGGCAGAGAATGCTATGACACAATTATGATAGTATTTGGACGGTTTCTACCCAAAGGCCATGTAATGCCTGCAAACCTGTACCAGTCGGACAAAATCCTCCGTGCACTGAAGATGCCCTATGAGAAGATACATGCCTGTGAGAAAGGATGTGCCTTATTTAGGCTTGACTATGCGGACTTGAACTATTGTCCCATTTGCAAGTCTTCCAGGTATATTGTGGTAGACAACGGTATGGGTGAGAAGACACAGACCAAAATCCCCGTTAGTGTTCTTCGGTATATGCCAATCGTACCAAGACTTCAACGTCTTTTCATGGTCGAAGAGACGGCCAGACAGATGACATGGCACAAAACAGGCAAAAGAACCGAACTAGATGCAGATGGGAATCTGATCATGGTACACACATCGGATGGTGTTGCGTGGAAAAAGTTTGATGAATTACATGCTGACAAAGCGGCAGATCCGAGGCATCCTCGAGTCGACATCAGCACGGATGGGTTCAGTGTGTTTGGTATGACGGCAGCCCAATACAGTTGTTGGCCCATATTTGTCTTTCCACTCAATCTCCCCCCCGGACAGATTATGCAAAGAAATAACATTTTCCTAACGTTGATAATTCCAGGGCCCAACTATCCAGGGAAAAATATGAATGTGTACATGCAGCCGCTTAAGGACGAATTGCAAGAAGCCTGGGATAATGGGTTCAAGACATACGATGCCTTTAGCAAACGGAACTTCATAATGCGTGTCTGGTACATGTACTCTACGCATGACTTGCCGGTGTATGCGTTATTCGTTGGCTGGTGTGTGCATGGAAGGTTTTCGTGCCCCACATGCAAGGGAGCTCTTGAGTTTCGTTGGCTTCAGGCCGGTCGCAAGTTTTCTTGCTTTGACATGCATAGACAGTTCCTGGATCCTCGCCATAAGTTCAGGAAAGACAAGAAGAACTTCATCAGGGGTAGAGTTGTCAAAAACTCTGCACCACCTGCATTGACAGGCCAACAGACCCTGGATGGGTATGCAGCGAATCTAAAGAGGGGAGCGAATCTTGATAAACTGAAGATATTTGGTCTCAAGAGTCATGATTGGCACATATGGATTGAGCAGGTAATGCCGGTGATGTTGCGTGGCTTCATCCCTAAGGGTGAATGGCTAGTACTGACAGAACTCAGCTATTTCTTCCGTGTTCTATGTGCGAAAGAACTAGCGCCTGGCATGCTAGAAGAAATGGAAGAGTTGGTGCCGGAGTTGATCTGCAAGTTAGAGAAGATCTTTCCACCGGGCTTCTTTAATCCAATGCAGCATTTGATTTTGCATCTCCCGACCGAGGCAAGATTGGGGGGGGGGGCCATGCAAAATCGTTGGTGCTACCCAACTGAGAGGATGCAGAAGACGCTTCGAGAAAAATGTAAAAATAAACGTAGAATTGAAGCATCAATGGTTGAGGCATTCATCACAGAGGAGACGGCAAACTTCGTAACAGCGCACTACGAAGCCAAAAATCGTCATTTGCATAATCCGAAGCCTCGGTACAACGCTGACGACCCTAAAAAGGGTGGATCCAACCTCAGCCTATTCAAAGGGAATCTCGCACTAGCTAGTGTTTCACATCCAGTATCTTTGGATAATGAAGAATGGCGGACCATTTCGTTGTATATCTTCAACAACCTGATAGAAGTGCGGCCGTACATCGAGTAAGTTCTCGGTACATTGTTTCGCAACTTCTATTTCCTTTGAACTGCTCTTATTCCTGGATATGTCATACAGTCGATATGTCGCCATATTCTCGTATGGAGCGGAGATCCAAAAGGATTCCGTCGAAGAGTATGAGCTTCTCGCAAAGCAAGGGGGCGGCTATCCCGGTTTCATCTCTTGGTTCAAACAAACGGTAATTTCTATTAGACAATTCCATTTCATTCGCTAATTTGTGCATAATGCAACAATCCTTTCATATTAAACTTGTAGGCTAATTCAGAGTCTATGGATGCCGAATTGAGACAAGTCGCTAATGGTTTTGACTATAAGGTCCGTTCATTTGACAAGTACGACATCAATGGGTATCGCTTTTGTACCTATGGCAAAGAGCTATCTATGGCCGACCGAAAGTCTACAAATTGTTGTGTATCTGCTATCGGAGAAGGAGGTACCGAGTATTATGGGAGAGTTGAAGCAATTTATGAACTTCTGTTCTATGGTGAAAACCCACCGAATGTCGTAGTCTTCAAATGTTATTGGTTTCAACCAAAGGAGACTAGAAGGACTCATGAACATATAGGGCTAGTTGAAATCAACCAAAGCACCCATTTAGATGTTCCTGATGTCTATATTACGGCTCAACAGGCGACCCAAGTATTCTATCTACCGTGGGCCTGCCAAACTAATCCAAATCTGAAAGGTTGGGATGTCGTTTATGAAGTGCCGCCACGTGCTAGACTTTCTCCCCCAAAGGAAGAGGATTATGAACCTCACATTAACCCAGACACATATGAAGGAGAATTCTTCCAAGAGACATGTCTTTCCAAAAAGCGTTTCAAGAACCGCTATACTTCACCCCAAAACATTGAAGTAGACAGCGACAATGAATCCGACATCACCCCAGAGGAGGAACAAGAAGAGTCGGAACAAGAAGAGGTTACTGCTGCGGATGACCTGGCAATGCTTGACCGATTAGGTCAAGGTGGCCTTGCACATGTTGATGCCAATGAACCCTATGAGCCCATCATTGATTATAGTGATGATGATGATTATGCATTTATTGATGATACTGATCGAGATTATTAGTAGTGTCAGGTATTCAATTTTTTTATGTTGTACTTGATGATGATACACTTAAGTGATATACATATTATTATTCATGTCGGTACTTTTTTTATGTTGTACTAATTTTGTTTATTCTTTGTCATGGCAGGTGTTGAAAGATGGTGGGCACTGGTCAGGAGCGTGCCGAGGCCCCTTCTTCATCGGCGCGTGGTGCGGGGTCTTCCATTCCACACGCACCTCTCTGCCGAGCATTGCTGGACAGTATGGCGACACCGCCGGGCCCTTCTTCGTCGACCGCGGTGCCCAGCAGGGGAGGAGGTAAGAAGAAGAGAGGAGGTGGAGCATGTGGTCACGGGAGAGGAGGTAGGGTGACTCTTACGGCGCCTTCCTCGCCGTCGCCCCCAGCTGTTTCACCTGAGCACGTGACTGCTAGGGTGGACTCATTTAAGGAGGAGGCTGCACAAACTCCGGTCCACGAGCCTCCGGTCCATGGGTCTTCGGCCCACGAGCCTCGGGTCGACGGGCCTTCGGCCCACGAGACCCCGGAGGAGCACACGTCTGGATGGGGTAACTGGTCGGGTCAGCCTGAGGAGCCGAGTGGCCATGCTGATGATGGCGGGAGCCGACTGATGAGGAGGGGGAGGAGGGGGGCAATGTCTACCAGCGTGGTGCTACACGGCTCCCGTCCGTGCCGGCGACCCGCGAGCAGAGGTGGTTGATTTTCCCTGATGGGGAGAGGTAAGTGCATTTAATCTTTTTGTACCTTCTACATTCACATTTCTTCAAATAACTGATGTGTTGGCCTTGTCATGCTGCAGGGGTTGGGACCACCATGAAAGTGTCCGCCGGCCCAACTCCGTCCTTGGAGTTCTGATTCGGCAAAACTTCCCGGGGTTTGTCATGTTGCCTGGTGAGGGTCGGCTTCCAGAGGTTGGATTGACTTGGGAGCACTACTTGGCTGCCCCGGCCCCACCGGGTGAGATTATCAACGGTGTCTTGTGCAAGACGAGGGCAGACGTGGTGATCAGAAAGTTCTGGGTAATTGCTCCTTTACATAATTAAAAATCTTCAACTAGCTAGTTATTAATTGTACTAATCAATATTGTCTCATTTGATTGCAGACATTCTACAGGTGTGAGGAGGGATACGAGGAGGAGGCGGCAGATGTTATCCACAAGGAGTGCAAGCGCCTACTTCAGAACTTATGGCATGAGGTTCAGGTGCAGGCTGTTCGAGACTACTACGCCGGGCGTGGTATCAAGAAGCCCAAGCAGGAGTGCCGCGATAAGTTCTTGAGTAAGGAGAAGTACATGAAGGTAATTCTTAAGGGATTGTACTTACTTCCTTCATTTAGTAATTCATAGCCGTAGCGCTCAAGTTTCTATTTGCTAACTTAGGCCCCTCTGAGATGGTGTGCGGATCGGATGGATTGTTGGGAGGTGTTGGTCAATGCGTGGTGCTCAAAAGAATGGCTGGCCACCCACAAAGAGGCCAAGGACAAACGTGCCTAAATGGAAGGTGTGCCACACCACCAAGGCAGCTCCAACTTATTTCAGTACGGGCGGAACTGGGTATGTGGTTTGCTTCATGATTCATGCAATTCATTCATCATGCTAGCTTTAGCCCTATGTATGCCATGGCCCACACTGGCCCTTACAAGAAAGTCAAGGCATTCTCTGCGTCTGACCTCGATGATCCAAAGAACTTCACCAACATATCCGCCCACGATAAGCTCGTGCAATATAGAGATCAGGGGAAGGCGAGGAAAGGGGAGGACTTTAACCCGACCCAGGGTCCCATTGATACAGAGCTACTGATGATATCTGGTGGCGGGAGGTCCCATGGCTCCATAGCCATGGGAGATGGACTTATCCGTTGTCCTAGCACTCTCCCGGAGATCAAGGCGCGCCAGTCGAGCTCCGCTCCTGAGATAAGGCCTCGTGAACGGCCAGTCCAACTCGCCTTCAAGGTTAGTTATACGTACTCAGCTATCTTTCTCCATTACATTGTGTGCGCTTCCATCAATGATTACAAATGGTCATGTGAGTGGTGTTGCAGGCTGCTATACAGAGTGAGAGAGATAGAACGGAGAAACTTCTGGCGGAGGCGGCGGAGAGGCAGCGGGAGTTGGAGGAGAGGACGACAAAGATGTTGGAGGAGGAGAGGGCACGGAATGACATCCAGGCAAGGGCCATGTACGAGCTCATTGTGGTAAGTTTCTTCTGCAGATTACTTGCTAGTCTTAACATTTGAGTCTCATTACTAACTAGTATGACTCTGTTGTAAAAACCAAATGTGCAGTCTGTGTGCGAGAAGTCCGGTCAGACCGCTCCGCCGATGCCAGTGATTGCTCCTGGGAGCACGGTGAGTTTAATTTGAATGGACATTACTTGCTAGTCTTAACATTTGAGTGGCATAATGCTAATGAGACATTGGAAATGATCTTTGGTGCAGCTTAACTCCAGAAATGCATCGCACGATCCTTCTCCAGCTACCGGCACGAGCCAGCCCGCTCCTACACCTCCGTGATCACGGTAAGTTTGTCTAGTGTTTTGCTTAACAAATGCATAAAGACCTAGACTTAGCTTTATTTCCTCCAATATGCTTACCATAATGACCTAGAGTTAGCTTCTTTTCCTCCAAAATGACTTAATAAGCTTACTGACCTCATAAACCATCCATTTTACCTAAGTTAGCTCTAAAACGATATGTACTTAGCTTACTTATGTCAAAAATTGCATAATTAACTTAGTTAGCTCATAAACGATCCATTTTACCTAAGTTAGCTCTAAAATGACTCATTTTACCTTAGTTAGCTTATAAGTGATCCAATTTATCCAAGTTAGCTCTAAAATGACCCATTTTACGTAGATTAGCTCCTAAATGATCCATTTTACCTACGTTAGCTTTAAAATGACCCATTTCACCTAGGTTAGCTCCAAAATGACCCATTTCACCTAGGTTAGCGCCAAAATGACCCATCTTACCTAGGTTAGCTTATAAATGATCCAGTTTATCCAAGTTAGCTCTAAAATGACCAAATTTACCTAGAGTAGCTCCTAAATGATCCATTTCACCTAAGTTAGCTAAAAACGATCCATTTCACCTAAATTAGCTCTTAAATGATCCATCTCACCTAAGTTAGCTCAAAAACGATCCATTTCACCTTAGTTAGCTCAAAAACGTGGCATTTCACCTTAGTTAGCTCATAAACGACCCATTTCAACTAAGTTAGCTCGTAAATGATCCATTTCACCTAAGTTAGCTAAAAAACGATCCATTTCACCTTAGTTAGCTAAAAAACGATCCATTTCACCTTAATTAGCTCATAAACGACCCATTTCAACTAAGTTAGCTCATAAATGATCCATTTCACCTAAGTTAGCTCATAAATGATCCATTTCACCTAAGTTAGCTCAAAAACGATCCATTTCACCTTAGTTAGCTCAAAAACGATCCATTTCACCTTAGTTAGCTCAAAAACGATCCATTTCACATTAGTTAGCTCAAAAATGATCCATTTCACCTTAGTTAGCTCAAAAACGATGCCCTTCACCTTAGTTAGCTCATAAACGACCCATTTCGACTAAGTTAGCTCATAAATGATCCATTTCAACTAAGTTAGCTCATAAACAACCCATTTCAACTTAGTTAGCTCATATATGATCCATTTCACCTAAGTTAGCTCATAAATGACATATACTTCTTGTTCTAGTCTTCTTCTTGTTCTATTCACCTATTTCTAACTTTCATATTTACCATTTTGCAGATTTCACTCACTTCATGGAAGCTAGCTTGCTATGATGGAGTGCTTGCTTTTTCTTTGCTAAAACTTTGCATTGTATCTAGCTTGCTATGATAGAACTTGCTATGTTGATGAAACTTTGCTATGTAATATGTATATGGAACAATGTGTATGGATGGAACTTGATGGAACTTGCTATGTTGATGAAACTTTGCTATGTAATATGTATATGGAATTATGTGTTGGATATGTGATATGTTTGCTGTTAAATATATCTATATATGTCATATATATTTGCTGTGAAAATTGTTGGATTAAAAAAACAGAAAAAGAGACAATATGCAGGCTCTTTGTCGTCTGCCACCGACGGCAAAGGGCTCTTTGCCATCAGCAGCCGACGGCAAAGAGGCCACGTGGCAGGCAACTGTGCTTCCTGGGAGACTGACCAATTTGGTCAGTTTGCCTACAGTGGCTGACGGCAAAGGCTTTGCCGTCGGCGGCGGACGGCAAAGAGTAAAAACTTTGCCTACAGTGGCGAACGGCAAAGGCCTGCCATGTAGTGACGTCGGCTGACATCATTCGGCGGACGGCAAAGGCCTTCCAAAGTTTGCCGTCAGCGGCGGACGGCAAAGGCCTACCATTAACCACCTAACGGAGTAACAGCGCATTTATTGCCGTCTGCACTCTTTGCCGTCAGCCGCCCGAAGCAGACGGAAAAGTAGCTCTTTGCCGAACCTTACTTTGCCGTCCCCTTTTGCCGTCCACGGCAGACGGCAAAGACCTTTGCCGTCAGCCATCCATGCCTTTGCCGTCTGCCGTGGCAGATGGCAAAGTAGCTGATTCATGTAGTGTAAGTATGAACCGTACTAAGGGTCCCATCTTTGGAGGCATCTATGCTACACACCTAGCTGCACATTTTAACATACCTATTAGGCATGCTGAGAAGGAAGAAAAGGTGCTGCCCCGTGTTTATCTAGATCATAAAAGTATGGTGGCACACGATTTTATTGTTAAGAATAGGGCATGAGAGCTTAAATATCAATTGTTCTTTAACAAACATCATCCTGAGACTATTATCCTGCCTGCTCCTTCTTTGTTTGATTTGACTATAGGCACGTACCTTGTTCCGTTGACGGCTATTCACGCCTACCGGAACCCTGCACCAGCCGAGGAGCCAGAACTGGAACCACAATTTGATCCTTCACAGCAGTCTAACTATCAGTGGGATCCGGAGATGATTGCCAACCAGTGGCAATCGGAGCCTTCTTCTTCTTCATCACAGTACGACCCCAACAACTATTATTATGGATATCCGCCAGGCCAGCCGTGGCCATAGACCAACTTAGGCCAAAAGCCTAAGCTTGGGGGAGTACGTATTTCTCACCGACATTACATTTATGTTCACACACACTCATTACTAGATGTCGGTGCTCACACTTTTTCACTGTAATATCCATGCTAGTTTATTTTCTTTTTCCTGCTTTCTTCTTCTGTGTTTGTTAAACCTTAAGAAAAACCAAAAAATTAGTAGTAGTTTTTTTTTCTGCTGTAGTAGTAATAATTAAAAAAAAACCCAAAAATATTTCCCGTTCTTCTTTTGCTTGTTGGGAGCTTTCCCGTGTAAATAGTTTTATTTCTTTTCTTTTATTTGGGGGTCAGTAGGAGAAGACCATAATTAAATTGTTGAAGTGGCTCTTATATACATTATTGTTGATTTAACCAAGAGCCCATATTGCCTTGTCTTCTCCTGTTTATTGAATGCTCGCGGATTCCAGCCTAGTCTAATGCACGTACACTCTTATTATTATTCACACCGTTCAGTCGTGCAAGTGAAAGGCAATTATGATGATATATGATGGACTGACTGAGATGAGAAAAGCTGGTATGAACTCGACCTCTTTTGTTTTTGTAAATATGATGAGTCCCTCATTCTTGATTCAGCTTATTATGAATAAACATGTTTGTTGCTTGTGTCATGCTTGATTAGCTATGAGTTATAATGATTTACCTTGTGTGGCAACATGCTATTGAGATGGTTATGATGTGGTATGATGGGGTGGTATCCTCCTTTGAATGATTTAAGTGACTTGACTTGGCACATGTTCACGCATGTAGTTGAAACAAAATCAACATAGCCTTCATGATATTTATGTTCATGGTGGATTATATCCTACTCATGCTTGCATCCAATGTTTATTAATTTTAATGCATGTACATGGCTGTTGTCGCTCTCTAGTTGGTCACTTCCCAGTCTTTTGCTAGCCATCACCTGTACTAAGCGGGAATACTGCTTGTGCATCCAATCCCTTAAACCCCAAAGTTATTCCAGATGAGTTCACCATACCTTCCTATATGCGGTATCTACCTGTCATTCCAAGTAAATTTGTATGTGCCAAACTCTAAACCTTCAAATAATCATTCTGTTTTGTATGCTCGAATAGCTCATGTATCAACCAAGGTTGTCCTTATCTTCCGTGTTAGGCGGGTTATTCTCAAGAGGAGTGGACTCCACTCCTCACTCACGAGAAAATGGCTGGTCACCGGGATGCCCAGTCCCATGCTTTATGCAAACTAAATCAAAATTAATTGCAAACAAAACTCCCCCTGGGACCTGATGTATGTTGGAGGCACTCGTTGTTTCGAGCAAGCCATGGATTGATGCTTGTTGGTGGAGGAGGGTATAAACTTTACCATTTTGTTTGGGAACCGCCTATAATGTGTTTAGCATGGAAGATATCGCCATCTCTTAGTTGTTACGTTGACAATGAAAGTATACCGCTCAAAATACAATTTATCTCTATTTCAAAACTGAACTCTGGCACCTCTACAAATCCCTGCTTCCCTCTGCGAAGGGCCTATCCATTTACTTTTATGTTGAGTCATCACCCTCTTATTAAAAAGCACTAGCTGGAGAGCACAACTGTCATTTGCATTCATCACTATTAATCTATGTTGGGTGTGACTATGATTGGATCTCTTTTACCATGAATTACAATGTTTAGTCAGTCCTTGATCTTCAAAGGTGCTCTGCATTTATGTTTTGCGGTCTCAGAAAGGGATAGCGAGATACCATCTTGTTATATCATATTATGATTGTTTTGAGAAAGTGTTGTCATCCGAGATTTATTATTATGACTTGCTAGTTGATTATGCTATTGATATGAGTAATTATGAGACCTGAGAGTTATTGCAAATGTGGTTAGTTATGATCCATGCTGAAAACTTGAATGCTGGCTTGACATAGTTACAACAACAAGAGCAAACAGAGTTTGTAAAAGTTCTTATTTCTTTCTTTCAGTTTGTCAACTGAATTGCTTGAGGACAAGCAAGGGTTTAAGCTTGGGGGAGTTGATATGTCTCCGTCGTATCTACTTTTCCAAACACTTTTGCCCTTGTTTTGGACTCTAACTTGTATGATTTGAATGGACTAACCCGGACTGACGCTGTTTTCAGCAGAATTGGCATGGTGTTGTTTTATGTGCAGAAAATAAATATTCTCGGAATGACCTGAAACTCCACGGAACATCTTAGAAAAATGTAACATCCCAAATTTTCAATTTGGAATGTTATACATAGATCATCATGCATATCATATTTTCTTGCATTTTGGTTGATCCTAGAAATTTCACGCAACTCAAGGACCTTCGGAGAGAGTTGGAGATTTCGTTATTTTTATATTTGAGAGTTTTCTCGAATTTTGAAAAGAGGATCACTTGATTTATTTATTTCATCTTCAATAATTTTTCCAATATCAAAATATAAGAGAGGGAATAATATGACTTTCCCAAAATTGAGGAAAAATGAAGATTTAATAAATAGATCAAAATTTTGTTTGTCGGAGTTTATTTGCATTTTATTTGGATAGGGAAAAATGCGCGTTTTCAAAAATTGCATTTTAGGCCCGGAGTAAAGTTCATTTTGTTCGACTCATTTTTAGGAGTCGGAGAAAATTTACTTTAGTTTTTTTGGAGTTCATTTAGATTTTCTTTCTTTTGTTTTTCTGCGCGCGGAACCAGTTAAAAAAAAGAAGCCTTCCGCCAGGCCAGCCGGGCCAAAGGCCCAGCCAGCCGGCCCCTCCCCTCGCGCGCAGGCGCCAGGCGCCAGGCGCCCAGGCCGCCGCCGCTCCCTGGCCGAGTCCCAGCGGGACTTAGGTCGGTTAACCCCTTGCCCTTTCCTTGTTTCGTTTTCTTTCCTAGTCTATTTCTTGTCCCCTACCCCAAGTAATCTCTCCCATCACCTATATAAATACCCCCACACCCCCCCTCCAACACATCAAATCAAACCCTCTCCCCACATCAAATCAACCCCAAGCCCCACACCACCCCGCATCTCCCCAAGCCGCGCCCCACCCCGCGCCCTACACCGCCACCGCGCCACCCCACACCTGCGCCGCCGCCGCACCTTGCCCACGCCGCCGCCGCCCTACGCCACGCCGCCGGAGGTTGCCCCGCGTCTCTTTTCCTCGGATCGTTTTCTTCTAATCGTTCTGATTCTTTTCTTCTCTTCTAATTCGTTTCCTAGATCGGATTCGTTTTCTTTTCCGATCTAGTTGCCTTTAGACCGTTCGTCGGACCGTTCGTCCTAACGAACGTGATCACCGGATTCTTCTAGGTTAATGAACGCTCGTTCGTTTAACCGTTCTTCTTTTTCTTCTCGTCGGATTTATTCCGCGATCGTGATCTCAGATCCGATCTTCGTTCTAGTTTTTCTTCCCGCTCGTTTATCGGAATCAGGTGATTCAAGCGCCTGGAGTTTCGTTTCGAAACCGCCGTTCCGCCTAATCAACTTGAACAAGTTTTTGCTATAGTAAAATTTGACCTAGTTTCAACTTGCTAAAACCGAGTTGTTTTCTTCCGCCGTTTGTTTTTCCGTTTCTTTGTTCGGTTCGTTCTTTCTTTGCAACCGGAGTTCTTAAGTTGAATTTCTGGTTCGTTCTCTTGTTCGAGTTTTACCTGTGCATTAGATGAGTACTTATTGTATGCTTGTTGTTTGTCTGCGATAGATCACCCGGATTGCGCCGCTTGTTACTTCGAAACCCTAGGTCTCGCGGATCATCAGCAAGGCAAGTAACACTTTGATCATACCTTTTCTACAACCCATGTTTTATTGCATTAGATCAATCCTCTCACATTGCATGATTAGGATCTAATTAAATTGTGGGATGGGAAGTAGATGAGGCAGTACCTATTACCTGTATTATTATGAAACCCTTGGGAGTTACTTCTACGTTTGCTTATTATGCCATGCTATGCTAGTAGACGTGGATTGGGTGAGTGATATCCATGACAGATGTGAGTTGATAATTTTAATGGTTTATCTAAGGTGGCAACTTAAATACACATCTGGGTGGATTGAGGCACCTGATGTCTATCAGGACTTGCCTGTTTTTTTTCGGACCGCCACCCAGGCTCAAAGGGATCATAAGATCTTTCAAACTAGAAACTTACGTGTGCAGCCACAGGCCATTATGGGCTCTGGCATAGTTGACTAAGTCGTGCAAACTCTTATGGGTAGACTAGCAGATGTAGGGGAAGTAGGTGTACCGGTCTACCCCACATGTAAGGTGCTAGCACTTCTGAAAGACTATGTCTCGGTCATCCGTTTCTCAAACACCATGTAGTGCGAGAAAACAAACGGAGGCGATCGAGTCATGTGGGGAAAAGTGCGCAAACCTCTGCAGAGTGTACAAACTAATCATGATTAGCCGTGTCCCCAGTTATGGACAACTTGAGTATCTAGTACTTGAATATCATGTGAATCTCAACATGTTACTTCTAATTAATGTTGTTGGGTTTTTAATTACCTTTAATTGGGATTGAGAATGCTGTCAACCATTCTCAATGTTTCACAACCACCATGATAGTTAAATAAATTTATTCCTTTGCAGTAGGGAAAAACTGGCTTTACGCAAAACTGTAACCATAGAGCTTTCCACCAGCCATATATGCATATAGTATAGCTGTTTCATTCCATTACTCTCTATGTGTTACATTGCCAGCATATTCCATGTGCTGACCCGTTTTCGGGCTGCAACTTCTCATGTTGCAGACTTTTCAGACGACGAGTAAGGTGTTTTTAGGTCGTGGCCCTATACTCAGTGATGCCGTTGGAGTTGATGGACCCATTTACCTTCCAAGTCTTCCGCTGTTTTTGACACTAGATGGCCTTAAGCCATGTTTATTGTAATAAGTTCTCTTTGAGACAACGATGTAATAAGTGTGTGATTGCCACTCTACTATAAATCCTTCGATGTACTGTGTGGTGTCAGCTATGCTTAATGCTTGTCACTAGGGCCCGAGTGCCATGATTTCAAATCTGAACCTATTATGTTTTCATGAATATATGTGAGTTCTTGATCCTATCTTGCAAGTCTATAGTCACCTACTATGTGTTATGATCCGGCAACCCCGAAGTGACAATAATCGGGACCACTCCCGGTGATGACCATAGTTTGAGGAGTTCATGTATTCACTATGTGCTAATGCTTTGTTCCGGTTCTCTATTAAAAGGAGGCCTTAATATCCCTTAGTTTCCAATAGGACCCCGCTGCCACGGGAGGGTAGGACAAAAGATGTCATGCAAGTTATTTTCCATAAGCACGTATGACTATATACGGAATACATGCCTACATTACATTAATGAATTGGAGCTAGTTCTGTGTCACCCTATGTTATGACTGTTACATGATGAATCGCATCTGGTATAATTATCCATCGCTGATCCGGTGCCTACGAGTTTCCATATACTGGTTCTCGCTTATTTACTTTCCCGCTGCTACTGTTACAATCACTACAAAATACCAAAAACATTACTTTTGCTGTCTTTACTTTTGTTGCCGCTACCACCACTATCATATTACTGTGCTACTAAACACTTTGCTGCAGATACTAAGTTTCCAGGTGTGGTTGAATTGACAACTCAGCTGCTAATACTTGAGAATATTCTTTGGCTCCCCTTGTGTCGAATCAATAAATTTGGGTTGAATACTCTACTCGAAAGCTGTTGCGATCCCCTATACTTGTGGGTTATCAAGGATCTGTTCCTGTTCATGCTCAGGTACACAACGTCTAATAACACCATCTACTCCTTCTTTATAAAGATGTGGGTCATCCCAAAAGTAATGTCTCAAGTCATAGAAAAACTTTTTCTTTTGCTAGTATGTGAAGCTAGGTGGTATAAACTTAGCAACAATATAATTAGCATAATCAGCATACCATGGAGTACTACGAGAAGTACTTATAACATTTAATTGCTCATCGGGAAAGCTATCATTAATAGGTAGTGGGTCATCAAGAACATTCTCTAACCTAGACAAGTTGTCTGCAACGGGGTTCTCAGCTCCCTTTCAATCAACAATATGCAAATCAAATTCTTGTAGCAAGAGAACCCATCTAATAAGTCTAGGTTTAGCATCTTTCTTTTCCATAAGGTATTTAATAGCAGCATGATCAGTGTGAATAGTTACTTTAGAATCAACAATATAAAGTCTGAACTTATCACAAGCAAATACAACTGTTAAAAGCTCTTTTTCAGTAGTAACATAATTTCTTTGAGCATTGTCTAGAGTCTTACTAGCATAATAAATAACATTTAATTTCTTATCAATTATTTGCCCTAGAACAGCACCTACAGCATAATCACTAGCATCACACATAATTTCAAAGGGTAAATTCCAATCAGGTGGCTGAACAACAGGTGCAGAGACTAATGCTTTCTTAAGTATTTCAAATGCTTCTACACAATCATCATCAAAGACAAATGGTATATCTTTTTGCAATAAATTAGTCAGAGGCCGAGAAATTTTTGAGAAGTCCTTAATGAACCTCCTATAAAATCCGGCGTGACGAAGGAAACTTCTTATACCTTTGATGTCCTTGGGACATGGCATCTTTTCAATAGCATCGACCTTGGCTTTATCAACTTCAATACCTCTTTCAGAAACTTTATGCCCCAAGACAATACCTTCATTAACCATAAAGAGGCACTTTTCCCAATTCAAGACAAGATTAGTTTCTTCACATCTCTGCAAAACTCGATCAAGATTGCTCAAGCAATCATCAAAAGAGGAACCATAGACGGAAAAATCGTCCATGAAAACCTCACAAATCTTTTCACAAAAGTCAGAGAATATAGCCATCATGCATCTTTGAAAGGTAGCAGGTGAATTACATAAACCAAAAGGCATACGTCTATAATAAAAAGTACCAAAAGGGCATGTAAAAGTAGTCTTTGATTGATCTCTATCCGACACAGGTATTTGAGAGAAACCAGAATAACCATCTAGAAAGCAATAGTGTGTATGTTTGCATAATCTTTCTAGCATTTGATCAATAAAAGGTAAGGGGTAATGATCTTTCTTACTAGCTTTATTTAATTTGCGGAAATCAATTACCATCCTATAACCTGTGATAATTCTTTGTGGAATCAATTCATCTTTATCATTAAGAAAAACAGTAATACCTCCCTTCTTAGGGACACAATGGACAGGACTTACCCACTGACTATCAGCAACGGGATAAATTATACCTGCCTCCAGAAGCTTGAGTATTTATTTTCTTACCACTTCTTTCATTTTAGGATTCATACGTCATTGAGGATCACGAACTGGTTTGGCATCTGCTTCCAAATTTATTTTATGTTGACATAGAGTGGGACTAATGCCCTTAAGATCATCAAGAGTATATCCAATAGCAGCACGATGCTTCTTCAGAGTTTTCAATAATCTTTCTTCTTCATGCTCTGAAAGGTTAGCACTAATAATAACATGATATATCTTATTTTCATCAAGATAAACATATTTAAGATTATTAGGCAAAGGTTTAAGCTCAAACACGGGATCACCCTTAGGTGGAGGAGGATCCCCTAAAATTTCAATAGGCGAATTGTGTTGCAGAATAGGTTCCTGTTTAAAGAATACTTCATCTATTTCCCTTCTTTCATTCATGAACATATCATTTTCATGGTCTAGCAAATAGTGTTCTAAAGGATCACTAGGAGGTACGGCAATAGAAGCAAGACCAATAATTTCATCCTTACTAGGTAATTCTTCCTCATGATGTTGTTTACTAAATTTAGAAAAATTAAACTCATGAATCATATCATCCAAACCAATAGTAACAACATTCTTTTCGCAATCTATCCTAGCATTAACAGTGTTCAAGAAGGGTCTACCAAATATAATGGGACAAAAGCTATCTTGCGAAGAAGTAAGAACAAGAAAATCAGCAGGATATTTAGTTTTCCCACACAAGACTTCAACATCTCTAACAATTCCCATCGCTGAAATAGTATCTCATCAATATATTCTAATTCAGCAGGTGCAATTTCATGCTTGATTTCTTTATACAAGTCATAAGGTATAACACTAGCACTAGCACCCATATCACATAAGCCATGATAACAATGATCTCCTATTTTAACAGAAATAACAGGCATGCCTACCACAGGTCTATGTTTATCTTTAGCACAAGGTTTAGCAATTCTAGCAGTTTCACCTTCGAACTGAATAACATGCCGATCAATATTATCAGACAAGAGATCTTTAACAATAGCAATATTAGCTTCTACTTTAACTTGCTCAGGAGGTGTATAAGTTCTAATATTGATTTTACGAACAATAGTTGAAGCTTTAGCATGATCCTTTACTCTAACAGGGAAAGGTGGTTTCTCAACATAAGAAGTAGGAACAATAGGATCATTATAAGTGACAGTCTTTTCTTCAACTTTAACAGGTGCAGCAACTTTTACTTCTATGAGAGGATGATATTTAAACCACTTCTCCTTAGGGAGATCAACATAAGTAGCAAAAGATTCACACAAAGAAGCTACTATCTCAGAGTGAAGTCCATATTTAGTGCTAAACTTACGGAAAATATTGGTGTCCATAAAAGATTTAACACAATCAAACTTAGGTGTCATACCTGACTCTTTACCTTCGTCGAGGTCCCAATCTTCAGAGTTTTGTTTAATTCTCTCCAATAAATTCCATCTAAATTCAATAGTCTTCATCATAAAAGAGCCAGCACAAGAAGTATCGAGCATGGTTTGATTATTATGAGAAAGCCGAGCATAAAACTTTGCATAATTATTTCTCTCGAGAGCTCATGATTGGGGCATGAAATAACATTGATTTAAGCCTCCCCCAAGCTTGAGCGATGCTTTCTCCTTCGCGAGGCCAGAAATTATATATATATATAATTGTGATCACGATGAACAAGATGCATAGGGTAATACTTTTGATGAAATTCCAATTTCAATCTTTTATAGTTCCATGATCTCATATCATCACATAGCCTATACCATATCAATGTGTCTCCCTTCAAAGATAAAGGGAAGACCTTCTTCTTAGTAACATCATCGGGTACACCTGCAAGCTTAAATAGTCCACAAACTTCATCCACATATATTAAGTGCTCATCAGGATGCTTTGTTCCATCTCCTGTAAAAGGGTTAGCTAGCAGTTTTTCCATCATACCCGAAGGAAATTCAAAAGGAGTTTCATTTTAAATAGGTTCAGTAGTTTGAGGAGCAACTCTTTGCTCTACTGGACGGGGTGAAGATACCCCGAACAAGCCCCTCAGAGAATTACTTTCCATAGTAGCAAGTGACAGTAAATTTCAGCACACTATATAAATTTTTCCTTACCAAATTTCACCTACCAAAGGCGCTACACTCCCCGGCAACGGCGCCAGAAAAGAGTCTTGATGAGCCACAAATATAGGGGATCTATCGTAGTCTTTTCGATAAGTAAGAGTGTCGAACCCAACGAGGAGCAAAAGGAAATGATAAGCGGTTTTCAGCAAGGTATTCTCTGCAAGTACTGAAATAAGTGGTAACAAATAGTTTTGTGATAGGATAAATTGTAACGAGCAACAAGTAACAAAAGTAAATAAAGTGCAGCAAGGTGGCCCAATCCTTTTTGTAGCAAAGGACAAGCCGGAACAAACTCTTATAATAGGAAAAGCGCTCCCAAGAACACATGGGAATATCGTCAAGCTAGTTTTCATCACGTTCATATGATTCGCGTTCGATACTTTGATAATTTGATATGTGGGTGGATCGGTGCTTGGGTGTTGTTCTTACTTGAACAAGTGTCCCACTTATGATTAACCTCTATTGCAAGCATCCGCAACTACAACAAAAGTATTAAGGTAAACCTAACCATAGCATGAAACATATGGATCCAAATCAGCCCCTTATGAAGCAACGCATAAACTAGGGTTTAAGCTTCTATCACTCTAGCAACCCATCATCTACTTATTACTTCCCAATGCCTTCCTCTAGGCCCAAATAATGGTGAAGTTTTATGTAGTCGACGTTCACATAACACCACTAGAGGCTAGACAACATACATCTTATCAAAGTATCAAACGAATACCAAATTCACATGACTACTAATAGCAAGACTTCTCCCTTGTCCTCAGGAACAAACATAATTACTCACAAAGAATATTCATGTTCATAATCAGAGGGGTAATAATATGCATATAGGATCTGAACATATGATCTTCCACCAAATAAACCAACTAGCATCAACTACAAGGAGTAAACAACACTACTAGCAACCTACTAGCACCAATCCCGGACTTTGAGACAAAATTGGATACAAGAGATGAACTAGGGTTTGGAGATGAGATGGTGCTGGTGAAGATGTTGATGGAGATTTCCCTCTACCGATGAGAGGAGCGTTCGTGATGACGATGGTGATGATTTCCCCCTCCCGGAAGGAAGTATCCCCGGCAGAACAGCTCTGCCGGAGCTCTAGATTGGTTCCGCCAAGGTTCCGCCTCGTGGCGGCGGAGTCTCGTCCCGAAAAGTTCCTTCTGATTTTTTTTTCATCGAAAGACTTCATATAGCAGAAGATGGACGTCGGAGACCCACCAGGGGCCCACGAGGTAGGGGGCGCACCCTAGGAGGGGGGCGCCCCCCACCCTCGTGAGCAGGGTGTGGGCCCCCTGGACTTCATCTTTGGCGAGGATTTTTCTTTATTTATTTTAAGATATTCTGTGGAGTTTCAGGACTTTTGGAGTTGCGCAGAATAGGTCTCTAATATTTGCTCCTTTTCCAGCCCAGAATTCCAGCTACCGGCATTCTCCCTTCTTATGTAAACCTTGTAAAATAAGAGAGAATAGCCATAAGTATTATGACATAAAGTGAAATAATAGTCCATAATGCAATAAATATCGATACAAAAGCATGATGCAAAATGGACGTATCAAACACCCATAGAGTTCTGGTGTTGATCATATTTTGCTCGAGGAAGAGGTTTAGTCAACGGATCTACGACATTTAGGTCCGTATGCACTTTACAAATATCTATGTCTCCATTATGAACATTTTCACAAATGGAGTTGAAGTGACGCTTGATATGCCTGGTCTTCCTGTGAAACCTGGGCTCCTTGGCAAGGGCAATAGCTCTAGTGTTGTCACAGAAGAGAGTCATCGGGCCCGACGCATTGGGAATAACTCTAGATTGCTTCTTGTGCTACCTCCGAGGCTGCCATGTACTCCGCTTCACATGTAGATCCCGCCACGACGCTTTGCTTGCAACTGCACCAGCTGACTGCCCCACCATTCAAAATATACACGTATCCGGTTTGTGACTTGGAGTCATCCAGATCTGTGTCGAAGCTAGCATCGACGTAACCCTTTACGACGAGCTCTTCGTCACCTCCATAAACGAGAAACATATCCTCAGTACTTTTCAGGTACTTCAGGATATTCTTGACCGTTGTCCAGTGTTTCATGCCGGGATTACTTTGGTACCTTCCTACCAAACTTACGGCAAGGTTTACATCAGGTCTGGTACACAGCATGGCATACATAATAGACCCTATGGCTGAGGCATACGGGACGACACTCATCTTTTCTCTATCTTCTGCCGTGGTCGGGCATTGAGCCGTGCTCAATCTCATACCTTGCAATACAGGCAAGAACCCCTTCTTGGACTGATCCATATTGAACTTCTTCAATATGTTGTCAAGGTACGTACTTTGCGAAAGACCAATGAGGCGTATCGATCTATCTCTAAAGATCTTGATGCCTAATATATAAGCAGCTTCTCCAAGATCCTTCATTAAAAACACTTGTTCAAGTAGGCCTTTATGCTTTCCAAGAATTCTATATCATTTCCCATCAATAGTATGTCATCCACATATAATATGAGAAATGCTACAGAGCTCCCACTCACTTTCTTGTAAACACGGGCTTCTCCATAAGTCTGCGTAAACCCAAACGCTTTGATCATCTCATCAAATCGAATGTTCCAACTCCGAGATGCTTGCACC
This sequence comes from Triticum dicoccoides, assembly GCF_002162155.2. Taxonomy (NCBI): domain Eukaryota; kingdom Viridiplantae; phylum Streptophyta; class Magnoliopsida; order Poales; family Poaceae; genus Triticum; species Triticum dicoccoides. The sequence goes on along the minus strand of NC_041382.1, from coordinate 76,032,713 downwards.
AGCCCATAGATTGAGCGTTGGAGCTTGCACACCTTGTCAGCATTCTTAGGATCGACAAAACCTTCTGGCTGCATCATATACAATTCTTCCTTAAGGAAACCATTAAGGAATGCCATTTTGACGTCCATTTGCCATATCTCATAATCATAGAATGCGGAAATTGCTAACATGATTCGGACGGACTTCAGCTTCACTATAGGTGAGAAAGTCTCATCGTAGTCAACCCCTTGAACTTGTCGATAACCCTTAGCGACAAGCCGAGCCTTATAGATGGTCACATTACCATCCGCGTCTGTCTTTTTCTTAAAGATCCATTTATTTTCTATGGCTCGCCGATCATCGGGCAAGTCAGTCAAAGTCCATACTTCGTTTTCATACATGGATCCTATCTCGGATTTCATGGCTTCCAGCCATTTGTCGGAATCTGGGCCCGCCATTGCTTCTTCATAGTTTGAAGGTTCACCATTGTCTAACAACATGATTTCTAGGACAGGGTTGTCGTACCACTCTGGTGCGGAACGTGTCCTTGTGGACCTATGAAGTTCAGTAGCAACTTGATCCGAAGTTTCATGATCATCATCATTAACTTCCTCTCTAGTCGGTGCAGGCACCTCAGAAACACTTTCTTGAGCTGCGCCACTCTCCGGTTCAAGAGGCAATACTTCATCAAGTTCTACTTTCCTCCCACTTACTTCTTTCGAGAGAAACTCTTTCTCTAGAAAGGATCCATTCTTAGCAACAAAGATCTTGCCTTCGGATCTGAGGTAGAAGGTGTACCCAATAGTTTCCTTAAGGTATCCTATGAAGATGCATTTTTCCAATTTGGGTTCGAGCTTTTCAGGTTGAAGTTTCTTGACATAAGCATCGCATCCCCAAACTTTCAGAAACGACAACTTAGGTTTCTTACCAAACCACAACTCATACGGTGCCGTCTCAACGGATTTCGACGGAGCCCTATTTAAAGTGAATGCGGCAGTCTCTATAGCATAACCCCAAAATGACAGCGGTAGATTGGTAAGAGACATCATAGATCGTACCATATCTAATAGAGTGCGATTATGACGTTCGGACACACCATTACGCTGAGGTGTTCCAGGCGGCGTGAGTTGTGAAACAATTCCGCATTTCCTTAAGTGCGTGCCAAATTCGTGACTCAAATATTCTCCCCCACAATCTGATCATAAGAACTTGATTTTCCTGTCACGTTGATTCTCAACCTCACTCTGAAATTCCTTGAACTTTTCAAAGGTCTCAGACTTGTGTTTCATTAAGTAGACATACTCATATCTACTCAAGTCATCAGTAAGGGTGAGAACATAACGATAGCCACCGCGAGCCTCAACACTCATTCGACTGCACACATCAGTATGTATGATTTCCAATAAGTTGGTTGCTCGCTCCATTGTTCCGGAGAACGGAGTCTTGGTCATTTTGCCCATGAGGCATGGTTCGCACGTGTCAAATGATTCATAATCAAGAGACTCCAAAAGTCCATCTGCATGGAGTTTCTTCATGCGTTTGACACCAATGTGACCAAGGCGGCAGTGCCACAAGTATGTGGGACTATCATTATCAACCTTACATGTTTTGGCATTCACACTATGAATATGTGTAACATCACGTTCGAGATTAAATAAGAATAAACCATTGACCAGCGGGGCATGACCATAAAACATGTCTCTCATATAAATAGAACAACCATTATTCTCAGATTTAAATGAGTAGCCATCTCGCATTAAACGAGATCCAGATATAATGTTCATGCTCAAAGATGGTACCAAATAACAATTATTGAGGTTTAAAACTAATCCCGTAGGTAAATGTAGAGATAGCGTGCCGACGGTGATCACATCGACCTTGGAACCATTCCCGACGCGCATCGTCACCTCGTCCTTCGCCAGTCTCTGCTTATTCCGCAACTCCTGTTTTGAGTTACAAATATGAGCAACCGCACCGGTATCAAATAACCAGGAGGTACTACGAGCGCTGGTTAGGTACACATCAATAACATGTATATCACATATACCTTTGACATTGCCGGCCTTCTTATCCGCTAAGTACTTGGGACAGTTCCGCTTCCAGTGACCGTTTCCCTTGCAATAAAAGCACTCTGTCTCAGGCTTGGGTCCATTCTTTGGCTTCTTCCCGGCAGCTTGCTTACCGGGCGCGGCAACTCCCTTGTTGTCCTTCTTGAAGTTCTTTTTACCCTTGCCTTTCTTGAACTTAGTGGTTTTATTCACCATCAACACTTGATGTTCCTTTTTGATTTCCACCTCCGCTGATTTCAGCATTGAATATACCTCAGGAATGGTCTTTTCCATCCCCTGCATATTGAAGTTCATCACAAAGCTCTTGTAGCTGTGTGGGAGCGACTGAAGGATTCTGTCAACGACCGCATCATCCGGGAGATTAACTCCCAGTTGAGACAAGCCGTTGTGCAACCCAGACATTTTGAGTATGTGCTTGCTGACAGAACTATTCTCCTCCATCTTACAACTGTAGAACTTGTCGGAGACTTCATATCTCTCGACCCGGGCATGAGCTTGGAAAACCATTTTCAGCTCTTAAAACATCTCATATGCTTTGTGTTGCTCAAAACGCTTTTGGAGCCCCAGTTCTAAGCTATAAAGCATGCCGCACTGAACCAGGGAGTAATCATCACTGTGCGTCTGTCAGGCGTTCATAACGTCTTGATCTGCTGGGAAAATAGGTGCTTCACCTAGCGGTGCATCAAGGACATATGCTTTCTTGGTAGCTATGAGGATAATCCTCAGGTTACGGACCTAGTGCGTGTAGTTGCTGCCATCGTCTTTCAGCTTTGTTTTCTCTAGGAATGCGTTGAAGTTGAGGGCAACATTAGCGTTGGCCATTTGATCTACAAGACATATTGCAAAGATTTTTAGACTATGTTCATGATAATTAAGTTCATCTAATCAAATTATTTAATGAAGTCCCACTCAGATAGACATCCCTCTAGTCATCTAAGTGATACATGATCCGAGTCAACTAGACCGTGTCCGATCATCACGTGAGACGGACTAGTCATCATCGGTGAACATCTTCATGTTGATCGTATCTTCTATATGACTCATGTTCGACCTTTTGGTCTTCCGTGTTCCGAGGCCATGTCTGTACATGCTAGACTCGTCAAGTCAACCTAAGTGTATTGCGTGTGTAAATCTGGCTTACACCCATTGTATGCGAACGTTAGAACCTATCACACCCGATCATCACGTGGTGCTTCGGAACAACGGACCTTAGCAATGGTGCACAGTTAGGGGGAACACCATTCTTGATATTTTAATGAGGGATCATCTTATTTATGCTACCGTCGTTCTAAGCAAATAAGATGTAAAAACATGATAAACATCACATGCAATCAAATAGCAAAATGATATGGCCAATATCATTTTGCTCCTTTTGATCTCCATCTTCGGGGCCCCATGATCATCATCGTCACTGGCATGACACCATGACCTCCATCATCGTGTCTTCATGAAGTTGTCTCGCCAACTATTACTTCTACTACTATGGCTAACGGTTAGCGATAAAGTAAAGTAATTACATGACGTTTATGTTGACACGCAGGTCATAAATAAATTAAGACAACTCCTATGGCTCCTGCCGGTTGTCATACTCATCGACATGCAAGTCGTGATTCCTATTACAAGAACATGATCAATCTCATACATCGCATATATCATTCATCACATCCTTTTGGCCATATCACATCACACAGCATATGCTGCAAAAACAAGTTAGATGTCCTCTAATTGTTGTTGCATGTTTTACGTGGCTGCTATAGGTTTCTAGCAAGAAAATTTCTTACCTACGCCAAAACCACAATGTGATATGGCGATTTCTATTTACCCTTCATAAGGACCCTTTTCATCGAATCCGATCTGACTAAAGTGGGAGAGACAGACACCCGCTAGCCACCTTATGCAACTAGTGCATGTTAGTCGGTGGAACCAGTCTCACGTAAGCGTATGTGTAAGGTCGGTCCGGGTCGCTTCATCCCACGATGCCGCCGAATCAAGATAAGACTAGTAACGGCAAGTAAATTGACAAAATCGACGCCCACAACAACTTGTGTTCTACTCATGCATAGAAACTACGCATAGACCTAGCTCATGATGCCACTGTTGGGGATCATTGCAGAAATTAAAAAAATTCTACGCATCACCAAGATCAATCTATGGAGTAACTAGCAACGAGAGAGAGGGGAGCCATCTTCATACCCTTGAAGATCGCGAGTCGGAAGCGTTGCAAGAACGCGGTTGGAGGAGTCGTACACGTAGCGATTCAGATCGCGGCCGAAACCGATCTAAGCACTGAACAACGGTGCCTCCGCGTTCAACACACGTGCAGCCCGGTGACATCTCCCGCGCCTTGATCCAGCAAGGAGGAGGGAGAGGTTGAGAAAGATGGCTCCAATAGCAGCACGATGACGTGGTGGTGATGGAGTGGCAGTTCTCCGGCAGGGCTTCGCCAAGCTCACGCGGAGGAGGAGAGGTGTTGGGGAGGGGAGGGGCTGCGCCTTGGATGTGGTGCTGCAGCCCTCCCCTCGCCCCTATATTTATAGGGAGAAAGGGGAAGGGGGGCCGGCCCCTCTAGATGAGATTTAGAGGGGGGGCGGCGGCCAAGGGGGGAGGGGGCTTACCCCCCAAGAAAGGGTGGCGCCCCCCTTTAGGGTTCCCCCCAAACCCTAGGCGCATGGGCCCTCGGGTGGGATGGCGCCCAGCCCACTAGGGGCTGGTTCCCTTCCACCTACAGCCCATAAGGCCCTCCGGGGCAGGTGGACCCTCCCGGCGGACCCCCGGAACCCCTCCGGTGGTCCCGCTACAATACCGGCATACCCCCAAATATTTTCGTTGACCGTATGATGACTTCCCATATATAAATCTTCACCTCCGGACTATTCCGGAACTCCTCATGACGTCCGGGATCTCATCCGGGACTCCGAACAACATTCGTTAATCACATACAAATCTTCCTAATAACCCTAGCGTCATTGAACCTTAAGTGCGTAGACCCTACGGGTTCGGGAACCATGCAGACATGACCGAGACAACTCTCCGGCCAATAACCAACAGCGGGATCTGGATACCCATGTTGGCTCCCACATGTTCCACGATGATCTCATCGGATGAACCACGATGTCGAGGATTCAAGCAATCCCGTATACAATTCCCTTTGTCAATCGGTACGTTACTTGCCTGAGATTCGATCGTCGGTATCCCAATACCTCGTTCAATCTCGTTACCGTCAAGTCACTTTACTCGTTCCGCAACACATCATCCCGTGATCAACCCTTAGTCACATTGAGCTCATTACGATGATGTCTTACCGAGTGGGCCCAGAGATACCTCTCCGTCATACGGAGTGACAAATCCCAGTCTCGATTCGTGTCAACCCAACAGACACTTTCGGAGATAACTGTAGTGCACCTTTATAGCCACCCAGTTACGTTGTGACGTTTGGCACACCCAAAGTATTCCTACAGTATCCGGAAGTTGCACAATCTCATGGTCTAAGGAAAAGATACTTGACATTAGAAAAGCTTTAGCAGACGAACTACACGATCTTGCGCTATGCTTAGGATTGGGTCTTGTCCATCACATCATTCTCCTAACGATGTGATCCCGTTATCAATGACATCCAATGTTCATAGTCTGGAAACCATGACCATCTGTTGATCAACGAACTACACGATCTTGCGCTATGCTTAGGATTGGGTCTTGTCCATCACATATTCTCCTAACGATGTGATCCCGTTATCAATGACATCCAATGTCCATAGTCTGGAAACCATGACCATCTGTTGATCAACGAGCTAGTCAACTAGAGGCTCACTAGGGACATGTTGTGGTCTATGTATTCACACATGTATCACGATTTCCGGATAATACAATTATAGCATGAACAATAGACAATTATCATGAATAAGGAAATATAATAATAACCATTTTATTATTGCCTCTAGAGCATATTTCCAACAAAACGCACGGATTGAACGACACTCCCCATATCCAGGTCATATCCGGGGTGGATATGGGGACGCCCAGACACGTTCGCCATGTAGGATCCGGCCTACGGTGGCTCACCCAACCCACATGACTCCAGACGAAAACCTAGCCGCATTTGACCCGACTTCACTCCTCTCTAGTCCACCACCTTCCGCCCACGAAGCTTCCCCGGAGCTCGTCCACACAGCCTCGAGGAGGAGATGACCGTTTGCCTTGTGTTCCGCCACTGGGGGAGGGTCCGCTCGACGGCAACGCTGAGACTCCATCTGGCAGGAATCTATTGCGCCCGACCAAATGGCGCATGGATTCGGCCTCAAGGCAGTCGTCGCTGCCTCACTGGAGCCGGTGCAGTCCGTTTGGCGCTCGAACGCCGTGGCAGATGCGTAGCCCCTCTGTTGGTGAGCCAAGTCGTAGGTGCACAGTCACTTCACTTCTGAAGCAAATATGTCATGGCGTGCCTATCATGCGAGGCAGCGGGCGTGGGAGGCCGCGGCAGATGTCGGCAAGGCCGAGTCGCACTCTAAGTCCCCGCGTATGGTGCCCAACAACCCCTTTCCCCGCACCAGGGCGTGGTGGACGTGGCTGGCTACGACATGGCGGACTCACATCCACCGACGACGTGCGAGGCATGGACTCCGATGAGAAAGAGTAGGGCATGGGAGACAGCGACACCTCGAGCCCCGTGAGCCGGTGCGTGTCCCATGTCCTATTCTACCTCACCGGCGACTGCAACAACACTTCAAGGGGCGCATCCGGCCGCTGGACATGGACACGGCCGTAACAACAAGGACGGTCACCGACGGAAATTTGGACTAGTTTTATGTTGCTAGTAATCATATGGATTTGATGATTTGCGAATGGTGTATCTGATTGTTGAAACGATTGTTTGAGTGCGGATTTTGCTAGCTGTGGTTGTAGATACTCCCCGATCCAAGCCATGTCACTGCGGGCACCGGTCCCGAGTGGCCGAATCTTGGTGCAACCAGTTATTAATCGCATTTCTATTCACGCGTGGCGGCGGCGCCGCACCCGTAGCCGGCGACGCTTCTCCTCCGCGCCACGCGGCGGTCCAGCTGCACCGGCGGCAGCACGTGCCGAGGACGCCCCTGCACCGCCGCCTCGCCTCCTCCAGTCCAGTCAACGCACGGCCTCTCCCAATCCTCCTCTCTCGCGCGCGCGCGACGATCGCGGCCGTACGTGCTCCGGCGTGGTTCCTCTACGTAACACGATGCCGCCGGCTGGCTTTCTTCCTTTCCGGCAAGAAAATTCACCCCCGCAGCTCAGTTGAGACCCCGCACGTAACCGCTTCCGCGACAGACCGTAACCTTGTCCTTGTGTGTCAGCAACCACGGCTGCTGGTCGCGAAGATAAAAACGCGTTCACTGAGGAAAGAAAAGGATAAAATATGGGAACCACTAGGGTCGATCGCTCGATCATCTTGCACCCGAGAACCAAAGGCTGAAGAGGTCGCTGTTGAACTCATCATTGGCGTGAAGGCGCTGGATTCCTCCGGGGGACGCTAAACCCTCCAGTATTTCTTCATTTTCATATTAGCGGTCGGGATAAAAGATTACGGTTTGGGGCCCCCTACCGTGCCGGACCTCAACAGCATAACCGGAGGATCGGCATCAGAGAAGGGAGCTGCGGAGGGGGGGCCGGGGCATATTCCCTTTCCTCTCTTCTCGCCGAGGCAAACAGCTAACAAGCAGCACGCTCTTTTTGACGACGGCATTTTGCAGCTCGAGCTCATCCACAAACTCCGTTCACAATTTCTCTAAAAAAAACTCCGTTCACAATCTTATACTCGTATTACGAGACGGCGGGAGTATATTTTAAATATTTTAATATAAATAACATATAGATCGAAATGAGTCAACAAACACACTAAAATGTGTCTACATACATCTGATTCGGAAAAAGGTTAAAACATCTTATATTTGCGAACGGGGATAGTGCTCCCTTTTGTTCGATAATGTAGTGTCTATATTCTTTTTAAAGTCAAGCATCACAAACTTTGATCAAATTTGCACAGAAAAACATTTACATCTAGAATACCAAACTTATTTCATTCGACTCATTACAGGATGAACTTTCATACTTTATACTCCCTCCGTTCGAAAATACTTGTCATCAAAATGGATAAAAAGTGTTTTCGAACGAAGGGAGTATATTTGGTATCCATTTTGATAAGAAAAACTTCTAGATACATCACTTTTTATCTATTTTGATAACAAGTATTTTTGGACGAAGAAAGTATATTTGGTATCGTAACATAAATAGTTATCTCTAATAACTTGGTGACCTTTTTAAAAATCTATATGCACTATATTATAGAACGGATGGAGTAGTAAATAGTAAAGTAGAAAAATAAATGGTTTAAAGGTTCAATTTTTTTAAAAAAAATATATAGCGCCGAAAATGCAAGTGTCCTAGATGCACGCAAAATTTCATGGGGTGATATTGGGAAGCTCCAAAAACAAAGATACAATCTAAAGCTTCGAAAATAGGCATTTTACTTTTAATTTTCAAAGAACCACGGATGTCATCTTGGAATGGAATTCCACACGAGCACCCGAGCATATTCGACGCCCAAATAGTAGCAATTCATATATTCTTTTTCGAATTTACTAGTCCGTATTTATAGGGAAGCAGATGAGCTGAGGCTCCAATAGCAATTTTCGATTCTCCTTTTCCATCGTCCTTTCCGCGCCGCATTAATAGAGCTCAGCGACGGCCATCCGCTTCCTGCCTCCCCCTCCCCTCCAGCTCCAGTCCAATCTCACCTCACCTTCTTCCTACCCATTTCCAGCCGCCGCCGAGGTACCAAATCACCCTCCCCTAAACTCCCTCCTTCTCTCCCCTTCTTGTTCTGCTCACGAGTCGCCAAATCCAAGCTCGGTTTTCGTCAATTTGGTCCTGGACGCCGCCCATTTATCCTTCATTTTCTGCCTCCGCATTTCGATGCTCCCGAGGATTCCCCACTCAGCTCCCACAGCTGTTTTCTACTCTCTTGTCGGTGTGATGGTAGTCTCATCCATGGAGATGCGCCCTGCAGGTTCATGGAGCGACGGAGGCGGGTCGCCGTGCTGGCCCTGGTGCTCCTGCTGCTCTCGGCTTGTCATGGCAGAAGAGGTATGACCTCGATTATCTTTCTTTTTTTTTGTTGGGTAACTGTTCTAAGTTTTCCTCAAATGAATTCCAAGAACGCGTTAACTAATTCAGTAGCGATTGGGCTGTTTACTGAATTCATTCTGACTGCCATGATTGGAGAAAGCATAGACGAATATCAGTGCACACGCAGGCATTTCAAAAGGTGTAATCATGCAGGGAGAGAAAGGGGGCAGCTATGGCACTGACGAAATTGCCCTGCTCCCTGTAAATTTCCCCAAGTTCTGATTGCCTGTTAGCCGCACACTGGCCTACAACTGAACTAATTGAATGCACTTCTTGTTGTTGTGGCTGGGGCCTTGGGGGTTGTATCCAAACATCTGGAGAAAGTTGTACCATCTTTGTGTGGACAGAAAAGGAAATTAGGTGGCTGGCAGTTGGAACCTACCTGGTCCCTTGTTAACAAAATGAAGTTCTGGTTGCATATGGTTGGTCATGTCCAGAAAATAAAAGGGTTGAATTAAGAAGAACGAGTTGATGAACCGTGGCGGCAAAGAACCATTGTACTGTTGTGGAGCTTGACTTGCTCTGGGGATTCCACTAGCATCACCCATGATGCCCCCAATTGATCTTTAGCTGCCATATCTAAGCATTATGTTCAGTGATTCACAGCAAAAGACCATCATAGATTCTTTTGGAGCTTGGCTTGACAGATCTAGTGCGTGTACAACATATGGCACTTAACCTAATACTCCTATTTGATAAGGCCCCCAACTGATTTTGTCTGTCATATACTCATATCACTGCAATATTTTCAGTTATCCACTTGCTCTAGGTGGATTTGTGATTTGTGAATATAAGTGGTTTCAGCCTTCAGGACATGAGAATAGGTGAAATTGAATCACCTATGCCCTTTTAACTTGGCTGTCACCCGTTCATGCTTAACCTCTCCTGGTAATTAGAACTTACTTTTGTTCTATCCGTCAGATATTATATGCACAAACTTAATCAAAGTGAACTTGTGCTAAAAGCTGCCATATATGACAGGCAAAAATCAATTGGGGTCATCTATTTTGTTTGCTTTCAGTTTGTTCAATTTTGTTTTTCTTGGCGTAAATGTTTGTCCATCTGCTTTGGCATCTTCTTATATCTGAAATTGATCTTCTGCACTTGTGTTCAGGATTGCACCATTTAATATGCTAATAAACTAACTGTTTTCATTATCGCAGAGTTCTCTGTCAAGAATCATGATCAGAGTCTTATATATGATCATACTCTTGCTAAGACCATCGTGGAGTATGCTTCAGCTGTAAGTTGAACTTATTCTCATTATTGCATTAAATGCATGTCATGCTTTCTAAATGGGAGCTTTAGTTCGTCTTTGTCTTGAATCTTGTTAAGTCAAATTAACTAAATACTGTCTGCAGGTGTATATGACAGATTTAACAGCTTTGTATACATGGACATGCTCAAGATGCAATGACTTGACTCAAGTAAGAAACCCTCCAACTGTTCTCTTCCATTCATATCTATCTAGGGGTGCTTATTTGTTTTCCTGAAATTATAACTGTTCAAACAGTAAGGGATCTATCAAGATGCTCGCCAATGGTTGGTTGGGTGTCATATGCAGCAGCCCGTCAACTATACAGCTTATAGAATCTGTCCTTTCTTATTTATACATTCACCTACTTCTGAAATAGGACTTCGAGATGAGGTCTCTAATTGTTGATGTGGAGAACTGCTTGCAGGTTCCTATCTTAACACACTCCATTTTAAGTTTTCATAAATTTCCGGCATATTTCTTATCAAGTGTACTGAACTTTTCATGATATGGCCTTCCTTTTACCTGCCATTCTACGGGTGAACAATGTGACAGGCATTTGTCGGTGTAGATCACAATCTAAATGCCATAATAGTTGCAATCAGAGGGACTCAAGAGAACAGGTACTAATCAAATTGCATGTGCTTCTAGTATTCCCAGTTAAACCAGTATGCTTTATGTGTTACTATTCTGATTTCTTGAGTCACATGTCCTTTATGTTTTAAATTTGCTTGCTCAGTGTGCAGAATTGGATCAAGGACTTGGTATGGAAGCAGCTTGATCTAAGCTATCCAGACATGCCAAATGCAAAGGTTATTGCCAATAAGCTGTTTATACTTTCTTAAAAGAGAAAAAAAGGAAAGGCAGATGCACCTTTTTGCTAAAAGACTTTCTACTACTCTGGTTAAAGGTGCACAGTGGATTTTTCTCCTCCTATAATAATACAATTTTGCGTCTAGCTATCACAAGTGCTGTGCACAAGGCAAGAAAGACATATGGGGATATCGGCGTCATAGTCACAGGGCACTCAATGGGAGGAGCTATGGCTGCCTTCTGTGCACTCGATCTTGCTGTAAGTACACAAGATCCAATGTTTCACAAATACATTCAATGTCCAGACTCTTAATTCCTTCCAGGTTATATAAATTGTGGTCAAAAAACATTATTTCAGAGCCCCCGCGTCGCTCCCAGGGGCGACTCGGGAGGCGAAACCCTAGCCGCCGCCCAGGCTCCCCTCCTTCCCCTCCTTCCCCTCACCGTCGCCGGAGGATGCCGGCGGGCAAAGCCCTCACCGGTGGACGGCGGCGGCGGGGCCCTCGTTCGTGTGCTCGCGCGCTGCTGCTGGGCGCGCTGGAGCGGCGGGAGCGCGCGGTGGCGCGGTGGGCGGCCGTCTGCTCGCGGGGAGGTCGAGATGGCGTGGACTGCGTGCGCGGTGGCGCTGCCATGGCGGCCGCCGGCAGCTGATGCGTGCGGCAGAGTTGAGGGCGCCCAGATCTGGGCCGCACGAGCCCGCCCAGGCCGGCGACAATCACTCTGCCCCCACCCACCCCTCTCCCTCCTCCCACCCCTCCCGGCCGCCGCCGGCGGTTGCCGCTGGGTTAGTAAGCACGCGCGCGGCGACCTTGACGGTTGCTGCTCCGCTGTGCCCCGGCGGATCCTGGTGGCGGAGGCTGCGGGCCAGCGCGGCGGCGGCGCGGTGCGGGTGGCTGCTGCTGCCTGCTGGACGCGCTCCCGGCGGTGGCCGGCCTGCTGGAGCTGCGCTGGTCGGTGCTCACTCCTGCGACGACAACGTTTCTAGGCTTCCCCCATGTGTGTTGGTCTTCTCCGACGATTCTTCGCCATGCCCGGTCTGCCATTGCATCTGAGGTCTTCGTCCTTGGGTCGGGGCGAAATCCCCGCGCGGCGACGGCCTGCGCTGTCAACGGCGACGCCCTGAGGGTGCCGTCACCTCCTTGGAGGCGTTGGCATGACCCTGACCAGACCTCCTCCTCGAGCACCGGGAGAAATCCTAGGTCCGGCCTCCCGGACTGGGCAGCGGCGGCGTCTCAACGCCGTTCCCCTCTTGATGGCGCTGCTTTGGCTGCAAGTGGAGTACTTGATGCGGCAGATAGTGGTTGGCGATGCATCGCTCTGGCGTAGACTGCTACACAAGGAGCAGGTCGCAACGTTTGCCTGCGCCGGCGCTCCCCAATGAATGCTACACCAGTTCCAATCAGACCCTGCTTTTCACCCGCCGACTCTCTAGGCACATGGGTGCGAGGTACGTCGGCTTGGGCGGTCCTGAAGCTGCATTCGTCCCTGGAAGTGCCTGGCAATGGCAGTGATGCTGCCCTGTTGCTCCGAGTCTCGGTGCTTCGCCATTTTGGCTGGAGGCAAGGCTGGGCGAGGCCTAATGTCGTTGCGTGTCTGTAGTTGAGGGCACCTCCTCACCTAGCTTAGTCACTTGGTGAGGACGGTCGTGTGTGTGTGTGTGCGCGTGCGCGTGTGTGTGTCCCTCCTTTCTGGAGGTTGTACCCCTGATGTCTTCCTGTTCAATGCAATGAAACGCAACTCTTTTGCGTTTTCTCGAAAAAAAATAAATAAATTGTGGTCTTGTATCAAATTCCTAACACCAGCACTCTAAAATTTGAGGCTTGTTATTAAGTAAGCTATTGATTTTTCCCTTCAAACTCTATCCACAGATCAAGCTCGGAAGCGACAATGTTCAACTCATGACTTTCGGACAGCCTCGTGTTGGCAATGCTGTTTTCGCCTCCTACTTTGCCAAATATGTACCAAACACAATTCGACTGGTACACGGACATGATATTGTGCCGCATTTGCCACCTTATTTCTCCTTTCTTTCCAAACTGACGTACCACCACTTCCCAAGAGAGGTATACCTTGGGCACAAACTTGTAAATATGCTTTCCAACTCCCAGGAAGCCTTTATCGCTGTGTTATGCTTAGTCCTTGCTCATATTTTAGGTATGGATCGACGAATCTGATGGCAACACAACGGAACAGATATGTGATGCCAGCGGCGAAGACCCAAACTGCTGCAGGTTTTTACAGAGCACAGACCTTCCTTGCAGCTCAACTGCCTGTCTCTTTAGCTCCTAGTTCTAACAATATCCCCATCTATCGTCTTACTAGGTGCCTCTCCATATTGAGCCTGAGCATTCAGGACCATTTCACATACCTGGGAGTAGACATGGAATCAGATGACTGGAGCACCTGCAGAATCATCACAGCACAAAGCGTTGAGCGATTACGTAAGCATCTCAGCAGCAACATCATCATGACAAAGCACGCCATCGAGGTCTCCATTGTCGAGAATAGCATGCAGACAGACTGGAGCAGTTCCAGATAGCATACAGCATCTTGTTAACACCAATTTAGTGCAGAAGATGGCGCCTTTTCTTTCTCTTGAAGAAGGGGGGCTTCAGTTGGGGAATTTCATTCAGATTGGGTTGTACATTGTTCTTTCATAGCCTGTGAATATGTAGGAATGTAGACACGAATTATAGGCTCTAGAGTGTAAACTCTTGTCGGATGCACGAAAGATCCGTCTCTGTGTTTGCATCTTGTAAAAAATACAATAGCCATGCAGATATCTATACAGATGTCGCGAATCTGGGAAATAAAGCAAAATAAATTGAGAACATTGCCATGAAATGTCTATTAGATGTGTCATAGAATTCTAATCTGAAATCTGACCCACACTTGAGAAAAAGAGGCAAATTCTTCTCTGAATAGTTGTTTATTCAGATTCCAGTATTTGGCTACCTTTCACAGCAGTTAGAACGAAAAACATTCATATTTACACTCCAAAAAACTTGTATATCGTTTACTTTAGTCTGTACAACCATGCCTGATTGTGATATATCCTCTACAGATCATCATTCCTTTTATACATTCTTACAAGGTATGGACAAAAGGAAAAATCCTCTAATATCAGGATTTACTTACAAGACAACTCTTTTTCGATGCACAAACATATATGGCAATACCAAAAACCAAAGAAAACCTTATCCTAGCCGATAAATACAAAGTGGGTGATCTACTATACGTCGAGTGACGCTGTTATTGATCGAAGCAGGCATCCTGGGAGACAGATTCCCAGCAGTTGAACAGCGTCTCCCTTTCGCAATACGGTATGTGATAAGTGTTCAGTAGAAACAACAAAAACCCATGGAGTGTAATGTATGGTCACCAGGAGTGGGGAAACACAAGCCTGGCTGAGAGAAAAATGCTGGTCTGAACCACAGAGAAGCACTCACCCGTCACCAATGCAGGTGTGAAGATGCCTGGCAAAATTAACGGCAACACTGCCCGTTCGTATTGGCCATCAAATTCAAACCTGCCTGCTATATTTGCCAGGGTCTGCTCTCAGTTTCTCGTGGGCATCGACCTTGACAGCAGACTTGCGATCTCTATCAGCTTCACTGTAAGACTTCCCACTGTGCAAGGCAAGCAGTACTGGCACATCCAGGCCATCATTCCTCCCAGAGCTACTGCCACTGCAGCAGCCTTCACTGAGATCCTCTTCAAACTCCCCTCCTCTAGCCTCCTTTCTCCTCAAGTCCACGGCGTCCCAGTTAAGCGTGTCAGCTGCACGTTGAGCATCAGGAACACAACTGGTTGTCCGTCGGTGTGCTTTCGCCCTTGGGGTAGACGGGCAGGTCCTACAGCTTTTCGGATCATAATGTTGGGAAGCTAGATAAGAAAGTGCAGTGACAATGTCCCCTATGAGGGGCCGGGACGCCGCTTTCTCCTGCAAACACATTGCTGCAACGGCTAAAGCCTGGTACAAACCCCTCTTGGGATACCGGCCTTGCAGCAACGGGTCGGCCATCTGGCAGAACTTTCGACGGTCTCTGAACATCGGGCGAGCCTGCAATTTATATGGATCAGACACTTGGCACCTATGAAGAAATGAGAAAAATGTCCATCTCCTCTACACTAAAACTGATGGGAGGTAACTTAGTGCGGTTGAGCGTACCCATGCAACAAGATTTGACTCCCCATCAGGCTTGGTGTGATCAATGGCTCTCCGACCTGTAACAAGTTCAAGGAACACAACACCAAAACTGTAAACATCAGACTTTACTGTCAACTGCCCTGTCATCGCATATTCAGGAGCGCAATAGCCATACGTTCCCATAACTCTTGTTGATACATGAGTGTTTTCACCAACAGGGCCAAGTTTAGCAAGCCCAAAGTCAGACAGCTTCGGGTAATAATCTTCGCTCAGAAGAATATTTGATGGTTTGAAATCTCTATATATGACCGGTGGATTTGCCTTATCATGCAGGTACTCCAAACCTTTCGCTGCACCGACAGCTATCCTCATCCTTGCATTCCAATCAAGGGGCTCCCTGTCTGGTGGGCGGTCTGTCCAGAGAGCGATCCATGAGTTAGTACAAAAGAAGAAATATGGATGACAATTTCTTGTTGAGGGGATGAACAACGTGTATATTTTTTCTTAAGGGTTCTAGAAAAGGTTTCGGATGGCGAATAACTAAGATGTCAAATGTAACTGGTAATAAATCAAGTTGAAAATTCTGAAACTGAAGCTGAAATTGTTTGTGATTTGGCCCTTAAGGGAGCTGAAATAATAGGACCACTATCTGTTTTTATAGAGTTGTATATGTTAGCCATGTGATATCCTCATCGTATAAGGGTTTTTTTTTTTTGCATATTTACCACACCTATACATGTATAGAAGTTGTTGCTCTTGCATGTTCTTTATGAAGCTCAAGCCAACTACTCCCTCCGTTCTGATTTACTCGTCGTGGTTTTAGTTCAAATTTGAACTAAAACCACGACGAGTAAATCGGAACGGAGGGAGTAAATATCAAGATACTGGTAATATGTAAAAATACCAATTGCAATCAACCACTGAGAATTATTTTTATAGGACAGGAAACCATACAATGAGAAGCATACCATGCAGATGATTTTCTAACGATCCCAATAACATATACTCATAAACGAGGAGGCGCTGATCACCATCTGCGCAATAGCCAATTAATCTGACAAGATTGGGATGGTGCAAGAGGCTTAGCATGAGAACCTCCACAAGAAATTCACGATTTCCTTGGAAACCGTTTCTGTCGAGTTGCTTCACAGCAATAACCTGCTAAATGACACAGGCAAAATGGGTAACGTCATGGAAATTACCAATAAATTATCTCTTAAGTTGCAGTACATGAAAGATAACATCCGTTGCTCTTTTTAACAGAAAAGGGAAATAAAGTTTACAAGGCTAGAGATAACAAACCTGTCCATTCTCCATGTGTCCTTTATAGACACGACCAAAACCACCTTCACCCAACAAACAATCTTTTCTGAAATTCTTGGTAGCAATAGCTAGCTCTCGGAAAGTGAAAATCTTTGCCGGGCCATGTGGAGCACTTCCTCCTCTGCGAACAGAGCTTGAACTACGAGAATTGTATCGATCTGGACCCACCCACCAGAAAAACATTAGCATATAGTTCCTCAATTATAAGCTTTCTTGAATGCAAATATCATATAGTCCAGGAAATATAAAAGGCAAGGACCTAAAGAATGGACCATGACGCATAAACAGCTATAATACATATCTAACATTTGATGACCTGAAGACCCGTTGGCGCATTCACATCTATTGTCGAATACTCTACTTCCCTAACTCGTCCAGAACTGCCATTTACACTTAATGTCATCAAGTTGGTGGCATAAGTTGAATTGAAGTGCAAGATACTACTCTTTTGAGTTGTTGAAGTGATGTACAGTCAGTACAGAACAAAGCTATCCTAGGTAGCTCCAATATAAATACCTTCACGATCATGAGCATCCCATTAACAGCAGACCATTTTTATAATGATATAAAAAAGGTACTACTATCACCGACACTTTATGGGCCTTATAGTTATTTAATTTCAAGTTTAAACACCAAGCAGATATGTACAATGAAAACTCGTATCGTATCACCTCATGAGAAATTTTACTAGCATTAGAGAAACACATCTGTTATTGCTGCATAACAGTACCACTGTACACTGAAGAAAAGAATTAATCAAACATAGATCTCTTGTACCACCCTTCAGTGAGCAAACAACATCTAAATCGGTTTTAGATAATTATTATGTGATGTAAAATACTTCTGGGTGCAGGTAGATGAGAAATTGCAGCAGCCACAAGGACAAACAAATATACAAGATCGTGTGTACTTCTAATCAGGGATCGGACTTGCATGTTCTAGCAGGCAGCAGCTAAAAACTAAACTGTGGCGCTCGCTTCAAACTCTTCATCGGCCCCAACAACCAAACAAAGGGTGAAATCTAATTCAAGCAAGCTCGAAGCAACCGAATAGCCACCCCAAAGAGTAAGTCAGAGACAACAAGTGTAAACAACACATCAAATATTTGTTTCTTCGGTTGCTTCAGACAGGAAGTTTGGTAGCAAAATCACTGCAACCGCAAACTTCACATCAGACATTTCTCTCCCTTTCACGCAACATGAGTTCAGAAAAAAAAACAAATACAATTTTCTGCCAAGAAATAGTTCTTTTGTGTGTCCCCTTCACCACCACTACCTCAGCAAGAATTCAGACTAACATCTGCATATCTGAATAAATGAATGAATCATCTACCGCGATAGAATCAAATATACTCTTCTACATGCAAGGAATCAAAATATACAAAACTAATTCGCTTAGTCCCGGCCCGATAAATCAAGATGCTACAGTTAAGCACAGATCCATGTCCACCTCAACGACTCAACCGCCCCCAAGGCCCCAACCAATTGGCAATTAGGTGTTCTAAAAACATGGCAATTAGGGATCAGCTAGGCCTCTTGTACCGTCAGGGAACAATAACCTTTTTATGCCTGAATCAATGCTGAGAAATCACTAAAAATCATCAGACATCTGAACGGACATGACAGGAATCAGAATGACCAAAAGATCAGTCCTTCCGGTCTGCGCAGAAACTGGACAAGTCAAGTCAAGATGCGGGCGTTACCTGGCGCCGGCTTCGCCGCCGACGGCCGGGGCGACGGCGAGAGCGCCGCCGCGTCCTCCCCGGCCTTCCCCGAGGACCCCGAGCACGGGAAGCAGCTCATCTCGCCCGGCCGTCAGAAAATGCCGGCCAAGAAACCCCGGCGATCTTTGGACCGTGCTGATCTCCCCGGCGTGGAAAGTGAAAATCTTTGGGGGGGAGCCGGGGAGAGGGGATGGATGGCGAGTCAAAACCGGAGAGCGGAGAGGCGTGGAGCAAAAGGGCAGCTCGGGAGGGCAAATTTCGTGAATATTATAATGGCGGTTGAAGTGTTCTTGGCGAGGCAGTTTGCTGGTGGCCAGTTGAGCCGAGCTGAGGTAGTTGCGCTGTCATTTTGTCGAGCTAAAGCGGGGGATGGTTACAGAAAAGGGGCGCCTTTTATGGTTTCAACAAGAAATTTAAAACTATTTTGATTGGGATTGCTCATAGTCTAATGTATGCCAATATTCGATATAGGGTTTGACATGACACAAGGCTGGACAGGTACAAAAAATGCCGTCTCACCTGGTATCTTTTGAATCCTTCAGTACAGTATATGCTAAAAAAGCATTAGTTCATAGTATGCAATAAATTAAAAAAATACTCCCTCCATTCACAAATATAAAATGTTTTGAATATTTCAATATAGTCTGCATACATTTGATTAAAAAAAAGTTAAAACATCTTATATTTGTGAACCGAGCGATTAGTCTTCTATAGAAACACTAAATAAATATATTAAAAAAAACACTAAATAAATATTCTGTAACATGGATGCACATTATCATAAATACATGCTCCGTATGGGCTATTGAGAACTACTGAGATTACAGTGAAGTCGTCAGAGTCGTCTCGCTGCCCGTCGAGACGTCACCTCCCGCTAAAAAACAATGTGTATAATAAGTATTGTTTTGATCATTATAATTTTCGTAGAGACACTCAAACAATATATATTTACTCCCTCCAATCCATATTACTTGTCGCTTAAATAGATGCATCTAGACAAATTTCAGTGCTGGATACATCCGTTTGAGTGATAAGTAATATGGAACGGAGGGAGTACATAAAAACAACCCTTCCGAAATCACTCTTTGAAGAATAGAAAATTATGCCAAATTCTTGATTAAATAAACAATGTTTTCCTTTTGCATCCACCGGCTGGGCTTCATCTTACGAAAGCAACCTTGTTGAAACTCAAAAGCTTGAAAAAGTAGTGGATCGGAATTCGTCGATATAGACAGCCGACAATCACGAACTAAAGAGCTTCAGTAGTAGTTCGGGATAATTTTATAATGAGCTTGGTAAAGTAGCGGATATGTCTAGATTGTGATCGCCATCTGAGAGAGTTTGGCACCAAGGAGGGGTAGAAGATAATCACAAATTTTGTCAGACGGAGAAGGGGGGGTACAAACCTCCTAAATTTTGGGATGGAGCCGCATTTAGTTGAGCTTCGTTAGATGGAGAAGGAAACGGGGAAGAAAATCATGCCACTGTGCCATCCCCTCCGCATGACACTGCCAGTCACCTAGACGGGAAAACAAGGACAAAAATGAGGCCCAAGTTCTAACCTAACAAAAGCGCACACATCATCCGTCAATACCAAACAACATCGCTAGAACAAGGACATAGAAAAAGAGGTCTTATTCCTTGTCACTGATGGCATCATTGTCTCACCAACACTGGCTAGACACCTAGACTTAACCCTAGCTATAGCTAGCATGAAGGGAGAGTACATAGTCACCCTAGAGCGTGGACCCCCCCCCCCACCCCCTCTCATCGGCGTCGGGAGGCACCCGGAGGGGAGGGGAATTGACTGCGGCAAAAGCCTTACAAGGAATCCTAGCTATAGCGATTACAACCTTATTTTCTTGATGGGCGCCAGCCGTACCAGTTGGGCGACTACAAGCCTTATTTTCTCGGTTTTACGAGATCAAGCACGTACATTGAATGCTTCCTCCGGTTGGGCTAGCCACAATGGGTAGTAACATAGACTAGTAACATGCCCATGGTACTAGTCTATGTTACTATCTTTATAGTGAGGAGTAACATATGTGTGGTAACATTAAACACTTTATTTATTAGGCTATAGACACATCTTGCATTGATATGTGTGATGTTACTCATACATAGTAACTAGCTATGTTATCACTTTCATCTCTTTCTTCATTTATTGCATGCCACATCATCTATTTAACCTAGATATGTGTGATGTTACTACCTATGTTACTTTCATTGTGGGTAGTCTTATAAGTTGGACACGGGTTTTTAGGTCTTAAGTTTGACTAGCGAAAAATGAAACATACGAAAGAAGTAAAAAAAATCCATGCCCAACTTATAGATCCAACTGGAAAGAGTATTATCATTTGATATAGGACCCCACTACAAATCCGATGTCAAATTTTTTAGCATGGCAAATCGAACGTTTTTCGTGACAAATAATATCTCCGAGGATGGCAAGTTTAGTTGGCGAGCATGGCAAACCCGCCTCAGTTTATTTATTTTTTGACAGAAAATTGCCGCACTTGCAAACCAAATTTGCCATTATGTGCCAATATAAATTGGCATGAAAAATGTCATATTTTTCATGCCTAAAATCTGTAGGATTTTTAGTGTTTCCATTAATATATGACACGGTCATGCATTTTTACTTGGTCATGAACCAAAATCCATTTGTCCGCCGAATGGTGCCAAACGGTGAATTGGCAAGAGATCTTATACATGCGCGTCTGTCGCCATCGGGAAATGGCACGCCCAGCGAGGCGCGTCCACCCGTTCCGTCCCGTTTGACTAGCTAGCTCGTCGGTCGTCACCTGACCAGCTGCATTATTCGGGTGTACTCTAGCTAGTACATCGATCTGCCTGGCTGGCTGGCTGGCTCCGTGTGCGCCCATTTGCCTGCCTCGCAGGTTTGTTTAAGCCGGCCGGCCCGCTGTAATCACGTCGCCATGCATGATTATGCTTTCAATATTGCCGCCTGAACAATGTGAACATGTCGGGCGGATGGGGTAGCTAGCTAGCCAGAGAAGTACAGTGCAGATGGCTCTGGATACTCAATCCACCAGAAAACAATCGACAATTTGTTCACTAACACATCTATATACAAGAAAACAATCAACGATATGTTTACTCACACATCTATGTACAAGAAAACAATCAACGATGTGCCATAACTAAAATAAGTGTACAACTTTTACTTCAAAGCGAACAATATTTACTTTTGAATTTACACAATATTTTTTTCAACGGAAATGCTATCTGACGACCCCGATCGCGCTCTCTCCCACAAAATTCGTTTGCATGAATTTTGGCGCAGGATCAGAGCCATGTCAGATTTTGAAAGTACTCCCTCTGTCCGAAAATACTTATCACCAAAATGAATAAAAGGGAATGTATCTAGACGTATTTTAGTTATAGATGCATCCCTTCATATCCATTTTGATGACAAGTATTTTCCCCTAGGGTTTCCCTAGGGTCCAACCCTTCCTTCGGGGGCACCGTTGAAGTACACCAAATCCCATGTAAATCACATTGTTCGAGAGCTGGTTCTCGTGTGGAGTCCGTCTTGGGGGAGGAAAAAGTGGCCTTCGGCGATTTGCATGGACAACATGAGCAGTCAGGGGGGTGCGCGGCGGTGCGGAGGAACCGGAAGCAAGGGAGTCTAGGGTTGAAGATCCATCTGCGGGAGCCGGGCTTGCCCCGGGGAGCGCGGCGGCGGAGGGCGATGATGACCGAAGGAAGATCGGGGGGAGACTGGGGATGATGAGAAGGAAGAGGAGGAAGCTGATTGGGACCAGTATGGTCCAAACCATGATCTGGAGGACGTATTTGAGAATCTCAAGCTGCAAGGAGAGGAGGAGGAAGATCTGGATTTGTCCGGGGAGTTTGAAGAGCTGATCAAGGATGTACGCTGGCTGGCGCTCTTTAGGGTTCATACTCTAAGGCCGTTTAGTCATGCCTCTCTGTTGAACCCCATGAGGAACGTGTGGGCGTGTGCACAGGGGGTGACGTTTAACATCAAAGGCCCCAACTTGTTCTTGGCTCAATGCAATTGTTTGGGAGATTGGAAGCGGGTGATGGAAGGGGGACCTGTTGGGTTTCGTAGTAATTTCAAAATTTTTCCTACGCACACACAGGATCATGTGATGCATAGCAACGAGGGGAGAGTATTGTCTACGTACCCAACGCAGACCGACTGCGGAAGCGATGACACGACGTAGAGGAAGTAGTCGTACGTCTTCACGATCCAACCGATCAAGTACCGAAACTACGGCACCTCCGAGTTCGAGCACACGTTCAGCTCGATGACGATCCCCGGACTCCGATCCAGCAAAGTGTCGGGGAAGAGTTTCGTCAGCACGACGGCGTGGTGACGATCTTGATGAACTACAGCAGCAGGGCTTCGCCTAAACTCCGCTACAGTATTATCGAGGAATATGGTGGCAGGGGGCACCGCACACGGCTAAGGAATAGATCACGTGGATCAACTTGTGTCAACTTGTGTGTCTTTGGGGTGCCTCTACCTCAGTATATAAAGGAGCCAAGGGGGGAGGGGGCGCCGGCCAAGAGAGAGGCGCAGGAGGAGTCCTACTCCTACCGGGAGTAGGACTCCCCCCCCCAATCCTATTCCAACTAGGATTCCCAAGGGGGAAAGAGGGAGAGGGGTGGCCGGCCACCTCTCCTAGTCCTAATAGGACTAGGGGAAGGGGGGAGGCGCGCAGCCCCCTTGGGCTGCCCCTTTCTCCTTTCCACTAAGGCCCATGTAGGCCCATATGGCTCCCGGGGGGTTCCGGTAACCTCCCGGTAACCCGGTAAAATCCCGATTTCACCCG
Source organism: Triticum dicoccoides (assembly GCF_002162155.2). NCBI lineage: Eukaryota > Viridiplantae > Streptophyta > Magnoliopsida > Poales > Poaceae > Triticum > Triticum dicoccoides. The sequence continues at coordinate 76,009,423 of NC_041382.1, read as the reverse complement.
GAAGACTTCCGATGTCCAAACATAGGCTTCCAATATATCAATCTTTATGTCTCGACCATTTCGAGACTCCTCGTCATGTCCGTGATCACATCCGGGACTCCGAACAACCTTCGGTACATCAAAATGCATAAACTCATAATATAACTGTCATCGTAACCTTAAGCGTGCGGACCCTACGGGTTCGAGAACAATGTAGACATGACCAAGACACGTCTCCGGTCAATAACCAATAGCGGGACCTGGATGCCCATATTGGCTCCTACATATTCTACGAAGATCTTTATCGGTCAGACCGCATAACAACATACGTTGTTCCCTTTGTCATCGGTACGTTACTTGCCCGAGATTCGATCGTCGGTATCCAATACCTAGTTCAATCTCGTTACTGGCAAGTCTCTTTACTCGTTCCGTAATACATCATCTCACAACTAACATATTAGTTGTAATGCTTGCAAGGCTTATGTGATGTGTATTACCGAGAGGGCCCAGAGATACCTCTCCGACAATCGGAGTGACAAATCCTAATCTCGAAATACGCCAACCCAACATCGACCATTGGAGACACCTGTAGTACTCCTTTATAATCACCCAGTTACGTTGTGACGTTTGGTAGTACCCAAAGTGTTCCTCCGGTAAACGGGAGTTGCATAATATCATAGTCATAGGAACATGTATAAGTCATGAAGAAAGCAATAGCAACATACTAAACGATCGTGTGCTAAGCTAATGGAATGGGTCATGTCAATCAGATCATTCTACTAATGATGTGACCTCGTTAATCAAATAACAACTCATTGTTCATGGTTAGGAAACATAACCATCTTTGATTAACGAGCTAGTCAAGTAGAGGCATACTAGTGACACTTTGTTTGTCTATGTATTCACACATGTATTATGTTTCCGGTAAATACAATTCTAGCATGAATAATAAACATTTATCATGATTATAAGGAAATAAATAATAACTTTATTATTGCCTCTAGGGCATATTTCCTTCAGTCTCCCACTTGCACTAGAGTCAATAATCTAGATTACACTGTAATGAATCTAACACCCATGGAGCTTTGGTGCTGATCATGTTTTGCTCATGGAAGAGGCTTAGTCAACGGGTCTGCAACATTCAGATCCGTATGTATCTTGCAAATCTCTATGTCTCCCACCTGGACTAGATCCCGGATGGAGTTGAAGCGTCTCTTGATGTGTTTGGTCCTTTTGTGAAATCTGGATTCCTTTGCCAAGGCAATTGCACCAGTATTGTCACAAAAGATTTTCATTGGACCCGATGCACTAGGTATGACACCTAGATCAGATATGAACTCCTTCATCCAGACTCCTTCATTTGCTGCTTCCGAAGCAGCTATGTATTCCGCTTCACATGTAGATCCCGCTACAACGCTTTGTTTAGAACTGCACCAACTGACAGCTCCACCGTTTAATGTAAACACGTATCCGGTTTGCGATTTAGAATCGTCCGGATCAGTGTCAAAGCTTGCATCAACGTAACCTTTTACGATGAGCTCTTTGTCACCTCCATATATGAGAAACATATCCTTAGTCCTTTTCAGGTATTTCAGGATGTTCTTGACCGCTGTCCAGTGATCCACTCCTGGATTACTTTGGTACCTCCCTGCTAAACTTATAGCAAGGCATACATCAGGTCTGGTACACAGCATTGCATACATGATAGATCCTATGGCTGATGCATAGGGAACATCTTTCATATTCTCTCTATCTTTTGCAGTGGTCGGGCATTGAGTCTTACTCAATTTCACACCTTGTAACACAGGCAAGAACCCTTTCTTCGCTTGATCCATTTTGAACTTCTTCAAAATTTTGTCAAGGTATGTGCTTTGTGAAAGTCCAATTAAGCGTTTTGATCTATCTCTATAGATCTTAATGCCTAATATGTAAGCAGCTTCACCGAGGTCTTTCATTGAAAAACTTTATTCAAGTATCCCTTTATGCTATCCAGAAATTCTATATCATTTCCAATCAGTAATATGTCATCCACATATAATATCAGAAATGCTACAGAGCTCCCACTCACTTTCTTGTAAATACAGGCTTCTCCGAAAGTCTGTATAAAACCAAATGCTTTGATCACACCATCAAAACGTTTATTCCAACTCCGAGAGGCTTGCACCAGTCCATAAATGGATCGCTGGAGCTTGCACACTTTGTTAGCTCCCTTTGGATCGACAAAACCTTCTGGTTGCATCATATACAACTCTTCTTCCAGAAATCCATTCAGGAATGCAGTTTTGACATCCATTTGCCAAATTTCATAATCATAAAATGCGGCAATTGCTAACATGATTCGGACGGACTTAAGCATCGCTACAGGTGAGAAGGTCTCATCGTAGTCAATCCCTTGAACTTGCCGAAAACCTTTTGCGACAAGTCGAGCTTTGTAGACAGTAACATTACCATCAGCGTCAGTCTTCTTCTTAAAGATCCATTTATTCTCAATTGCTTGCCGATCATCGGGCAAGTCAACCAAAGTCCATACTTTGTTCTCATACATGGATCCCATCTCAGATTTCATGGCTTCAAACCACTTTGCGGAATCTGGGCTCACCATCGCTTCTTCATAGTTCGTAGGTTCATCATGATCTAGTAGCATGACCTCCAGAACAGGATTACCGTACCACTCTGGTGCGAATCTTACTCTGGTTGATCTACGAGGTTCAGTAGTATCTTGATCTGAAGTTTCATGATCATTATCATTGGCTTCCTCACTAACTGGTGTAGGTGTCACTGAAACAGTTTTCTGTGATGAACTACTTTCCAGTAAAGGAGCAGGTACATTTACCTCGTCAAGTTCTACTTTCCTCCCACTCACTTCTTTCGAGAGAAACTCCTTCTCTAGGAATGATCCATTCTTAGCAACGAATGTCTTGCCTTCGGATCTGTGATAGAAGGTGTACCCAACAGTTTCCTTTGGGTATCCTATGAAGACACATTTCTCCGATTTGGGTTCGAGCTTATCAGGTTGAAGCTTTTTCACATAAGCATCGCAGCCCCAAACTTTAAGAAACGACAACTTTGGTTTCTTGCCAAACCACAGTTCATAAGGCGTCGTCTCAATGGATTTTGATGGTGCCCTATTTAACGTGAATGCGGCCGTCTCTAAAGCATATCCCCAAAATGATAGCGGTAAATCAGTAAGAGACATCATAGATCGCACCATATCTAGTAAAGTACGATTACGACGTTCGGACACACCATTACGCTGTGGTGTTCCGGGTGGCGTGAGTTGTGAAACTATTCCACAGTTTTTCAAATGTACACCAAACTCGTAACTCAAATATTCTCCTCCACGATCAGATCGTAGAAACTTTATTTTCTTGTTACGATGATTTTCAACTTCACTCTGAAATTCTTTGAACTTTTCAAATGTTTCAGACTTATGTTTCATTAAGTAGATATACCCATATCTGCTTAAATCATCTGTGAAGGTGAGAAAATAACGATATCCGCCACGAGCCTCAATATTCATCGGGCCACATACATCGGTATGTATGATTTCCAACAAATCTGTTGCTCTCTCCATAGTACCGGAGAACGGTGTTTTAGTCATCTTGCCCATGAGGCACGGTTCGCAAGTACCAAGTGATTCATAATCAAGTGGTTCCAAAAGTCCATCAACATGGAGTTTCTTCATGCGCTTTATACCGATATGACCTAAACGACAGTGCCACAAATAAGTTGCACTTTCGTTATCAACTCTGCATCTTTTGGCTTCAACATTATGAATATGTGTATTACTACTATCGAGATTCAATAAGAATAGACCACTCTTCAAGGGTGCATGACCATAAAAGATATTACTCATAAAAATAGAACAACAATTATTCTCTGATTTAAATGAATAACCGTCTCGCATTAAACAAGATCCAGATATAATGTTCATGCTCAACGCTGGCACCAAATAACAATTACTTAGGTCTAATATTAATCCCGAAGGTAGATGTAGAGGTAGCGTGCCGACTGCGATCACATCGACTTTGGAACCGTTTCCTACGCGCATCGTCACCTCGTCCTTTGCCAGTGCCCGCTTATTCCGTAGTCCCTGTTTCGAGTTGCAAATATTAGCAATAGAACCAGTATCAAATACCCAGGTGCTACTGCGAGCTCTAGTAAGGTACACATCAATAACATGTATATCACATATACCTTTGTTCACCTTGCCATCCTTCTTATCCGCCAAATACTTGGGGCAGTTCCGCTTCCAGTGACCAGTCTGCTTGCAGTAGAAGCACTCAGTTTCAGGCTTAGGACCAGACTTGGGTTTCTTCTCTTGAGCAGCAACTTGCTTGCCGTTCTTCTTGAAGTTCCCCTTTTTCTTCCCTTTGCCTTTTTTCTTGAAACTAGTGGTCTTGTTAACCATCAACACTTGATGCTCCTTCTTGATTTCTACCTCCGCAGCTTTCAGCATTGCGAAGAGCTCGGGAATAGTCTTGTTCATCCCTTGCATATTATAGTTCATCACGAAGCTCTTGTAGCTTGATGGCAGTGATTGGAGAATTCTGTCAATAACGCAACCATCCGGAAGATTAACTCCCAATTGAATCAAGTGATTATTATACCCAGACATTTTGAGTATATGCTCACTGACAGAACTGTTCTCCTCCATCTCGCAGCTATAGAACTTATTGGAGACTTCATATCTCTCAATTCGGGCATTTGCTTGAAATATTAACTTCAACTCCTGGAACATCTCATATGCTCCATGACGTTCAAAACGTCGTTGAAGTCCCGATTCTAAGCCGTAAAGCATGGCACACTGAACTATCGAGTAGTCATCAGCTTTGCTCTGCCAGACGTTCATAACATCTGGTGTTGCTCCAGCAGCAGGCCTGGCACCCAGCGGTGCTTCCAGGACGTAATTTTTCTGTGCAGCAATGAGGATAATCCTCAAGTTACGGACCCAGTCCGTGTAATTGCTACCATCATCTTTTAACTTTGCTTTCTCAAGGAACGCATTAAAATTCAACGGAACAATAGCACGAGCCATCTATCTACAATCAACATAAACAAGCAAGATACTATCAGGTACTAAGTTCATGATAAATTTAAGTTCAATTAATCATATTATTTAAGAACTCCCACTTAGATAGACATCCCTCTAATCCTCTAAGTGATTACGTGATCCAAATCAACTAAACCATGACCGATCATCACGTGAGATGGAGTAGTTTTCAATGGTGAACATCGTTATGTTGATCATATCTACTATATGATTCACGCTCGACCTTTCGGTCTCCGTGTTCCGAGGCCATATCTGCATATGCTAGGCTCGTCAAGTTTAACCTGAGTATTCTGCGTGTGCAAAACTGGCTTGCGCCCGTTGTAGATGGACGTAGAGCTTATCACACCCGATCATCACGTGGTGTCTGGGCACGACGAACTTTGGCAACGGTGCATACTCAGGGAGAACACTTCTTGATAATTTAGTGAGAGATCATCTTATAATGCTACCGTCAATCAAAGCAAGATAAGATGCATAAAAAGATAAACATCACATGCAATCAATATAAGTGATATGATATGGTCATCATCATCTTGTGCTTGTGATCTTCCATCTCCGAAGCACCGTCATGATCACCATCGTCACCGGCGCGGCACCTTGATCTCCATCGTAGCATCGTTGTCGTCTCGCCAATCTTATGCTTCCACGACTATCACTACCGTTTAGTAATAAAGTAAAGCATTACATCGCGATTGCATTGCATACAATAAAGCGACAACCATATGGCTCCTGCCAGTTGCCGATAACTCGGTTACAAAACATGATCATCTCATACAATAAAATTCAGCATCATGCTTTGACCATATCACATCACAACATGCCCTGCAAAAACAAGTTAGACGTCCTCTACTTTGTTGTTGCATGTTTTACGTGGCTGCTACGGGCTTAAGTAAGAACCAATCTCACCTACGCATCAAAACCACAACGATAGTTTGTCAAATAGACTCCGTTTTAACCTTCGCAAGGACCGGGCGTAGCCATACTTGGTTCAACTAAAGTTGGAGAGACAGTCGCCCGCAAGCCATCTCTGTGCAAAGCACGTCGAGGGAACCGGTCTCGCGTAAGCGTACGCGTAAGGTTGGTCCGGGTCGTCTCGTCCAACAATACCGCCGAACCAAAGTATGACATGCTGGTAGGTAGTATGACTTGTATCGTCCACAACTCACTTGTGTTCTACTCGTGCATATAACATCAACATAAATAACCTGGTTCTGATACCACTGTTGGGTTTCGTAGTAATTTCAAAAAATTTCCTACGCACACACAGGATCATGTGATGCATAGCAACGAGGGGAGAGTATTGTCTACGTACCCAACGCAAACCGACTGCGGAAGCGATGACACGACGTAGAGGAAGTAGTCGTACGTCTTCACGATCCAACCGATCAAGTACCGAAACTACGGCACCTCCGAGTTCGAGCACACGTTCAGCTCGATGACGATCCCCGGACTCCGATCCAGCAAAGTGTCGGGGAAGAGTTTCGTCAGCATGACGGCGTGGTGACGATCTTGATGAACTACAGCAGCAGGGCTTCGCCTAAACTCCGCTACAGTATTATCGAGGAATATGGTGGCAGGGGGCACCGCACACGGCTAAGGAATAGATCACGTGGATCAACTTGTGTCAACTTGTGTGTCTTTGGGGTGCCTCTACCTCAGTATATAAAGGAGCCAAGGGGGGAGGGGGCGCCGGCCAAGAGAGAGGCGCAGGAGGAGTCCTACTCCTACCGGGAGTAGGACTCCCCCCCCAATCCTATTCCAACTAGGATTCCCAAGGGGGAAAGAGGGAGAGGGGTGGCCGGCCACCTCTCCTAGTCCTAATAGGACTAGGGGAAGGGGGGAGGCGCGCAGCCCCCTTGGGCTGCCCCTTTCTCCTTTCCACTAAGGCCCATGTAGGCCCATATGGCTCCCGGGGGGTTCCGGTAACCTCCCGGTAACCCGGTAAAATCCCGATTTCACCCGGAACACTTCCGATGTCCAAACATAGGCTTCCAATATATCAATCTTTATGTCTCGACCATTTCGAGACTCCTCGTCATGTCCGTGATCACATCCGGGACTCCGAACAACCTTCGGTACATCAAAATGCATAAACTCATAATATAACTGTCATCGTAACCTTAAGCGTGCGGACCCTACGGGTTCGAGAACAATGTAGACATGACCAAGACACGTCTCCGGTCAATAACCAATAGCGGGACCTGGATGCCCATATTGGCTCCTACATATTCTACGAAGATCTTTATCGGTCAGACCGCATAACAACATACGTTGTTCCCTTTGTCATCGGTACGTTACTTGCCCGAGATTCGATCGTCGGTATCCAATACCTAGTTCAATCTCGTTACTGGCAAGTCTCTTTACTCGTTCCGTAATACATCATCTCACAACTAACATATTAGTTGTAATGCTTGCAAGGCTTATGTGATGTGTATTACCGAGAGGGCCCAGAGATACCTCTCCGACAATCGGAGTGACAAATCCTAATCTCGAAATACGCCAACCCAACATCGACCATTGGAGACACCTGTAGTACTCCTTTATAATCACCCAGTTACGTTGTGACGTTTGGTAGTACCCAAAGTGTTCCTCCGGTAAACGGGAGTTGCATAATATCATAGTCATAGGAACATGTATAAGTCATGAAGAAAGCAATAGCAACATACTAAACGATCGTGTGCTAAGCTAATGGAATGGGTCATGTCAATCAGATCATTCTACTAATGATGTGACCTCGTTAATCAAATAACAACTCATTGTTCATGGTTAGGAAACATAACCATCTTTGATTAACGAGCTAGTCAAGTAGAGGCATACTAGTGACACTTTGTTTGTCTATGTATTCACACATGTATTATGTTTCCGGTAAATACAATTCTAGCATGAATAATAAACATTTATCATGATTATAAGGAAATAAATAATAACTTTATTATTGCCTCTAGGGCATATTTCCTTCAGGACCATGGCAATTCAGGAGGGATCCGGTGGTGTTGGTAGAATATGATGGCTTCTCAAACGTGGAAGAATATGCTTTGAACATGTATCCATTGTGGGCTAGGATAAAAGGGTTGCCTGACGGATTGACAAGGAAGAAGGAGTTGGCCAAGAAGGTGGCAAACAAGGTAGGAGAACCTCCCTTTACAATGACTGTGAATGAAGGAAAGATTAATCCGTCAAACTACTTAAGGGTTCGGGTGTTTGTTAATGTCACCTTGCCATTGGTAAGGTTTGTCCATATTACCTTGAAGGAGAGGAAGAGGTATCCTGTGTACTATGAAAAACTTCCAGATTTCTGCTACTTTTGTGGTCGTATGGGACATGGTGTGGAGGAGTGTGGTGATGGGGTACATGACAGTGCGTTGTGTGAATGGGGGGGGGACTGGTTGCATTGGGTCAGTGAGCCAGTGGGCACGAGTACAAGAGGAGGTAGAGGAGGAGGGGGAGATGGAGGTAGAGGGGGCGGTGGCCCTGCTGGTGGGGGTCGTGGAGGAAGGATGGGAGGTAGAGGCAGTGGAGCTAGAGGAGGCAGAGCGAATGCTGCGGAGGAGAGGGTTGATGTTGATGTTCAGAGAGAGGGAGGAGTGGAGCTGACGGTGGGGATGGATATTATGCAATACAAGATGATGAGGGCTGCGGAGGAACGTACAGCTAGAAAAAGACTTGTTGGTGATGATGGGTTGGTCAATGTGCGTGGCCAGGCCGTGCCAAACTTGGCCGGCAAGGTAGCTGATGCGGTCCTTCAACTGGATTATGGAGACACTGCAGGTGTAGGGATCCCGCCAGATCCTAATACCACACCAGGCAAGAACCCAATTGTGAAGAGGAGGAGGCAGGGAGATGGAGTGGTGGATGAGAGTGAAGGAGTTGATATGGACACTTCCACGCAGGCGGCCTCCGGGGAGGAGGGCCGCCGGGCCCAATGAATTGCTTAAGTTGGAACTGCCGGGGAGGGGGGAACACCCGAACAGTTCGTGAGTTAGCGACGTTGTGTAAGTCGCGTTCCCCCATGCTTGTTTTTCTGTGTGAAACTAGACAAAAGGAGGAGAAGATGAAGAGGATCCGGGCCAAATTGGGTCTTAAGGGTTTTTGTGGTGTGGACAGCAATGGACTTAGTGGTGGTCTGACGCTATACTGGAGGGAAGATTGTGTGGTAGAGATTTTGGACAAAAATGACAGATTCATCGATACAGTTATCAAAGTCCGAGAAGGAGAGGCGAAATGGACTCAATGGAGAGCCACTTTTGTGTATGGGGAGCCACGGGTGAAGAATAGACACTTAATGTGGACTAAGTTACAAAACCTGAAAGCTGTCAATAATTTGCCATGGCTGGTAATTGAGGATTTTAATGAAGCTATGTGGGATTTTGAACACTTCTCGATCACGGCTCGGGCGGAAGCGCAGATGGTTGCATTTCGAGACATGTTGGAGATGTGGGAGCTAGTGGATCTTGGGTTCACTGGCCTGCCCTTCACATATGATAACAGACGGGGTAGGTCGGCCAATGTAAAGGCGAGACTTGATTGAGCAGTGGCTACGAACGATTGGCGCAATTTGTTTGCATTTGCTGCAGTTGAGCATATTCCGTCTCCATGCTCGGATCATGTTGTTGTTTTTCTGAAGGGAGAGCTGGATCCGGGTCCTATGAGGGGAGGAGTAGAAGGTATGAGGTATTTCGGGAGAGGGACTCGACGCTGCCAAAGGTGGTTGAAGATGCATGGGGTGCAGTAGGCGAGATACATAATCTCTCACAACTGAGAGATGCCCTGTCTAAAACTATGACTGCTCTAGGGTCTTGGAGCAAGAAGTTCGGCAATGTGACGAGAGAACTTGCAAAGTCAAGAACTCAGCTGGAAGAGCTTATGCATATGAATGCGGACAGGGAAGAAATAAGAGGAGTAATGGATAAAATGAATGAACTATTATATCAAGAAGAGATGATGTGGATGCAGAGATCGAGGATTTCTTGGCTCAAGGAAGGTGATCGAAATACAAAGTACTTTCATAGCAAAGCAGTGTGGAGGGTGAGAAAGAATAAGATCCGGGAACTAACGGACAGTATTTACATATGGAGTTTCCAGCTATGAGCAGGATTGCAAATGAGTACTTTCACAATATCTTTGTAGTCGATACTACTTTGGATGCCACTGAGGTAGTGGATCTTTTTGAACGAGTGGTGTCGCCGGCTGACAACGTAAGGTTGTGTGCTCCTTTCACGGATAAGGAGATCTCTGATGCAATGTTTCAGATCGGGCCTCTGAAGGCACCCGGCCCAGATGGATTTCCGACACGGTTCTTTCAACGTAACTGGAGTACGGTGAAGGAGGGCATGATGGCAGTGGTCAGGGATTTCTTCAGCACTAGAATTATGCTAGAGGGAGTTAATGCAACATCGATTGTGCTTATTCCAAAAATCACCAACCCCTCAAGAATGTCTGACTACATACCCATCAGTCTTTGTAATGTGACATATAAGGTAATTTCCAAGTGCTTAGTTAACCGATTACGCCCTTTATTGGATGATATAATCTCTATGGAGCAAAGTGCTTTTATCCCAGGCAGGATGATTACGGATAACGCTTTGGTTGTCTTCGAGTGTTTACACTATATCAAACAAGAGAAAGATCCTACAAGGAGTTTTTGTGTTTATAAGCTGGATTTGTCAAAAGCTTATGATCGGGTTGATTGGGCTTTCTTGAAGCAAGTGATGCAAATGTTAGGGTTCTCTCAGCGATGGATTGACTGGATAATGGCGTGTGTCACATCGGTGAGGTACTCAGTAAAATTAAATGGAACTCTCCTGGATTCATTTGCACCGTCGCGGGGGCTGCGGCAAGGAGACCCACTCTCTCCATTCCTATTCTTATTTGTGGCAGATGGGCTTTCAGCTACTTTGAAAAGTAGGGTGCAATCCGGCGATATTGTACCAGTCAAAATCTGTAGGAGAGCTCAGGGCATCTCCCATTTGCTTTTTGTAGATGACACTATGCTGTTTTTCAAGGCTTCGAGGGATCAAGCTGAGCATGTTAAAGCATCTTTGGATATGTATAGTTCGGCTACAGGTCAGAGCCTAAACTATGACAAGTATTCGATATTATTTGGTGAAGCGTGCCCGACCTCGGTTCAGGAGCATGTTAGGGACGCCCTCCATGTTACAAGCTTGGTCTTTGAGGAGAAGTACTTGGGTCTTCCCACACCCGAGGGACGCATGTCTAAAGGAAAGTTTCAAAACCTTCAAACGAGCCTCACCAAAAGGTTAGTTCAGTGGGGGGATGGATATCTAGCTCAACCGGGGAGAGAGGTGCTTATAAAGTCAGTCGCGCAAGCATTGCCCACATACATAATGGGAGTTTTCAAACTACCATTCTCAGTGTGTGACGACCTCACTAGAATGATGAGGAATTTTTATTGGGGATCGGAGAAGGGGAAGAGGAAGGTACATTGGAAGGGATGGGATCATCTTTTGCAACCGAAAGAAAGGGGTGGAGTTGGCTTCCGGGATTTTCATCTATTTAACCAAGCTCTTCTAGCTCGCCAGGCTTGGAGGCTGTTAACAAGACCGGATAGCCTGTGTGCACGTTTTCTCAAATCCAAATACTACCCTGATGGCAAGCTCGAAGATACGGTGTTCACTGGAAACACTTCTTCCTCATGGCAGGCTATTAGTCACGGCTTGGAGTTATTGAAGAAAGGCTTGATCTGGAGAGTGGGCAATGGGAGAAGCATTCGGGTGCGGCGCGATAGTTGGATCCCATGCTCCTTTTCGTATAAACCAATCTCTAGGCAGGGCGTCTGCCGCATTCGATACGTCTCGGATCTTCTGAATGATAATGGTTCCTGGAAGATTCAAAGTCTTAACCAATATTTCGTTCAGGCGGACGTGGTGGAGATCTTGAAGATCAGAGCCTCCTCGAGGCGAGGTGACGATGTTATTGCTTGAGGGCCTGACAAATTGGGTGTTTTCTCTGTAAAGAGTGCCTATCTAGCGTTCGACGAGGCACATCGGTCTAATGCAGCATCATCTAGCTCGTCGCCGTCAGGAGCGAGGAGCTGCTGGAAGTTCATTTGGAACTGTGGAGTGCCGCGAACAGTTTCAAACTTTGCATGGAGAGTCGCGACCGATGGGCTGCCGACGTGGAAAAATAAACATAAGATTGGTCTGGAAACTACTAGCATATGCCCAGTTGTGGTCTAGAGACGGAGGACAATTTCCATCCGTTTTTAAGATGCCAATTCGGGAGGGATTTATATATGGAAATGGCAAAAATCCGGAGACTCCCTCATCTACAATCGATAGTTAATTGTGGGAAGGAATGGCTATTGCAGATACTTGCACCAAGAAGTGAGATGGAGACATGTATGTTACTTTTGGTATTCTGGAGAAGCTGGTTCGTACGCAACGAGTTGGTGCATCACAAACCGGCTCCGCCAATGGATATGTCTGTCAGATTCCTACGGAGCTATGTGGATTCACTTTTAGCCATCAAACACGACAATGGTGCTGACCCAGGGAAAGGTAAATCATACATAACCATGGACTCCGGGGTACAGCCGGTTATCCAAATGCCCAAGACGCCGAACTGGGCAAAACCGAACCAGGGGTGGACAAAACTGAACATTGATGGTGCTTTTGTTTCATGTGATGAAGTTGGTGCGGGCATGATTTTGCGAGATGAGTCAGGAAAGATCATTTTCTCAGCCTGCAGTGCTTTGTATTCATGTAGAGATGCGCTGGAGGCGGAGCTTTCTGCCTGCATGGAGGGTTTGTCCACCTCGATTCATCGCACATCACTGCCGATCGAAATTGAGCTTGATTCTTCTATGGCAGTGTCTATGATCACATATGGAAGTACTGATCGATCGATCTACTCATCGTTAGTTAATGAGATCAGATTATTATTAGGTATTTCTCAAAAAGAAAAAGCCGGGACAAGCCTCCCGGGTCGCTCTCGGCGGCTCCGGAGGCCCCCCGCCGCCACCTCCTAGCCACCTCCCCCCGCCGCTCCCTGCTCTCGCCGTCGTCGGATGAGGTCGCCGGGCTAAGCCCTGCGCGACGGACGGCGGCGGCGGGGTCCTGCCCTCTGGCATGCGAGCTCCCCTTCCCTTCCACCTCCAAATCCGTTTTTGCCTGAAGCCCCGCCCTCCGGCTGCTCCGTCCCGCTGCTGGCCTCCTTCGTGTATTGCGGCGTGGTCGTGCCCTTCTCCGGCGGTCGCTCCTCTCGGTAGCGCGGCCTAGATCTGTTCGGTGGTGCATGGAGGTTGCTGGGTCGTGACGCGCGGGCCAGATCTGGCCAGGGCACGCGGGCCTGCCCCTGGTCTGGGGTGCCGGCGGCTCTCCCGGCGGTGGTTGCTGCGCGGCTTCGTCGTGGGTAGCTTCTCTCCCTCAGATCCAAACTTCCGCATCAATGCTTGTCAACGGCGCCTCTTGGTGTGGGGTCCCGGTTGGCTGCCTTCGCGAGGCTGTCGCCGGTCTCTGGCCTGTTCCCCGGGGTTCAGGTGGGCCTCGTCCAGGGCGTCCCGGCGTGCTGCTGCTTCTTCGGCACCCCGTATCTCAGCTCGCGGCTGATGGGCTACGGTGGTGGGCGGCTGACGTGCTCCGGGTGCGAGGAGATGCAGGCACTGCCAAGTGAAAATCTTCAGCGACGATGACGCCTACAGGTGCCATTTTCCTTTTTGAAGGCGTCAATTTTTGGTATTGTCTCCACCCCCCATGCTCTTAGATCCCGAGAGAAATCTCGGACCCGGGGTTCCCTGAGTCGGATGGTGTCGACGTCTTTACGCCATTTCCTTCTTGGAGGCATCATCTTGGATTACTTCTGCTTCGGGTGGACTCGTCTCTAGCAGCTCCATCTTCACCTTAACTTTGACCCCCGGCTGGCCTTCGTCTTGGCGACTCGGGTGGAGCTTGCCTGGACGTCCTGGGGTGGCCTTGGCGGCACGCTGCCCTTCGACCTCGGTGGCAGTACACCGGGTACTGCGCCCTTCGGTCTCGGTGGCGCGTTGCCTTTCGGCTTCGCCGGTGGCACACCGGTGCCGCCGCTTGAACTCGGCTATCCGACGCCCTTCGTTCGCGCCATTGACGATTCTTGGTATGCTTCTACTTTGGTGTCCCCTTTCCAATAGGGCTGTGTTTCATAGTGGCTCGAGCGACGTTTTGCGTGGACATCTTGGGGGTGGCCTCGGCGGCACTCTACCCTTCGATCTCGGCGGCGGTACACTGGTGTCGTGCCTTTCGGTCTCGGTGGTGTGATGTCTTTCGGCTTCTCCGGCGGCACACCGGTGTCGCCGCACGAACTCGGCTATCCGACGCCCTTCGTACGTGTCAGTGATGTTTCCCCGCGAGCTGTTGTTTTGGTGCGTGCCATTTTCTCCCTAGGCCTGTTTGTGGTTCTTTGTCGATGGTGGTATGAGTTGCTTTGCGGGGCTCGCTCTGGAGGTGTCGGCTTCCGGGGGCTTCGGTTTGGTCTCCGTAACCAGCCTTCTCTCCCGTTTCTTTCTTTCTTTCTTCTAGTGTTGGGCTATCCTCTTGGGTGCCTTCCTCTGTAATTTTCTTTTGCGCCTCGTGTGCGCTTTATGTACTTGTACTGACTGCCAAGTCTCCTTCGAGTTGGAATATAACAAGCGGTGGGGTTTTTGCCCCCCCCCCCGTCAATCTCAAAAAAAAAGATCAGATTATTATTGAATTTACATCCAACTTGTATTACTCATGTCGCTCGTTCGCAAAATAAAGCGAGTGACAAGTTAGATGCTTTTGGTTGTCTTAATAATAGGAGTATAGGACTATGACTTGGTTAGGGTCAGGTCCTCCTGAAGTTTTGAAGATAGTTGCTGAGGAGTGTAATGAGACCTTGATTGAGTAATACAAAGTTTGAGCCCGCAAAAAAAAAGACAAGTATTTTTGGACGAAGGAAGATAGTTAATAAAAGCCAGCGAACGCGTTACCGTTCAAAACACTACATCCATTACATTGGCTAGCGATGCCCACCTACACCTATGAGGCCTGGGATTGAATCTCAATCTCTCATTTTTTTCACCAGATGGTGATTTTCTAGAAAAAATGACATGGCAGTTTATAAATTTTCAAATTGCGTCACATGGAAATTTAAACATTTCCCCCTTTTTTGTTTCACAAGTAAAGTTTGTTTTTGTACATGACATTTTTATTATTAAGATATGTCATTATTTTTATTATTAACAGATGGAATTTTTTTTCATGACAAATTTCTTCTTCTTCCTTGTTGACATGACAACTCAAAATTATAGAACCACGGCAAGTTTAAATACATTTTTAAATATCCGTGACTAATTTCTAATATTAGAGGACAACATTTCGCATAAATTCAGAGCATGGCATTTCAAAAACTATAGATCGCCGTGCCCCGTCTCCCAGCGATCGCTGGGAGCTGCTGCCCGTGGTGAACGACTCGTTCGATGGGAGCAGCTCCGAGGCGATGGATCGCCAGTTTAGGGTCACATCATGATACGCGGTGCGAGCCAGCCATTCGCTGATCGGGTTGCATGGAGCGGACGGCAGTGGCAGCTAGCGAGCGACGCGCGCGCGTGCGTCGCCGCCGCTCTCGGCCGCGCGTCCGACGCATCCATCCGCTCCTCACAGGTTGCGCCCCTGGTCGCACGCCGACGGCGGCAGGCAGCTGATGGCACGGGGAGGTGATGATGAGATGAGATGGCCGACGCGTGCGTGGACGTACATGGGCGACACACCTCACGCATGATAATTCGAGCGTGCGTGCACGGCACTGAACAGGGCGCGTGATTTGATTGAACTGGGGACGATGCAGATTGCCGCGAACCAGTCTCGCGATGATATGTGCTCCCTCCCTTCCTAAATACTCCCTTCATTCCAAAATACATAACCTAACTTTATACTAAAGTTAATATAAAGTTGAGTCGTTTATTTTAAAACGGAGGGAGTATTTATTTTCCATGCATTTTGTCGTGGAATTGTCACGGCAGATGTCCTAACGAAAGGACTTAGTCATAGGGCCATCGCAACTAGGAAGTTTAAAAGGGTTAATTGGGACAAAGGACACGAACGGTTTTATACTAGTTCGGCTCCTTACGATGAAGGTAAAAGCCTACGCCTAGTTGGGTTGAAATTGCTGTGGTTTCGAAGACCAGGGAGCGAATATGCTTGACATGACTTCGAGTTGTTGTTTCTTGTCCTAAGCCGCCGCCGGGTCGTCCCCTTATATACATGGGTTGACGCCTGGCGGCTTACAGAGTCCCGGCCGACTCATAAAACGTGTCCGGCTCGGTGACTTTCTTTACATGCTTTTCTTTACAAGTCTTTTTCCTACACATGGCGGTTCACAATATTTGGGCCTTAAGCCACCTCTAGGCTTAGGCCTTCTTCAAGTCTTAATAAATTGTCACCTGTAACCCGCCATTGGGGATGACCCGTCCCCTCCTGGTCGGGTCATACCTAGTAGCTATATTCTCAACATTAGGCCCCAGGTTGACTTTGAACTTTGTTATTTGTCAAACTTCAATACTTAGACGAAATCCATCTTCCTCTCCTTGTAGAAATTTTTGTAACCCGCCATGACGTCATTTCTTAAAAACACGAAAAACTAGTATGACGTCATCCTCAACGGATTTTTATCTTTTAATGTCTTCCGAGAATCGATGCGTCCGTTTAGTTGGATAATCATTATTCGGGTCTTCCTCGATTTTCGCGCTCGCCGGTTCGCTTATCCCCTTATAAATAGGCACGCCCCGGTCTTTCTCATTCTTCTCTCTCTTCATCTTCTTCCTCTCGCAACTCCACCGCTGCTCGAGCTCCGTCGCCGTCGCAGAGCACCTCATCTCCATCGACCTTGGTCGATGCATCAACCGGAATCAGTTCCAAAGAACGGCGGCGACTCTCCGCGGAAGATTCATGGATGTAAGTGTTTGCCTTCCTGTTCCTCAGATCCGCATTAGGGTTCCTAGGTTTTCTGCGTGTTCTTCTCAGTTCATCTCAGTTTCTTCGTAGTTCTTCCACTGCCGCTTCTTCCTGATCCAAAAAGAACATATACTCGCGCGGTAATTGTTTTGTGCCCATCCTTGATACCACTAGATTCCTTCTCTTGGTATAAAAAGCCTCATTAGAACTCACGAACTCATCTGTGCTAGATTTTTAGGTCTAGAATATTTTCCATTTCTAATGGCCATTTGATCCAAAATAATATCAGGAAATTATGAAACTTGTTTGTCTCAATACTTAGCCAATTATGTTGCTGGTATTCCTCAAATATGTGTAGTCATGGCGGCTTATGGCGCCGGCTCACTTTTTCCTTTATATGACAGTAGCCCTTACGTAAGCCGCCATTACTTATCTGTATCATCATTATCTGAACTTTTATTTTCATCATTGGATTGATCCGGCACATCACTTTTCTTTCAGTCTGTTTTTCATCATGCCATCCAAAGCACCAACTGTCTGCAATTGGGTCCCATCCACAGTAACTGAGGATAATTTGAAGGAATTCTTCACCATATGATTTTTACTAGGGAAGAATGTTATGTCTTACCGTGCACCTGACCCGGACGAGGAACGGCCCAATCCCAAATACGGTGAAGTTATTGTCTTCTCTGACCACATGAATCGGGGTTTTTCACCCCCCGGCTCAAAATTCTTCAGAGACGTCCTTCACTTTTTCAAACTTCACCCTCAAGATCTTGGGCCCAATTCCATACCCAATATCTGCAATTTTCAAGTTCTCTGTGAGGTGTATCTTCAAGAAGAATCGATTGTGGAACTCTTTAGAGAGTATTTTTATCTGAACCGCCAGAACGAGTGTACCAATGGCCCTAGCTTGGAACTTGGAGGCATCTCAATTCAGCGCCAACAGGGCGCCGTCTTCCCCCTAATAGTCTTGCCAAGTCATCCCAAAGACTGGAATCGGACCTGGTTCTATTGTCAAGACACTTCACCAGCCAATGAGAAACCACTGTCGGGTTACCGTGCGGAGCGTCTAGATTCCAAGTTTGCACTCCCTGACAAGCTCACTGCCGCCGAACGCAAGAAGCTTATTCCATCAATTAAAAGGATTAACACCTTATTGGGGAACGTCTTAACCGGAGTTGACTTGACTCGTTGCTGGGTCTCGTGGCGGGTCATCCCTCTAAGCCACTGATCCAAATTGATGTATGAATATGGTGGAGGCCCAAATGACTCTCTTCGTCATAGCTCCATTCAACTAATTTAAGAGGATATTGTTTCAATGTCAACTCTCCTGGTGAACGACAAATATGGAGAATGCAGTAAAGTCGGGTTAAACCTCTTCTGCAAACTTAACCCGGCGCCTGAGGTAAAACCCCCCCTGACCTCTTTCTCTTTGTATTTTTCAGCAGTTTTAAATACCTGCATGACCTTTTATCTTGTTTACTTGTTTACATGCCAAATCTGACTTCTGGAAAGCGAAGTATGACCATGAAGCCGCCAAGGTTAGAGCCGCCGCTATAGCCGCCAAGAAAATGACCTGGAGGTCCAAGAAGAAAAAGAGCACCGCTGAGGACCTGTTAAAGCTTGATGATACTTCTGAGTCGGAGGTAGCCCTTGACTCCCTTGACCAATTTTTTAATAATCTTATTGACACTGACTATTGCCAGGACGACATGGGGGCTAGTCAGGCCGTAGAAGAAGAGGTAACTATTTCCTCCGGCTCAGCCCATTTGCCAAGACAGAAACTTCGACTAGTAACCCGGAAAGTAAGGTTTTCACACCCTTTGGCTTATTTGGACCCTCATTTTCTTTTGAAAAAGCAGCAACATGAGAGCCGTCTTCAGGCCCGGAACGATGATGAACCGCCTTCCGTTCTTCAACAAACTCCTCAAAAAGCTAGAACGAGGTCTCTTTTATCTTCATCTTTTACTTTCCATTAATGGAACTTCTCCCTTGCATTACTAACTTTATTTTATCTTTGCAGGAGGTGTCTCGCTCTTCTGGCGACTCATCACAGACTCAATTTCCAGCCTTCAAGACTGCCCCTGGGTAAGGAAAAATCATCTTTCCTCTGTGTGTTTCAAACTGCATCTTTGAACTAACTGTCTCATAACATCTTTCTTAGTGGTCAAGCCAAGTCCAAGAAGGCCAATGTGACTGAACCGGCGGAAGACCCGTCAGTCCTTGCACCTGAACCGGCCATGCCAACTTCTCCCCCTCGAACTGAAGCACCAGAAGACCCGGCTACCAATACTCAATTGGATCCTCCTGAGCCGTCAGCTGATGATACCGTTGTTAATCCCTCTACTGCTAGACCATCCAGTTCAGCTAACCCGCGATCATCTTCTGATCATGACGTTCTGGTCACTGGTAGCCATTTTTTTTGAACCGGGGACTCCTACCGTGTTAGCTCGGCACACTGCTAAACAAGAAGCCTTGGAGAGACAGAAAGTGCGTTTTGATATTTCTCACTACACTCATCTGAATGCCAGTGACATATTGTCCGACTATCTTAGCCATGTCCACTCCAGCCGTGAGTCAGAAATTGAAATGGTCAAGCAACTGCAGTTGAAATATGAGGTATGTTCTCCGGTTTACTTACACTCTGCCAGCCCCCAAGTCTTGAGATGATGAACCTGAATGATCTGGAGACTTTATGATATAGATTGATATCTTCTCTCTAAGTTTTTCAAAAGTCCAATAAAATAGTGTAATCTTCACCTGTAGTCCCCAAGGGCCGGCTTAATTTATCATAAATGAACCGGTACTTAACTTCATAGTTGTCTTTTACCAATCCCAACAAATATTGTAATCCGATTTAATCTTGAGAAGCTTTCTGAATATCATGCATTAGTCCCTAAGTGCCAAATGCTGTTACTTTGTAAAGCACTTGGGACTTGAAATATATAAGAGTAATAAGAAATTGTTTTGGCAGACATTAGCCCCCAAGTGCTAAGTGTTAATACTTTGTAAAACACTTGGGACTTGAAACATATACGAGGCATAAAAGATTGATTTGGCAAACATTAGCCCCCAAGTGTCAAGTAGTATTGCAGTGCAAAGTATTTGAGACTTGAATCTTTATAACTTTTAGTTTAAGCCTTGACACACTTGTGTATGTTTTGTAGAACGCCATATCTGAACTGGACTCCCAATTAACTGATGCAAAGACCCGGCTGGCGGATCAAGAGGCAGAAATCAAGTCTGCTGATTCTAAACTTCAATTGAGTCTTGCTGAGACGGAAAAATTGAAAACCAGCTTGACTGCCAAAAAGAAATCCTGGGCCAAAGAAAAGACGCTGCTAACACAACGTGCTGAAAAAGCTGAATCAGCTCTTGAGGAGGTTACCACGGAGCTTACCGGCTTAAAGAACCGGGTGTCTCAAATGGTTTCCGCCATCTTTGGTAAGCCATTTGTATTGATCATTTATACCTTCTTTTGACCCGGAATATAAACCGCCTGCTGATCCCTTGTTTAAAAAATATGTGCAGGTCCGCAAAGCAAAAATCTGAGCCAAGATAATGTGACCAAACTGAAAGCGGTATATACCTTAGTGGAGCAGTTGTATACTGGCGCTCAACGAGCACTTGCTGCTATCTCTCCTGCCAACCAAGGACCCAATCGGCTCAGCGATGTCTTGAAAAAATTGTCAATCTTACCTGCCAAGTTTTAAGAAGTCAAACGATCCTGTGCCAGAGCCGGAGCCTTGACTGCCCCGAGCCGCTCCAAAGCCTGGGTGCCAGATATAGACCCGATGGATGTAGCTAGGGGGTACCCTACCGTGAAGGAAGACGAGTTTCTATTTGAGCAGGATGACTTCATTGCCTGCGTGAGGGGAGTTCGGCCTCAAGCTACCGTTCTTGGAGATGAGACCAAGATTGACAAATATCAGCCGGGTTTTGATTTGGAGAATAAGAAGATGGCGACTCCCTCTTACAAGGTGACAGATCTTATCCCGCCGGTTCGTCAACATACGTTTGCTCCGGAAGTTGATGCGGCTGGCCTGATTGATGACGAAGCAGAGTTAATTGCCGTGAACGGCTTTGACTGGTCCAATCCCAGCTTCCAATCAGCAGAAGGAGGTGAACCGGCAAGGGAAGAGTGATAACCATCTTGTGGGATCTTTAAAGCCTTGTAATAGATTTAGCTTGAAACAACTGCATATTTTGCATGTGCCATAGTGCATAAGATGACATGTGTGACTCTTTGCTTCCTGATGTCAATATATGCGTCACATCTATGATTATCTCTGTAATATTTCAGCTCTGTTCTTGTAGAAAAGGAAAAGAACTGGCTTTGGCGGTTTAGCACCGAACATGTCAGAACACCCGGTACAGGACCAATGGTTTTATCATAGTAAAAAGAACAGAAACAGACCTGAAAATAAACAAGGTTGAAACAACCTTTGATTAATCGAAAAGACACAGAAAGAACTATTCATAAATAATAGTCATACCTGTATCCTTTGCGTCTGGACCACCGGTTTATATGACCCGGGTGATGAAGTTGATGATCCAGTCCTTTTCCGAGAAGTCAATGCTTCCTCATGCCTGATGACCATCATGCCTTGGTGGCTTATTGTCAAATAAACAAGCCTTTGAAAAGACCATGCTGATCATTTAAACTTGAGACAACAAAGACCAGTAAGACAAATAGCAGATTGCAAACAATATAAATTAACTTTGTAACTGAAAGTTGGGGGTTTCTGAGTCGAATACGATCAGTAAACCGGACCAAAGGGGTTTAAGCTAAGATTCGAATACGATCATATAGCCCCCAGTGGCTTTGGCATTGCACCGATCAAGAGGGTACCGACAGCTATGTTCTCTTTGGTTCGAATATGACCTATGTTTGAACAGGAAGCCCCCAAATGACCTTGAAAGGTTTTTAACGACCCTGATTCAAATACGATCCAAGTCGGACCCAAAAGGGCTATGATTCGGATACGATCAAGAAGCCCCCTAGTGAGTTTGGCTTTGAGCCGATCAAGAGGGTTACGACAGCTATGTTCTCTTTGGTTCGAATACGACCTATGTTTGAACAGGAAGCCCCCAAGTGATCATGAGGTTTACAGCTAGATTCGAATACGATCATAAGCCGGACCAAAAAGGTTAAACTTGATTAAGATATGATCAACTCCTTAATAGTCATTTAAATAGTGAAAAAGAGTAAAGGTATATAATCTTTGAAAAGGAAAAGGACAGAGGTCCTGCTTTATTACTTATCATAGTATATACAACATTAAAGTATGTACATGACGAGAGCCGGTGGCTCAGGTGTAGTATGGCCGAAGTTGAGCAATGTTCCACGGCCGGCGGGTCTCCTCCTCCGATTTACGTGAGTCTTTGTGCTTTCGAACATCGATGAGGTAATACGACCCGTTGTTTAAATTCTTGCTGACCACAAAGGGTCCTTCCCAAGGCGGGGATAGCTTGTGTGCATCTGACAGATCCTGGATGAGCCGGAGCACCAGGTCACCTTCTTGAAAAGTCCTGGACTTAACCCGACAGCTGTGATAACGGCACATGTCCTGTTGATAAATTGCTGATCGAGCCACTGCTAAGTCTCTCTCCTCATCTAACAAGTCAAGTGCATCCTGTTGGGCTTGTTCGTTATTAGCTTCAACGTAAGCCACCACACGATGCGAATCATGACGGATGTCACTAGGCAGCACTGCCTCAGCTACATAAACCATGAAGAAAGGTGTATAACCTGTTAACCTGTTAGGAGTGGTGTTGATACTCCACAGCATCGAGGGTAACTCCTCTACCCAGCAACCCGGGGTCTATTGTAAGGGAACCATGAGCCGGGGTTTAAGACCTTTTAAGATTTCCTGATTTGCTCTCTCAGCCTGCCCATTAGATTGAGGGTGAGCTACAGAAGAAACATCCAGCCGGATGTGCTCTCTTTGACAAAACTCCTCCATAGCTCCTTGGGACAAATTAGTGTTGGGTTTCGTAGTAATTTCAAAAAATTTCCTACGCACACGCAAGATCATGGTGATGCACAGCAACGAGAGGGGAGAGTGTTGTCTACGTACCCACGCAGACCGACTGCGGAAGCATTGACACAACATAGAGGAAGTAGTCGTACGTCTTCCCGATCCGACCGATCCAAGCACCGTTACTCCGGCACCTCCGAGTTCTTAGCACACGTACAGCTCGATGACGCTCCCCGGGCTCCGATCCAGCAAAGCTTCGGGGATGAGTTCCGTCAGCACGACGGCGTGGTGACGATGATGATGTTCTACCGACGCAGGGCTTCGCCTAAGCACTACAACGGTATGACCGAGGTGGAATATGGTGGCAGGGGGCACCGCACACGGCTAAGGGACGATCACGTGGATCAACTTGTGTGTCTATGGGGTGCCCCTTGCCCCCGTATATAGAGGAGTGGAGGAGGGGAGGGCCGGCCCTCTCTATGGCGTGCCCTGGGGAGTCCTACTCCCACCGGGAGTAGGATTCCCCCTTTCCTAGTCCAACTAGGAGTCCTTCCATGTATTAGGAGTAGGAGTCAAGGCAAGGGAAAAGAGGAGAGAAGGAAGGAGGGGGCGCAGCCCTTCCCCCTAGTCCAATTCGGACTAGGCCATGGGGGGCGCCCAACTTCTCCTATCTCTTTCCCCTAAAGCCCAATAAGGCCCATATACTCCCCGGCGAATTCCCGTAACTCTCCGGTACTCCGAAAAATACTCGGATCACTCGGAACCTTTCAGATGTCCGAATATAGTCATCCAATATATCGATTTTTACGTCTCGACCATTTCGAGACTCCTCGTCATGTCCCCGATCTCATCCGGGACTCCGAACTCCTTCGGTACATCAAAACTCATAATATAACTGTCATCGAAACCTTAAGCGTGCGGACCCTACGGTTCGAGAACAATGTAGACATGACCGAGACATGTCTCCGGTCAATAACCAATAGCGGGACCTGGATGCCCATATTGGCTCCTACATATTCTACGAAGATCTTTATCGGTCAGACCGCATAACAACATACGTTGTTCCCTTTGTCATCGGTATGTTACTTGCCCGAGATTCGATCGTCGGTATCCAATACCTAGTTCAATCTCGTTACCGGCAAGTCTCTTTACTCGTTTCGTAATACATCATCTCGCAACTAACTCATTAGTTGCAATGCTTGCAAGGCTTATGTGATGTGCATTACCGAGAGGGCCCAGAGATACCTCTCCGACAATCGGAGTGACAAATCCTAATCTCGAAATACGCCAACCCAACATCTATCTTTGGAGACACCTGTAGAGCTCCTTTATAATCGCCCATTTACGTTGTGACGTTTGGTAGCACACAAAGTGTTCCTCCGGCAAACGGGAGTTGCATAATCTCATAGTCATAGGAACATGTATAAGTCATGAAGAAAGCAATAGCAACATACTAAACGATCGGGTGCTAAGCTAATGGAATGGGTCATGTCAATCAGATCATTCAACTAATGATGTGATCCCGTTAATCAAATAACAACTCTTTGTCAATGGTTAGGAAACATAACCATCTTTGATTAACGAGCTAGTCAAGTAGAGGCATACTAGTGACACTCTGTTTGTCTATGTATTCACACATGTATTATGTTTCCGGTTAATACAATTCTAGCATGAATAATAAACATTTATCATGATATAAGGAAATAAATAATAACTTTATTATTGCCTCTAGGGCATATTTCCTTCAGTCTCCCACTTGCACTAGAGTCAATAATCTAGATCACATCTCTATGTGATTAACACCAATAGTTCACATCTTTATGTGATTGGTTCACATCTCCATGTGACTAACACCTAAAGGGTTTACTAGATTCAATAATCTAGTTCACATCGCTATGTGATTAACACCCAAAGAGTGATCATGTTTTGCTTGTGAGAGAAATTTAGTCAACGGGCCTGCCATATTCAGATCCGTATGTATTTTGCAAAATTTTATGTCTACAATGCTCTAATCTAGATAATTGCTCCCACTTTCAATATGTATCCAGATTGAGACTTAGAATCATCTGGATCAGTATCAAAAACTTGCATCGACATAACCCTTTACGACGAACCTTTTTGTCACGTCCATAATCGAGAAACATATCCTTATTTCACTAAGGATAATTCTGACCGCTATCCAGTGATCTACTCCTAGATCACTATTGTACTCCCTTGCCAAATCAGTGCAGGGTATACAATAGATCTGGTATACAGCATGACATACTTTATAGAACCTATGGCCAAGGCATAGGGAATGACTTTCATTCTCTTTCTATCTTCTGCCGTGGTCGGGCTTTGAGTGTTACTCAACTTCACACCTTGTAATACAGGCAAGAACTCTTTCTTTGACTGCTCCATTTTGAACTACTTCAAAATCTTGTCAAGGTATGTACTCATTGAAAAAACTTATCAAGTGTCTTGATCTATCTCTATAGATCTTGGAGCTAAATATGTAAGCAGCTTCACCGAAGTCTTTCTTTGAAAAACTCCTTTCAAACACTCTATTATGCTTTACAGAATAATTCTACATTATCTCCGATCAACAATATGTCATTCACATATACTTATCAGAAATGTTGTAGTGCTCCCACTCACTTTCTTGTAAATACAGGCTTCACCGCAAGTTTGTATAAAACTATATGCTTTGTTCATCTCATCAAAGCGTATATTCCAACTCCGAGATGCTTGCACCAGTCCACAGATGGATCGCTGGAGCTTGCACATTTTGTTAGCACCTTTCGGTTTGACAAAACCTTCTGGTTGCATCATATACAACTCTTCTTTAATAAATCCATTAAGGAAGGCAGTTTTGTTTATCCATTTGCCAGATTTCATAAAATGCGACAATTACTAACATGATTCAGACAGACTCAAGCATAGATACGAGTGAGAAGCTCTCATCGTAGTCAACACCTTGAACTTGTCGAAAACCTTTTGCGACAATTCTAGCTTTGTAGACAGTAACATTACCATCAGCGTCAATCTTCTTCTTGAAGATCCATTTATTCTCAATTGCTTGCCGATCATCGGGCAAGTCAACCAAAGTCCATACTTTGTTCTCATACATGGATCCCATCTCAGATTTCATGGCCTCAAACCATTTCGCGGAATCTGGGCTCATCATCGCTTTCTCATAGTTCGTAGGTTCGTCATGGTCAAGTAACATGACCTCCAGAACAGGATTACCGTACCACTCTGGTGTGGATCTCACTCTGGTTTACCTACGAGGTTCGGTAGTAACTTGATCTGAACTTACATGATCATCATCATTAGCTTCCTCACTAATTGGTGTAGTAGTCACAAGAACATATTTTTGTGATGAACTACTTTCCAATAAGGGAGAAGGTACAATTACCTTATCAAGTTTTCTACTTTCCTCCCACTCACTTCTTTCGAGAGAAACTCCTTCTCTAGAAAGGATCCATTCTTAGCAACGAATGTCTTGCCTTCGGATCTATGATAGAAGGTGTACCCAACATTCTCCTTTGGGTATCCTATGAAGACATATTTCTCCGATTTGGGTTTGAGCTTATCAGGATGAAACCTTTTTCACATAAGCACCACAACCCAAAACTTTAAGAAACGACAACTTTGGTTTCTTGCCAAACAACAGTTCATAAGGCGTCGTCTCAACGGATTTAGATGGTGCCCTTTTAACGTGAATGCAGCTGTCTCTAATGCATAACCCCAAAATGATAGTGGTAGATCGGTAAGAGACATCATAGATTGCACTATATCCAATAAAGTACGGTTATGACGTTCGGACACACCATTATGCTGTGGTGTTCCATCTGGCATGAGTTTGTGAAACTATTCCACATTGTTTTAACTAAAGACCAAACTCGTAACTCAAATACTCTTCTCTACGATCAGATCGTAGAAACTTTATTTTCTTGTTACGATGATTTTTCACTTCACTCTGAAATTCTTTGAACTTTTCAAATGTTTCAGACTTATGTTTCATCAAGTAGATATACTCATGTCTGCTCAAATCATCTGTGAAGATCAGAAAATAATGATACCTGTCGCGAGCCTCAATATTCATCGGACCACATACATCAGTATGTATGATTTTCCAACAAATCTGTTGCTCGCTCCATTGTTCCGAAGAACAGAGTCCTAGTCATCTTGCCCATGAGGCATGGTTCACAAGCATCAACTGATTCATAATCAAGTGATTCCAAAAGCCCATCATCATGGAGTTTCTTCATGCGCTTTACACCAATATGACCTAAACGGCAGTGCTACAAATAAGTTGCACTATCATTATTAACTTTGCATCTTTTGGTTTCAATATTATCATTATGTGTATCACTACGATCGAGATCCAACGAACTATTTTCATTGGGTGTGTAACCATATAAGGTTTTATTCATGTAAACAGAACAACAATTTATTCTCTTACTTAAATGAATAACCGTATTACAATAAACATGATCAAATCATATTCATGCTCAACGCAGACACCAAATAACACTTATTTAGGTTCAACACTAATCCCGAAATTATAGGGAGTGTGCGATGATGATCATATCAATCTTGGAACCACTTCCAACACACATCGTCACTTCACCCTTAACTAGTCTCTGTTTATTCTGCAACTCCCGTTTCGAGTTACTAATCTTAGCAACTGAACTAGTATCAAATACTGAGGGTTTGCTATAAACACTAGTAAAGTACACATCAATAACATGTATATCAAATATACTTATGTTCACTTTGCCATCCTTCTTATCCGCCAATCACTTGGGGTAGTTCTGCTTCCAGTGACCAGTCCCTTTGCAGTAGAAGCACTTAGTCTCAGGCTTAGGACCAGATTTGGGCTTCTTCACTTGAGCAGCAACTTGCTTGCTGTTCTTCTTGAAGTTCCCCTTCTTCCCTCTGCCCTTTTCTTGAAACTAGTGGTCTTGTCAACCATCAACACTTGATGTTTTTCTTGATTTGTACCTTCGTTGATTTCAGCATCACGAAGAGCTTGGGAGTTGTTTCCGTTATCCCTTGCATATTATAGTTCATCACGAAGTTCTACTAACTTGGTGATGGTGACTAGAGAATTCTGTCAATCACTATCTTATCTGGAAGATTAACTCCCACTTGATTCAAGCGATTGTAGTACCCAGACAATCTGAGCACATGCTCACTAGTTGAGTGATTCTCCTCCATCTTTTAGCTATAGAACTTGTTGGAGACTTCATATTTCTCAACTCGGGTATTTGCTTGAAATATTAACTTCAACTCCTGGAACATCTCATATGGTCCATGACGTTCAAAACGTCTTTGAAGTCCCGATTCTAAGCCGTTAAGCATGGTGCACTTAAACTATCAAGTAGTCATCATATTGAGCTAGCCAAACGTTCATAACGTCTGCATCTGCTCCTGCAATATGTCTATCACCTAGCGGTGCATCAAGGACATAATTCTTCTGTGTAGCAATGAGGATAAACCTCAGATCACGGATCCAATCCGCATCATTGCTACTAACATCTTTCAACACAATTTTCTCTAGGAACATATCAAAATAAACATATGAAAGCAACAACGTGAGCTATTGATCTATAACATAGATATGCTAATACTACCAGGACTAAGTTCATGATAAATTTAAGTTCAATTAATCAAATTACTTAAAGAACTCCCACTTAGATAGACATCCCTCTAATCCTCTAAGTGATCACGTGATCCAAATCAACTAAACCATAACCGATCATCACGTGAGATGGAGTAGTTTTCAGTGGTGAACATCATTATGTTGATCATATCTACTATATGATTCACGCTCGACCTTTCGGTCTCCGTGTTCCGAGGCCATATCTGCATATGCTAGGCTCGTCAAGTTTAACCTGAGTATTCTGCGTGTGCAAAACTGGCTTGTACCCGTTGTAGATGGACGTAGAGCTTATCACACCCGATCATCACGTGGTGTCTGGGCACGACGAACTTTGGCAACGGTGCATACTCAGGGAGAACACTTCTTGATAATTTAGTGAGAGATCATCTTATAATGCTACCGTCAATCAAAGCAAGATAAGATGCATAAAAAGATAAACATCACATGTAATCAATATAAGTGATATGATATGGCCATCATCATCTTGTGCTTGTGATCTCCATCTCCGAAGCACCGTCATGATCACCATCGTCACCGGCGCGCCACCTTGATCTCCATCGTAGCATCATTGTCATCTTGCGAATCTTATGCTTCCACGACTATCGCTACCGCTTAGTGATAAAGTAAAGCATTACATCGCGATTGCATTGCATACAATAAAGCGACAACCATATGGCTCCTGCCAATTGCCGATAACTCGGTTACAAAACATGATCATCTCATACAATAAAATTTAGCATCATGTCTTGACCATATCACATCACAACATGCCCTGCAAAAACAAGTTAGACGTCCTCTACTTTGTTGTTGCAAGTTTTACGTGGCTGCTACGGGCTTAAGCAAGAACTCATCTCACCTACGCATCAAAACCACAACGATAGTTTGTCAAATAGACTCTGTTTTAACCTTCGCAAGGACCGGGCGTAGCCACACTTGGTTCAACTAAAGTTGGAGAGACAGTCGCCCGCAAGCCACCTATGTGCAAAGCACGTCGGGAGAACCGGTCTCGCGTAAGCGTACGCGTAATGTTGGTCCGGGTCGTCTCATCCAACAACACCGCTGAACCAAAGTATGACATGCTGGTAGGCAGTATGACTTATATCGCCCACAACTCACTTGTGTTCTACTCGTGCATATAACATCAAACCATAAAACCTAGGCTCGGATGCCACTGTTGGGTTTCGTAGTAATTTCAAAAAATTTCCTACGCACACGCAAGATCATGGTGATGCACAGCAACGAGAGGGGAGAGTGTTGTCTACGTACCCACGCAGACCGACTGCGGAAGCGTTGACACAACATAGAGGAAGTAGTCGTACGTCTTCCCGATCCGACCGATCCAAGCACCGTTACTCCGGCACCTCCGAGTTCTTAGCACATGTACAACTCGATGACGCTCCCCGGGCTTCGATCCAGCAAAGCTTCGGGGATGAGTTCCGTCAGCACGACGGTGTGGTGACAATGATGATGTTCTAACGACGCAGGGCTTCGCCTAAGCACTACAACGGTATGACCGAGGTGGAATATGGTGGCAGGGGGCACCGCACACGGCTAAGGGACGATCACGTGGATCAACTTGTGTGTCTATGGGGTGCCCCTTGCCCCCGTATATAAAGGAGTGGAGGAGGGGAGGGCCGGCCCTCTCTATGGCGCACCCTGGGGAGTCCTACTCCCACCGGGAGTAGGATTCCCCCTTTCCTAGTCCAACTAGGAGTCCTTCCATGTATTAGGAGTAGGAGTCAAGGCAAGGGAAAAGAGGAGAGAAGGAAGGAGGGGGCGCAGCCCTTCCCCCTAGTCCAATTCGGACTAGGCCATGGGGGGGGGGGGCGCCCAACTTCTCCTATCTTTTTCCCCTAAAGCCCAATAAGGCCCATATACTCCCCGGCGAATTCCCGTAACTCTCCGGTACTCCGAAAAATACTCGGATCACTCGGAACCTTTCAGATGTCCGAATATAGTCATCCAATATATCGATTTTTACGTCTCGACCATTTCGAGACTCCTCGTCATGTCCCCGATCTCATCCGGGACTCCGAACTCCTTCGGTACATCAAAACTCATAATATAACTGTCATCGAAACCTTAAGCGTGCGGACCCTACGGTTCGAGAACAATGTAGACATGACCGAGACACGTCTCCAGTCAATAACAAATAGCGGGACCTGGATGCCCATATTGGCTCCTACATATTCTACGAAGATCTTTATCGGTCAGACCGCATAACAACATACGTTGTTCCCTTTGTCATCGGTATGTTACTTGCCCGAGATTCGATCGTCGGTATCCAATACCTAGTTCAATCTCGTTACCGGCAAGTCTCTTTACTCGTTCCGTAATACATCATCTCGCAACTAACTCATTAGTTGCAATGCTTGCAAGGCTTATGTGATGTGCATTACCGAGAGGGCCCAGAGATACCTCTCCGACAATCGGAGTGACAAATCCTAATCTCGAAATACGCCAACCCAACATCTATCTTTGGAGACACCTGTAGAGCTCCTTTATAATCACCCATTTACGTTGTGACGTTTGGTAGCACACAAAGTGTTCCTCCGGCAAACGGGAGTTGCATAATCTCATAGTCATAGGAACATGTATAAGTCATGAAGAAAGCAATAGCAACATACTAAACGATCGGGTGCTAAGCTAATGGAATGGGTCATGTCAATCAGATCATTCAACTAATGATGTGATCCCATTAATCAAATAACAACTCTTTGTCAATGGTTAGGAAACATAACCATCTTTGATTAACGAGCTAGTCAAGTAGAGGCATACTAGTGACACTCTGTTTGTCTATGTATTCACACATGTATTATGTTTCCGGTTAATACAATTCTAGCATGAATAATAAACATTTATCATGATATAAGGAAATAAATAATAACTTTATTATTGCCTCTAGGGCATATTTCCTTCAATTAGTGCCATTGTCAGTGATAATGCTGTGTGGAAAACCAAAGCGAAAGATCACCTTTTTAATGAACTGAACCACCGTGGCTGCATCACAGTTACTCACTGGCCCTGCCTCAACCCACTTTGTGAATTTGTCAACTGCCACTAAAAGATGTGTCTTTTTATCCTTGGACCTTTTGAAAGGTCCAACCATGTCAAGCCCCCAGACTGCAAACGGCCAAGTGATTGGAATCATCCGCAATTCTTGAGCCGGCACATGTGCTCGTCATGCAAATTTTTGACATCCATCACATCTACTGACTAGATCCTCTGCATCAGCGTGAGCCGTCAACTAGTAAAAACCATGAAGAAAAGCTTTGGCCACAAGAGACTTTGACCCGGCGTGATGACCACAAGCCCCTTCATGGATCTCACGAAGTATTTCTTGGCCTTCTTCAGGAGAAACACACCGCTGAAACGCTCTAGTGACGCTGCGATGGTATAACTCTCTGTCAGAAATCATCATTGACTTGGACCGCCGGGTTATCTGTCGGGCCAGGGTCTCATCCTCTGGCAACTCGCCCCGGGTCATGTAAGCCAAGAACGGCACTGTTCAATCTGGGATGACGTGAAGAGCCGCCACCAACTGTGCCTCCGGGTCAGGAACGGCCAAATCTTCCTCTGTAGGTAACTTAACAGACGGGTTATGCAAAACATCCAAAAAGGTGTTAGGTGGCACCTACTTACGCTGAGATCCCAACCGGCTTAAAGCATCGGCCGCTTCGTTCTTACTACGGTCAATGTGTTCCACCTGATAACCCTTAAAATGTCCTGCAACAGCATCAACTTCACGGCGATAAGCCGCCATGAGAGGAACCTTGGAATCCCACTTGCCTGACACCTGTTGGGCCACCAAATCTGAATCGCCAAGGCACCGGACCCGGCTCAGGCTCATCTCTTTAGCCATTCGAAGACCATGGAGCAAGGCTTCATACTCTGCTATGTTGTTAGTACAAGGAAACATTAATCGCAACACATAACAAAACTTGTCCCCTCGAGGAGAAGTTAAAACAACTCCAACCCCCGAGCCTTCTAGCTGTCTGGACCCATCAAAATGAATCGTCCAATATGTGTTGTCTGGCTTCTCGTCTAGCATCTGCAACTCTGTCCAGTCATTAATGAAGTCAACCAGCGGCTGAGATTTGATCGCAGTACGTGGCATATACTTTAAACCATGAGACCCAAGTTCAATAGCCCACTTGGCGACTCATCCTGTGGCTTCTCTATTTTGAATGATGTCTCCTAAAGGAGCAGAGCTAACCACAGTGATTGGGTGACCCTGAAAGTAATGTTTGAGCTTCTGGCTTGCCATGAACATGTTGGGTTTCGTAGTAATTTCCAAAATTTCCTACGCACACGCAAGATCATGTGATGCATAGCAACGAGAAGGGAGAGTGTTGTCTATGTACCCAACGCAGACCGACTGCAGAAGCGCTGAGACGACGTAGAGGAAGTAGTCGTACGTCTTCACGATCCAACCGATCAAGCACCGAAACTACGACACCTCCGAGTTCGAGCACACGTTCAGCTCGATGACGATCCCCGGACTCCGATCCAGCAAAGTGTCGGGGAAGAGTTCCGTCAGCATGACGGCGTGGTGACGATCTTGATGAACTACAGCAGCAGGGCTTCGCCTAAACTCCGCTATAGTATTATCGAGGAATATGGTGGCAGGGGGCACCGCACACGGCTAAGGAATAGATCACGTGGATCAACTTGTGTCTAGAGGTGCCCTGCCTCCGTATATAAAGGAGCCAAGGGGGAGGGGTGCGGCCAGCCCTATGGAGGCGCAGGAGGAGTCCTACTCCTACCGGGAGTAGGACTCCCCCCACTCCTATTCCAAATAGGATTCCCAAGGGGGAAAGAGAGAGAGAGGTGGCCGACCACCTCTCCTAGTCCTAGTTGGACTAGGGGAGGGGGGGGGGGAGGCGCGCAGCCCACCATGGGCAGCCCCTTTCACTTTTCCACTAAAGCCCAATAAGGCCCATATGGCTCCCGGGGGGTTCCGGTAACCTCCCAGTAATCCGGTAAAATCCCGATTTCACCCGGAACACTTCCGATATCCAAATATAGGCTTCCAATATATCAATCTTTACGCCTCGACCATTTCGAGACTCCTCGTCATGTCCGTGATCACGTCCGGGACTCCGAACAACCTTCGGTACATCAAAATGCATAAACTCATAATATCACTATCATCGTAACCTTAAGCGTGCGGACCCTACGGGTTCGAGAACGATGTAGACATGACCGAGACACGTCTCCGGTCAATAACCAATAGCTGGACCTGGATGCCCATATTGGCTCCTACATATATCGGTCAGACCGCATAACATCATACGTTGTTCCCTTTGTCATCGGTATGTTACTTGCCCGAGATTCAATCGTCGGTATCCAATACCTAGTTCAATCTCGTTACCGGCAAGTCTCTTTACTCGTTCTGTAATACATCATCTGCAACTAACTCATTAGTTGCAATGCTTGCAAGGCTTATGTGATGTGCATTACCGAGAGGGCCTAGAGATACCTCTCCGACAATCAGAGTGACAAATCCTAATCTCGAAATACGCCAACCCAACATCTACCTTTGGAGACACCTGTAATGCTCCTTTATAATCACCCAGTTACGTTGTGACGTTTGGTAGCACCCAAAGTGTTCCTCCGGTAAACGGGAGTTGCATAATCTCATAGTCATAGGAACATGTATAAGTCATGAAGAAAAGCAATAGCAACATACTAAACGATCGGGTGCTAAGCTAATGGAATGGGTCATGTCAATCAGATCAT
Organism: Triticum dicoccoides; assembly: GCF_002162155.2. Classification (NCBI taxonomy): domain Eukaryota; kingdom Viridiplantae; phylum Streptophyta; class Magnoliopsida; order Poales; family Poaceae; genus Triticum; species Triticum dicoccoides. The sequence continues at coordinate 75,975,109 of NC_041382.1, read as the reverse complement.
TCAACTAATGATGTGACCTCGTTAATCAAATAACAACTCCTTTGTCTATGGTTAGGAAACATAACCATCTTTGATTAACGAGCTAGTCTAGTAGAGGCATACTAGTGACACTCTGTTTGTCTATGTATTCACACATGTATTATGTTTCCGGTTAATACAATTCTAGCATGAATAATAAACATTTATCATGATATAAGGAAATAAGTAATAACTTTATTATTGCCTCTAGGGCATATTTCCTTCAGTCTCCCACTTGCACTAGAGTCAATAATCTAGATTACACTGTAATAATTCTAACACCCATGGAGCCTTGGTGCTGATCATGTTTTGCTCGTGGAAGAGGCTTAGTCAACGGGTCTGCAACATTCAGATCCGTATGTATCTTGCAAATCTCTATGTCTCCCACCTGGACTAGATCCCGGATGGAATTGAAGCGTCTCTTGATGTGTTTGGTCCTTTTGTGAAAGCTGGATTCCTTTGCCAAGGCAATTGCACCAGTATTGTCACAAAAGATTTTCATTGGACCCGATGCACTAGGTATGACACCTAGATCGGATATGAACTCCTTCATCCAGACTCCTTCGTTCGCTGCTTCCGAAGCAGCTATGTACTCCGCTTCACATGTAGATCCCGCTACGACGCTTTGTTTAGAACTGCACCAACTGACAGCTCCACCGTTTAATGTAAACACGTATCCGGTTTGCGATTTAGAATCGTCTGGATCAGTGTCAAAGCTTGCATCAACGTAACCTTTTACGATGAGCTCTTTGTCACCTCCATATACGAGAAACATATCCTTAGTCCTTTTCAGGTATTTCAGGATGTTCTTGACTGTTGTCCAGTGATCCACTCCTGGATTACTTTGGTACCTCCCTGTTAAACTTATAGCAAGGCACACATCAGGTCTGGTACACAGCATTGCATACATGATAGATCCTATGGCTGATGCATAGGGAACATCTTTCATATTCTCTCTATCTTCTACAGTGGTCGGGCATTGAGTCTTACTCAACTTCACACCTTGTAACACAGGTAAGAACCCTTTCTTTGCTTGATCCATTTTGAACTTCTTCAAAATTTTGTCAAGGTATGTGCTTTGTGAAAGTCCAATTAAGCGTCTTAATCTATCTCTATAGATCTTAATGCCTAATATGTAAGCAGCTTCACCGAGGTCTTTCATTGAAAAACTTTTATTCAAGTATCCCTTTATGCTATCCAGAAATTCTATATCATTTCCAATCAGCAATATGTCATCCACATATAATATCAGAAATGCTACAGAGCTCCCACTCACTTTCTTGTAAATACAGGCTTCTCCGAAAGTCTGTATAAAACCAAATGCTTTGATCACACTATCAAAACGTTTATTCCAACTCCGAGAGGCTTGCACCAGTCCATAAATGGATCGCTGGAGCTTGCACACTTTGTTAGCTCCCTTTGGATCGACAAAACCTTCCGGTTGCATCATATACAACTCTTCTTCCAGAAATCCATTCAGGAATGCAGTTTTGACATCCATCTGCCAAATTTCATAATCATAAAATGCGGCAATCGCTAACATGATTCGGACGGACTTAAGCATAGCTACGGGTGAGAAGGTCTCATCGTAGTCAATCCCTTGAACTTGCCGAAAACCTTTTGCGACAAGTCGAGCTTTGTAGACAGTAACATTACCATCAGCGTCAGTCTTCTTCTTAAAGATCCATTTATTCTCAATTGCTTGCCGATCATCGGGCAAGTCAACCAAAGTCCATACTTTGTTCTCATACATGGATCCCATCTCAGATTTCATGGCTTCAAGCCACTTTGCGGAATCTGGGCTCACCATCGCTTCTTCATAGTTCGTAGGTTCATCATGATCTAGTAGCATGACTTCCAGAACAGGATTACCGTACCACTTTGGTGCGGATCTTACTCTGGTTGATCTACGAGGTTCAGTAGTATCTTGATCTGAAGTTTCATGATCATTATCATTGGCTTCCTCACTAACTGGTGTAGGTGTCACTGAAACAGTTTTCTGTGATGTACTACTTTCCAGTAAGGGAGCAGGTACAGTTACCTCGTCAAGTTCTACTTTCCTCCCACTCACTTCTTTCGAGAGAAACTCCTTCTCTAGAAAGGATCCATTCTTAGCAACGAATGTCTTGCCTTCGGATCTTTGATAGAAGGTGTACCCAACAGTCTCCTTTGGGTATCCTATGAAGACACATTTCTCCGATTTGGGTTCGAGCTTATCAGGTTGAAGCTTTTTCACATAAGCATCGCAGCCCCAAACTTTAAGAAACGACAACTTTGGTTTCTTGCCAAACCACAGTTCATAAGGCGTCGTCTCAACGGATTCTGATGGTGCCCTATTTAACGTGAATGCGGCCGTCTCTAGAGCGTATCCCCAAAACGATAGCGGTAAATCAGTAAGAGACATCATAGATCGCACCATATCCAGTAAAGTACAATTACGGCGTTCGGACACACCATTACGCTGTGGTGTTCCGGGTGGCGTGAGTTGCAAAACTATTCCACAATTTTTCAAATGTACACCAAACTCGTAACTCAAATATTCTCCTCCACGATCAGATCGTAGAAACTTTATTTTCTTGTTACGATGATTTTCAACTTCACTCTGAAATTCTTTGAACTTTTCAAATGTTTCAGACTTATGTTTCATTAAGTAGATATACCCATATCTGCTTAAATCATCTGTGAAGGTGAGAAAATAACGATATCCGCCACGAGCCTCAATATTCATCGGACCACATACATCGGTATGTATGATTTCCAACAAATCTATTGCTCTCTCCATAGTACCGGAGAACGTTGTTTTATTCATCTTGCCCATGAGGCACGGTTCGCAAGTACCAAGTAATTCATAATCAAGTGGTTCCAAAAGTCCATCAGTATGGAGTTTCTTCATGCGCTTTACACCGATATGACCTAAACGACAGTGCCACAAATAAGTTGCACTTTCATTCTCAACTCTGCATCTTTTGGCTTCAACATTATGAATATGTGTATTACTACTATCAAGATTCAATAAGAATAGACCACTCTTCAAGGGTGCATGACCATAAAAGATATTACTCATATAAATAGAACAACCATTATTCTCTGATTTAAATGAATAATCGTCTCGCATTAAACAAGATCCAGATATAATGTTCATGCTCAACGCTGGCACCAAATAACAATTATTTAGGTCTAATATTAATCCCGAAGGTAGATGTAGAGGTAGCGTGCCGACCGCGATCACATCGACTTTGGAACCGTTTCCCACGCGCATCGTCACCTCGTCCTTTGCCAGTGCCCGCTTATTCTGTAGTCCCTGTTTCGAGTTGCAAATATTAGCAAAAGAACCAGTATCAAATACCCAGGTGCTACTGCGTGCTCTAGTAAGGTGCACATCAATAACATGTATATCACATATACCTTTGTTCACCTTGCCATCCTTCTTATCCGCCAAATACTTGGGGCAGTTCCGCTTCCAGTGACCAGTCTGCTTGCAGTAGAAGCACTCAGTTTCAGGCTTAGGTCCAGACTTGGGTTTCTTATCCTGAGCAGCAACTTGCTTGCTGTTCTTCTTGAAGTTCCCCTTCTTCTTCCCTTTGCCCTTTTTCTTGAAACTAGTGGTTTTGTTAACCATCAACACTTGATGCTCCTTCTTGATTTCTACCTCCGCAGCTTTCAGCATTGCGAAGAGCTCGGGAATAGTCTTGTTCATCCCTTGCATATTATAGTTCATCACGAAGCTCTTGTAGCTTGGTGGTAGTGATTGGAGAATTCTGTCAATGACGCAATCATCCGGAAGATTAACTCCCAATTGAATCAAGTGATTATTATACCCAGACATTTTGAGTATATGCTCACTGACAGAACTGTTCTCCTCCATCTTGCAGCTATAGAACTTATTGGAGACTTCATATCTCTCAATTCGGGCATTTGCTTGAAATATTAACTTCAACTCCTGGAACATCTCATATGCTCCATGACGTTCAAAACGTCGTTGAAGTCCCGATTCTAAGCCGTAAAGCATGGCACACTGAACTATCGAGTAGTCATCAGCTTTGCTCTGCCAGACGTTCATAACATCTGGTGTTGCTCCAGCAGCAGGCCTGGCACCCAGCGGTGCTTCCAGGACGTAATTCTTCTGTGCAGCAATGAGGATAATCCTCAAGTTACGGACCCAGTCCGTGTAATTGCTACCATCATCTTTCAACTTTGCTTTCTCAAGGAACGCATTAAAATTCAACGGAACAACAGCACGAGCCATCTATCTACAATCAACATAAACAAGCAAGATACTATCAGGGACTAGGTTCATGATAAATTTAATTTCAATTAATCATATTACTTAAGAACTCCCACTTAGATAGACATCCCTCTAATCTTCTAAGTGATTACGTGATCCAAATCAACTAAACCATAACCGATCATCACGTGAGATGGAGTAGTTTTCAATGGTGAACATCGTTATGTTGATCATATCTACTATATGATTCACGCACGACCTTTCGGTCTCCGTGTTCCGAGGCCATATCTGCATATGCTAGGCTCGTCAAGTTTAACCTGAGTATTCTGCGTGTGCAAAACTGGCTTGCACCCGTTGTAGATGGACGTAGAGCTTATCACACCCGATCATCACGTGGTGTCTGGGCACGACGAACTTTGGCAACGGTGCATACTCAGGGAGAACACTTATTGATAATTTAGTGAGAGATCATCTTATAATGCTACCATCAATCAAAGCAAGATAAGATGCATAAAAAGATAAACATCACATGCAATCAATATAACTGATATGATATGGCCATCATCATCTTGTTCTTGTGATCTCCATCTCCGAAGCACCGTCGTGATCACCATCGTCACCGGCGCGACACCTTGATCTCCATCGTAGCATCGTTGTCGTCTCGCCAATCTTATGCTTCCACGACTATCACTACCGCTTAGTAATAAAGTAAAGCATTACATCGTGATTGCATTGCATACAATAAAGCGACAACCATATGGCTCCTGCCAGTTGCCGATAACTCGGTTACAAAACATGATCATCTCATACAATAAAATTTAGCATCATGCTTTGACCATATCACATCACAACATGCCCTGCAAAAACAAGTTAGACGTCCTCTACTTTGTTGTTGCAAGTTTTACGTGGCTGCTATGGGCTTAAGCAAGAACCAATCTCACCTACGCATCAAAACCACAACGATAGTTTGTCAAATAGACTCCGTTTTAACCTTCGCAAGGACCGGGCGTAGCCATACTTGGTTCAACTAAAGTTGGAGAGACAGTCGCCCGCAAGCTACCTGTGTGCAAAGCACGTCGGGGGAACCGGTCTCGCGTAAGCGTACGCGTAAGGTTGGTCCGGGTCGTCTCGTCCAACAATGCCGCCGAACCAAAGTATGACATGCTGGTAGGCAGTATGACTTATATCGCCCACAACTCACTTGTGTTCTACTCGTGCATATTACATCAACATCAATAACCTAGGCTCAGATGCCACTGTTGGGTTTCGTAGTAATTTCAAAAATTTCCTACGCACACGCAAGATCATGTGATGCATAGCAATGAGAGGGGAGAGTGTTGTCTACGTACCCAACGCAGACCGACTGCGGAAGCGCTGACACGACGTAGAGGAAGTAGTCGTACGTCTTCACGATCCAACCGATCAAGCACCGAAACTACGACACCTCCGAGTTCGAGCACACGTTCAGCTCGATGACGATCCCCGGACTCCGATCCAGCAAAGTGTCGGGGAAGAGTTCCGTCAGCACGACGGCGTGGTGACGATCTTGATGAACTACAGCAGCAGGGCTTCGCCTAAACTCCGCTACAGTATTATCGAGGAATATGGTGGCAGGGGGCACCGCACACGGCTAAGGAATAGATCACGTGGATCAACTTGTGTCTAGAGGTGCCCCCTGCCTCCGTATATAAAGGAGCCAAGGGGGAGGGGTGCGGCCAGCCCTATGGAGGCGCAGGAGGATTCCTACTCCTACCGGGAGTAGGACTCCCCCCCCCCAATCCTATTCCAAATAGGATTCCCAAGGGGGAAAGAGAGAGAGAGGTGGCCGACCACCTCTCCTAGTCCTAGTTGGACTAGGGGAGGGGGGAGGCGCGCAGCCCACCATGGGCAGCCCCTTTCACTTTTCCACTAAAGCCCAATAAGGCCCATATGGCTCCCGGGGGGTTCCGGTAACCTCCCAGTAATCCGGTAAAATCCCGATTTCACCCGGAACACTTCCGATATCCAAATATAGGCTTCCAATATATCAATCTTTACGTCTCGACCATTTCGAGACTCCTTGTCATGTCCGTGATCACATCCGGGACTCCGAACAACCTTTGGTACATCAAAATGCATAAACTCATAATATCACTGTCATCGTAACCTTAAGCGTGCGGACCCTACGGGTTCGAGAACGATGTAGACATGACCGAGACACGTCTCCGGTCAATAACCAATAGCGGGACCTGGATGCCCATATTGGCTCCTACATATTCTACGAAGATCTTTATCGGTCAGACCGCATAACAACATACGTTGTTCCCTTTGTCATCGTATGTTACTTGCCCGAGATTCGATCGTCGGTATCCAATACCTAGTTCAATCTCGTTACTGGCAAGTCTCTTTACTCATTCTGTAATACATCATCTCGCAACTAACTCATTATTGCAATGCTTGCAAGGCTTATGTGATGTGCATTACCGAGAGGGCCCAGAGATACCTCTCCGACAATCGGAGTGACAAATCCTAATCTCGAAATACGACAACCCAACATCTACCTTTGGAGACACCTGTAATGCTCCTTTATAATCACCCAGTTACGTTGTGACGTTTGGTAGCACCCAAAGTGTTCCTCCGGTAAACAGGAGTTGCATAATCTCATAGTCATAGGAACATGTATAAGTCATGAAGAAAAGCAATAGCAACATACTAAACGATCGGGTGCTAAGCTAATGGAATGGGTCATGTCAATCAGATCATTCAACTAATGATGTGACCTCGTTAATCAAACAACAACTCCTTTGTCTATGGTTAGGAAACATAACCATCTTTGATTAACGAGCTAGTCTAGTAGAGGCATACTAGTGACACTCTGTTTGTCTATGTATTCACACATGTATTATGTTTCCGGTTAATACAATTCTAGCATGAATAATAAACATTTATCATGATATAAGGAAATAAATAATAACTTTATTATTGCCTCTAGGGCATATTTCCTTCAGAACACCCCATAAACGAGCTTCTGTCAATGTGGATATCTTTGTTTAGATTCAATCAGCACCTCGCTAACGTAGTAAACCGGCCGTTGGACTAGATATTCCTTGCCAGCCTCCTTGCGCTCCACCACAATGGCCACACCAACAACACGTGAGTTAGCAGCTACATATAACAATAACGGCTCTTTCTCAATCGGAGCAGCAAGAACCGGCGGCTCAGCAAGTTGTTTCTTCAGATCCTCAAAGGCAGAGTTTGCAGCATCACTCCAAATAAAGTCATCCGTCTTTTTCATCATCTGATACAAAGTCATCGCCTTCTCCCCTGACCGGCTTATGAACCGTCTCAAAGCAGCAACGCGACCCGCTAGCGGTTGAACGTCATTGATGGACGCCGGTTTGGCCAGGGATGTGATTGCCTTAGTTTTCTCCGGGTTAGCTTCAATACCTCTATTAGACACCAAAAAACCCAAGAGTTTGCCAGCTGGGACTCCAAAAACACACTTGGCCGGGTTAAGCATCATCTTGTAGACCCGGAGGTTATCAAAGGTCTCCTTCAGATCTGTTACCAAGGTTCCCTCTTCTCTAGATTTCACCACTATATCATCCACATAAGCATGAACATTACGCCCAATCTGATTGTGAAGGCAATTCTGTACACACCGTTGATAAGTCGCCTGGGCACTTTTAAGCCCAAAAGGCATAGATGCATAGCAGAAGGCTCCAAATGGAGTGATGAAAGCTGTTTTCTCCTGGTCCTTAACTGCCATCTTGATCTGATGATAACCTGAGTATGCATCCAAAAAACTCAAACACTCGCAACCCGCCGTAGCATCAATGATCTGATCAATACGAGGGAGAGCAAAAGGGTCAGCCAGACAAGCCTTGTTCAAATCGGTGTAATCCACACACATACGCCAGGTGTCGTTTTCTTGAGTACAAGCACCGGGTTAGCTAACCACTCTGGGTGAAAAACTTCAACGATCAACCCGACCGCCAAGAGCCGGGCCACCTCTTCTCCAATGGCCTTGTGCCGTTCCTCGTTAAACCATCGAAGAAACTGCCTGATCGGCTTAAACTTCGGATCAGTATTAAGAGTGTGCTCAGCTCTCGGGACACCCGGCATGTTAGAAGGTTTCCATGCAAAGATGTCCCGGTTCTCACGAATGAACTCGATGAGCGCGCTTTCCTATTTTGGATCCAAGTTGGCACTGATGATGAACTGCTTGCATGAGTTGCCAGGCACAAAATCAACCGTTTTGGTGTCATCAGCTGACTTGAATTTCAACACCGGTTCATGCTCCGTAGTTGGCTTCTTTAAAGACGTCATGTCTGCCGGGTCAACGTTGTCTTTATAAAACTTCAATTCCTCTGTCGCACAAACAGACTCAACATAAGCGGCATCACCTTCTTCACACTCCAGGGCTATTTTCTGGCTTCCATGTACTGTAATGGTGCCTTTATAACCCGACATCTTGAGCTGCAGATATACATAACATGGCTGAGCCATAAACTTGGCGTAAGCCGGCCGTCCAAATAGAGTATGATTTGGGCTTTTGATCTTAACCACCTCAAAAGTTAACTTCTCAGCCCTGGAATCATATTCGTCCCCAAAGGCTACTTCCAGTTCAATCTTACCAACTGGGTATGCCGACTTGCCAGGCACAACACCGTGAAAAACAGTGTTGGATTGCTTAAGACTCTTATCAGTTAACCCCACTACTGCCTCCTTCCATAAGCACTTTAGTGAATTTGTATCCACCAACCTGAGGTGCCACTACCAGGGCTAAGTGACCCGAATTATCAACCCCGGGAGGGTGATCTTCTCTGCTCCACATAATAGGCTGCTCTGATGATAACCCACAAGTATAGGGGATCGCAACAGCTTTCGAGGGTAGAGTATTCAACCCAAATTTATTGATTCGACACAAGGGGAGCCAAAGAATATTCTCAAGTATTAGCAGTTGAGTTGTCAATTCAACCACACCTGGAAACTTAGTATATGCAGCAAAGTGTTTAGTAGCAAGGTAATATGATAGTGGTGGTAGCAGCAACAAAAGTAAAGATAGCAAAAGTAATGTTTTTAGTATTTTGTAGTGATTGTAACAGTAGCAGCAGGAAAGTAAATAAGCGTAAACCAGTATATGGAAAACTCGTAGGCACCAGATCAGTGATGGATAATTATGTCGGATGTGGTTCATCATGTAACAGTCATAACATAGGGTGACACAGAACTAGCTCCAATTCATCAATGTAATGTAGGCATGTATTCCGTATATAGTCATACGTGCTTATGGAAAAGAACTTGCATGACATTTTTTGTCCTACCCTCCCGTGGCAGCGGGTCCTATTGGACACTAGGGGATATTAAGGCCTCCTTTTAATAGAGAACTGGAACAAAGCATTAACACATAGTGAATACATGAACTCCTCAAACTATGGTCATCACCAGGAGTGGTCCCGATTATTGTCACTTCGGGGTTGCCGGATCATAACACATAGTAGGTGACTATAGACTTGCAAGATAGGATCAAGAACTCACATATATTCATGAAAACATAATAGGTTCAGATCTGAAATCATGGCACTCGGGCCCTAGTGACAAGCATTAAGCATAGCAAAGTCATAGCAACATCAATCTCAGAACATAATGGATACTAGGGATCAAACTCTAACAAAACTAACTCAATTACATGATAAATCTCATCCAACCCATCACCGTTCAGCAAGCCTACGATGGAATTACTCACGCACGACGGTGAGCATCATGAAATTGGTGATGGAGGATGGTTGATGATGACGACGGCGACGAATCCCCCTCTCCGGAGCCCCGAACGGACTCCAAATCAGCCCTCCCGAGAGGTTTTAGGGCTTGGCGGCGGCTCCGTATCGTAAAACGCGATGATTTCTTCTCTCTGATTTTTTCTCTCCGAAAGCAAATATATAGAGTTGGAGTTGGCGTTAGAGGGTTTCCAGGGGGCCCACGAGGTAGGGGGCGCGCCCTAGGGGGGGGGGTGCCCCCACCCTCGTGAGAAGGGTGTGGGCCCCCTGGTCTTCATCTTTGGCGAGGATTTTTTTATTTTTTCTAAGATGTTCCGTGGAGTTTCAGGTCATTCCGAGAATATTTGTTTTCTGCACATAAAACAACATCATGGCAATTCTGCTGAAAACAGCGTCAGTCCGGGTTAGTTCCATTCAAATCATACAAGTTAGAGTCCAAAACAAGGGAAAAAGTGTTTGGAAAAGTAGATACGACGAAGGCGTATCAACTCCCCCAAGCTTAAACTCTTACTTGTCCTCAAGCAATTCAGTTGACAAACTGAAAGAAAGAAAGAAAAATGTTTACAAACTCTGTTTGCTCTTGTTGTTGTAACTATGTCAAGCCAACATTCAAGTTTTCAGCATAGATCATAACTAACCACATTTGCAATAATTCTCAGGTCTCATAATTATTCATATCAATAGCATAATCAACTAGCAAGTCATAATAATAAATCTTGGATGACAACACTTTCTCAAAACAATCATAATACGATATAACAAGATGGTATCTCGCTAGCCCTTTCTGAGACCGCAAAACATAAATGCAGAGCACCTTTAAAGATCAAGGACTGACTAGACATTGTAATTCATGGTAAAAGAGATCCAATCATAGTCATACCCAATATAAATTAACAGTGATGAATGCAAATGACAGCTGTGCTCTCCAGCTAGTGCTTTTTAATAAGAGGGTGATGACTCAACATAAAAGTAAATGGATAGGACCTTCGCAGAGGGAAGCAGGGGTTTGTAGAGGTGCCAGAGCTCGGTTTTGAAATAGATATAAATTGTATTTTGAGCGGTATACTTTCATTGTCAACGTATCAACCAAGAGATGGCGATATCTTCCATGCTACACACATTATAGGCGGTTCCCAAACAGAATGGTAAAGTTTATACTCCCCCTCCACCAACAAACATCAATCCATGGCTTGCTCGAAACAACGAGTGCCTCCAACATACATCAGGTCCCAGGGGGAGTTTTGTTTGCAATTATTTTGATTTAGTTTGCATAAAGCATGGGACTGGGCATCCCGGTGACCAGCCCTTTATCTCGTGAATGAGGAGCGGAGTCCACTCCTCTTGAGAATAACCCTCCTAACATGGAAGATACGGACAACCCTAGTTGATACATGAGCTATTCGAGCATACAAAACAGAATTTTTATTTGAAGGTTTAGAGTTTGGCACATACAAATTTACTTGGAACGGTAGGTAGATACCGCATATAGGAAGGTATAGTGGACTCATCTAGAATAACTTTGGGGTTTAAGGGATTGGATGCACAAGCAGTATTCCCGCTTAGTACAGGTGAAGGCTAGAAAAAGACTGGGAAGTGACCAACTAGAGAGCGACAACAGCCATGTACATGCATTAAAATTAATAAACATTGGATGCAAGCATGAGTAGGATATAATCCACCATGAACATAAATATCGTGAAGGCTATGTTGATTTTGTTTCAACTATATGCATGAACATGTGCCAAGTCAAGTCACTTAAATCATTCAAAGGAGGATACCACCCCATCATACCGCATCATAATCATCTTAATAACATGTTGGCACACAAGGTAAACCATTATAACTCATAGCTAATCAAGCATGGCACAAGCAACTCTGATCTCTAATTGTCATTGCAAACATGTTTATTCATAATAAGCTGAATCGAGAACGACGGGCTCATCATATTTACAAAAACAAAAGAGGTCGAGTTCATACCAGCTTTTCTCATCTCAGTCAGTCCATCATATATCATCATAATTGCCTTTCACTTGCACGACCGAACGGTGTGAATAATAATAAGAGTGCACGTGCATTGGACTAAGCTGGAATCTGCGAGCATTCAATAAATAGGAGAAGACAAAGCAATATGGGCTCTTGGTTAAATCAACAATAATGCATATAAGAGCCACTTCAACAATTTAATTATGGTCTTCTCCTACTGACCCCAAAGAAAAGAAAATAAATAAAACTATTTACACGGGAAAGCTCCCAACAAGCAAAAGAAGAATAGGAAATATTTTTGGGTTTTCTTTTTAATTATTACTACTACAGCAGAAAAGTAGACTACTACTAATTTTTTTTGGTTTTTCTTAAGGTTTAACAAACACACAAGAAAAAAAACAGGAAAAAGAAAATAAACTAGCATGGATATTACAATGAAAAAGTATGAGCACCGACATCTAGCAATGAGTGTGTATGAACATAAATGTAATGTCGGTGATAAATACGTACTCCCCCAAGCTTAGGCTTTTGGCCTAAGTTGGTCTATGGCCACGGCTGGCCTGGCGGATATCCATAATAATAGTTGTTGGGGTCGTACTGTGATGAGGAAGAATAGTTGGGATCATACTGATGTGCAGCGGTTATCGCCTGCTGAGCTGCAGCGTGGAGTCGAGCTGCCTCCACTCTCCTCTCGTACTCTTCTACCTCCTCTCTGGTAATAACATATCTCCCTTTTGTCTGTGAATCAAAGAAGGCAGGAGCAGGGAGAGTAATACGGAAAACACATCGTTTATCAAAAATTAAACGATATAAGAGAGGTGATTCAGGCCTCTCGACAAACTGGTGCGAAGCCATAGAGTCATAATCTAAATATGCAGGAGGAAACTCCGTATCACCCTCATGAATGTCTAAAGAAAATGAGCTAAGCGGGTTGCATAAATTCCTCCAAAGAAATCTCCATTATGTCTATTATGATGCAACTTACGAGCTACAATGGCTCCCATATGATAAGATTGGTCTCCTAACACAGCACTCCTAAGAATGCTAAGATCAGGGACACACATGTGACATGCTTCATCCTTAGAATTTATGCATCTACCGATGAAGAGAGCAAAATAATGTATAGCAGGAAAGTGAATGCTCCCTATGGTAGCCTGCGTTATATCTCTAGATTCCCCCACAGTTATACTAGCAAGAAAGTTTCTAAATTCAGATTTAGGGGGATCCCTAATACTGCCCCACGATGGAAGTTTGCATGCAAGAGTGAAATCCTCTAGGTCCATGGTATAAGATTTGTCATAAAGATCAAACATGACTGAAGGAGAATTATGCGAAGATGAATACTCAAACCTCCTCACAAGCGAACTTGTGAGATCATGATACTGGGGGCATTTGTTAGCCTCAAAATCCTCAAGACCAGCATTGCGCAAATATGCTTTGAATTCTTCTTTAATTCCCGCACGGTCCATAAAATTTTCCGACGGCCATTCGCAAGGCCGTACCGGAGCGTCTCTTGGTGGATCCTCGTTAGCATCGCGCATAGCAATCCTGAGTCCTTGCTTCTTAGAAGAACCACCTTGGAACATCTTCCTAAGCATATTGTTTTTCTCTGAAAAATTCTGAAATTTTTAGTAACTTCAAAATAAAAGTAAACCAAACTCAATAAAACTGATAGCAACCACTCCTACAAGTGCCTAGAGCCTATATCAAGCATTGGAACTACTTAAAACCATATAAATTTGACATGCAAGATCAAGAACATGGTCACCTATGAAGCACAAATTTGAAAAGAATAAAGCACTAGAACAAAAACTAATTGGACCAATGGAGGAGTCACATACCAAGGAACAATCTCCCCAAGCAGTTTTGCGAGAGGTGCTTTGAGCAAGGAGATCGAAAATCACAACAAAAGTGGCTGGAACTTGTGCTTGAGTTGGTTTTTCGGGTTTGTGTGAGACAAAGGAAGAAGATGGGTGCTGGGATAAGTGGAGGAGGGCCACCGTGGGCCCACGAGGCAGGGGGCGTGCCCTAGAGGGGGGGGGGGCGCCCACCACCCTCGTGGCCAGGTGGCAGCTCCTCTCGCGGTAATTTTTGCATAGTAAATCCTCAAATATTCCCAAAAAAATCATATTAAATTGGCATGGCATTCTGAGGACTTTTATTTTTGTGATATTTTTATATTGCACGGATAAGTCAGGAAACAGACAGAGAAATACTATTTTTACTTTATTTAATATAAATAACAGAAAGTATAGAGAGGGTACAGAAGTTTGTGCTTCTAGTTTCATCCATCTCATGCTCATCAAAAAGAATCCACTAACAAGGTTGATCAAGTCTTGTTAACAAACTCATTCCGATAATCATGAAACCGAAGAAATTTCGAATAACACTAAGTTACCTCAATGGGGATATGCACATCCCCTATAATAAGTATATCATATTTCTTCTTGACAGTAGGAAGAGGAAATTCAAAACCTCCAAATATAATCGATGGAATTTTTCCAATAGAATTGATACTATAAACTTGAGGTTGTTTCCTCGGAAAGTGTACCGTATGCTCATTACCATTAACATGAAAAGTGACATTGCCTTTGTTGCAATCAATAACAGCCCCTGCAGTATTAAGAAAAGGTCTTTCAAGAATAATAGACATACTATCATCCTCGGGAATATCAAGAATAACAAAGTCCGTTAAAATAGTAACGTTTGCAACCGCAACAGGCACATCCTCACAGATACCGACAGGTATAGCATTTGATTTATCAGCCATTTGCAAAGATATTTCAGTAGGTGTCAACTTATTCAAGTCAAGTCTACGATATAAAGAGAGAGGCATAACACTAACACCGGCTCCAAGATCACATAAAGCAGTTTTAATATAATTTCTTTTAATGGAGCAAGGTATAGTACGTACTCCGGGGTCTCCAAGTTTCCTTGGTATTCCACCCTTAAAAGTATAATTAGCAAGCATGGTGGAAATTTCAGCTTCCGGTATCTTTCTTTTATTAGTAATGATATCCTTCATATATTTAGCATAAGGATTTGTTTTAAGCACATCAGTTAATCCCATACGCAAAAAGATAGGCCTAATCATTTCAGCAAAGCACTCAAAATCCTCATCATCCTTTTTCTTGGATGGTTTCGGAGGAAAATGCATGGGTTTCTGAACCCAAGGTTCCCTTTCTTTACCATGTTTCCTAGCAACAAAGTCTTTCTTATCATAACGTTGATTCTTTAATTGTGGGTTATCAAGATCAACGGCAGGCTCAGTTTCTACATCATTGTCATTACTAGGTTGAGCATCATCATGAACATCATCATTAATATTTTTATTAGGTTCATGTTCATTACCAGATTGTGTTTCAGCATCAGACATAGATATATCATTTGGATTATCAGGTGGTTCAGCAATAGGTTCACTAGAAGTTTGCACAGTTCTATCATTTTTCTTCTTCTTCTTTTTAGAAGAACTAGGAACATCAATATTATTTCTTTGAGAATCTTGCTCGATTCTCTTAGGGTGGCCTTCAGGATACAAAGGTTCCTGAGTCATTCTACCAGTTCTAGTAGCCACTCTAACAACATAATCATTTTTCTTACTATTCATTTCATCAAGCACTTCTTTTTGAGCCTTAAGTACTTGTTCTACTTGAGTGCTAACCATAGAAGCATGTTTGCTAACAAGTTTAAGTTCACCTTTAATATCAGCCATATAATCACCCAAGCGTCTAATCATATAAGCATTTTCTTTTAATTGTCTACCAAAATAAGCGTTGAAGTCATCTTGCTTAAACATAAAGTTATCAAACTCATCCAAGCACTGACTAGCAATTTTAGTAGGAGGAACTTCAGCTTTATCATATCTATAGAGAGAATTTACCTTTACTACCTGTGTCGGGATATCGGGATCAGGAGGTTCTTCAGTAAATAAGTGATCAAGATCATATGTTTCTTCGACAAACGGTAGATTAAGACCATGTGTTTCTTCAATAGGCGGTAAATTCTTAACATCTTCAGCTTTAATACCTTTTTCTTTCATAGATTTCTTTGCCTCTTGCATATCTTCGGGACTGAGAAATAAAACACCTCTCTTCTTCGGAGTTGGTTTAGGAATAGGCTCAGTAATTGGAGCAGGAGCTGGCTCAGGGGGTGCCCAATTATTTTCATTTGTCAACATATTATTCAATAGAATTTCAGCTTCATCCGGTGTTCTTTTCCTGAAAAGAGAACCAACACAACTATCCAGGTAATCTCTGGAAGCATCGGCTAGTCCATTATAAAAGATATCAAGTATTTCGGGTTTCTTAAGAGGATGATCAGGCAAAGCATTAAGTAACTTGAGAAGCCTCTCCCAAGCTTGTGGGAGACTCTCTTCTTCAATTTGCACAAAATTATACATTTCCCTCAAAGCAGCTTGTTTCTTATGAGCAGGGAAATATTTAGCAGAGAAGTAATAAATCATATCCTGGGGACTACACACACAACCAGGATCAAGAAAATTAAACCATATCTTAGCATTGCCCTTTAATGAGAACAGAAATATTTTGAGTATATAAAAGTAACATGATCTCTCATCATTAGTAAACAGGGCAGCTATATCATTTAACTTAGTAAGATGTGCCACAACAGTTTCAGATTCATAGCCATAAAACGGATCAGATTCAACCAAAGTAATTATATCATGATCAACAGAGAATTCATAATCCTTATCAGGAACACAAATAGGTGAAGTAGCAAAAGCAGGGTCGGGTTTCATTTTATCTCTAAGTGATTCTTTGTTCCATTTAATTAATAACCTCTTAAGCTCATATCTATCTTTGCAAGCTAAAATAGCGGCAGAAGATTCCACATCAAAAAGATAACCCTCAGGAATAACATGCATATTTTCATCATCACTATCATCATCGTATTCAGATTCAATAATTTCTTTTTCTCTAGCCCTAGCCATTTGTTCATCAAGAAATTCACTAAGGGGCATAGTAGTATCAGGCATAGAAGCAGTTTCATCATAAGTATCATGCATAGCAGAAGTGGCATCATCAATAACATGCGACATATCAGAACGAATAGCAGAAGCAGGTGTAGGTGCCGCAAACTTACTCATAACAGAAGGTGAATCAAGTGCAGAGCTAGATGCCAGTTCCTTACCTTCCCTCGTAGTTGAGGGATAGATCTTGGTTTTTGGATCTCTCAAGTTCTTCATAGCGTCCAGCAGATATAAATCCCAAGTGACTCAAAGAATAGAGCTATGCTCCCCGGCAACGGCGCCAGAAATTAGTCTTGATAACCCACAAGTATAGGGGATCGCAACAGCTTTCGAGGGTAGAGTATTCAACCCAAATTTATCGATTCGACAAAAGGGGAGCCAAAGAATATTCTCAAGTATTAACAGTTGAGTTGTCAATTCAACCACACCTGGAAACTTAGTATCTGCAGCAAAGTGTTTAGTAGCAAGGTAATATGATAGTGGTGGTAGCAGCAACAAAAGTAAAGACAACAAAAGTAATGTTTTTGGTATTTTGTAGTGATTGTAACAGTAGCACCAGGAAAGTAAATAAGCGTAAACCAGTATATGGAAAACTCGTAGGCACCGGATCAGTGATGGATAATTATGTCGGATGCGGTTCATCATGTAACAGTCATAACATAGGGTGACACAGAACTAGCTCCAATTCATCAATGTAATGTAGGCATGTATTCCGTTTATAGTCATACATGCTTATGGAAAAGAACTTGCATGACATATTTTGTCCTACCCTCCCGTGGAAGCGGGGTCCTATTGGAAACTAAGGGATATTAAGGCCTCCTTTTAATAGAGAACTGGAACAAAGCATTAGCACATAGTGAATACATGAACTCCTCAAACTACGGTCATCACCGGGAGTGGTCCCGATTATTGTCACTTCGGGGTTGCCGGATCATAACACATAGTAGGTGACTATAGACTTGCAAGATAGGATCAATAACTCACATATATTCATGAAAACATAATAGGTTTAGATCTGAAATCATGGCACTCGGGCCCTAGTGACAAGCATTAAGCATAACAAAGTCATAGCAACATCAATCTCAGAACATAATGGATACTAGGGATCAAACCCTAACAAAACTAACTCGATTACATGATAAATCTCATCCAACCCATCACCGTCCAGCAAGCCTACGATGGAATTACTCACGCACGGCGGTGAGCATCATGAAATTGGTGATGGAGGATGGTTGATGATGACGACAGCGACGAATCCCCCTCTCCGGAGCCCCGAACGGACTCCAGATCAGCCCTCCCGAGAGGTTTTAGGGCTTGGCGGCGGCTCCGTATCGTAAAACGCGATGATTTCTTCTCTCTGATTTTTTTTCTCTCCAAAAGCAAATATATAGAGTCGGAGTTGGCGTCGGAGGGTTTCTAGGGGGCCCACGAGGTAGGGGGGCGCGCCCTAGGGGGCGGGGGGCGGGGCGCCCCCCACCCTCGTGAGAAGAGTGTGGCCCCCCTGGTCTTCATCTTTGGCGAGGATTTTTTATTATTTTTATAAGATGTTCCGTGGAGTTTCAGGTCATTCCGAGAATATTTGTTTTCTGCACATAAAACAACATCATGGCAATTCTGCTGAAAACAGCGTCAGTCTGGGTTAGTTCCATTCAAATCATACAAGTTAGAGTCCAAAACAAGGGCAAAAGTGTTTGGAAAATATATACGACGGAGACGTATCATCTGACCACCTCAAATAACATGGAATCGCCGGCTCAACGGCGTTGACAGCCCTCTTATGAAGCTTCTGATCCCTATTGCATAAACTAGTGGTAAATACATGGTACTGCCCACTATTCAACTATTTTGGGTTGCTCTGATATCCGGACCATTGCTGCTATTGCTGCTGATTACCTTGGCCGGGTTGTGGGTTATAACCTCCCTGATTACCCGGATGACCCTGACCGTGAAAACCGCCTCCGCCTGAACCGGTGTTCGGGCCATGAAAGTCGCCTCCGCCTGAACTGCTGCCAGGCCCGTGACTACCATCAAACGTGTTGGAATTTTTAAATGCCTTCATGATCGTACAGTCCTTCCATAGACGGGTAGCTGGCTTCTCCCGGGTACCGTGTCTTGGACAAGGTTCATTCAGTAGTTGTTCGAGGGTGGGACTTGACCCGCCTGACCGAGGGGGTTGCCTACCCTTGCGCCATTGGTTGTTGCCCTATGCATTGGTGTTAGCCACAAACTCGTCAGCCTTACGTTTATTACCTCCTTGATTCGCCGGGTTATGCTGGTGACCCTTGCCGTTGCTGTTCTTCTTTCCCTTCCCTGTTTTTTCTTCATTAGACACGTGATCCTTGGTATTATCAGAATCAACATATTTGACCAGGGCCGCCATCAACTGGCCCATGTCATTACAGTCATGCTTGAGCCTCCCCAGCTTCTGCTTCAGAGGTTCAAAACGGCAATTTTTCTCCAACATTAAGACTGCTGAGCCGGCATCCATCTTATCAGACGAATGTATTATCTCCTTGACCTAGCGCACCCAATGGGTCGTGGACTCACCTTCCTCTTGCTTACAATTAGTCAGGTCCAAGATTGACATATGTTGTTTACATGTGTCCTTGAAGTTCTAAATGAACCAGGCTTTTAACTCGGCCCATGAGCCGATGGAATTGGGGGGTAATCCTTTCAACCAAGTGCGGGCCGTTCCATCCAACATCATAGTGAAATACTTAGCCATTGATGCATCGCTGACTTCCAATAGCTCTATCGCCATCTCATAACTTTTAATCCAGGCCCCAGGCTGCAAGTCGGCCGTGTAATTAGGCACCTTACGAGGCCCTTTAAAGTCTTTTGGCAAGCGCTCATTACGTATAGCTGGCACCAGGCAAGGGACACCTCCTGTTCTTGTGGCTACTCCTGCCTCAACAGAGGTTGCTGGATAAGCCGGAAAAGCCTGATGAGCCGCCTGCTCAGCTGCTAGTTGAATCGCCTGTTCAGCCTCTTGACGGATCCTCTCCTGATCCGCCAAGTTAAGGGCTCCACCCTATGCCGGCTCATGCCTGCACGGCTGGTTACGCCGTTGAGTGTTGCTTGACATTTCGGCTGAGTCCATATGCCTGCTATAGCTCGGACTCCGGCTCGGGCGAGGGGTTGAGTGGATTCTGTCTCGACTGTAAGAGTACGCATCCTGCTGCGCCAGAGCCGTATGAAGAAATGTTCTCTCACCCTTCGTGTTTCGATTGCTATCGGAGAGTCGCCTTCCATCGGGAGAGCCGCTAAACGAGCTGACGCAGCAATGAGATTCTCCAAAGGATTGGAAAAGTGACCCGGTGGTATAGGTGTATAAGGAGGCGCAACGGTATTCATACGAGGCGGTTCCATGGCCCGCGACTGAACCGACGCTCCGGGTGTCGTGATCCGGTTTGTCTCCGGCGGGTTACTTGGACCGGCCCCGTGCGTGTGAAAAAGGTTCCTATGATCGAACGTCAGAGGTAGACGTGACTGAGTTTTCTGGTGCCTTCTCCTCATGACCTCGTTTGACGCGTTCAGATCCACCGAGAGCCGGAAAGTCTCCGCTTGAAGCTGCTGAGCACGAGCGTCCAAAGCCGCCCGCTCTGCGGCCATCCTGACCTCTTCTGCTGCTAAATTTTCCTTGGCCTGTGCCATCTCTTCGCGTACCTGTGCCACCTCCGCGTCATGCTGAGCCTTATCTGTCGGCTCCACCACAGCAGTCAACAGAGCCGTCAACTTATCCATGAGGTCCATTAGCATCTGAGCCGGGGGGCGCGCGGTGTCTCCTGACCCGGTCGCTGCCGACCCGGTGGTTGTTGCTGCTGCAGCCGTGGAGTTCTGCCCAGGTTGAGTACCAGCCATGAAGACTCCGGCTCGATTCGGCGGCTCAAAGGGGTCCGGAATACTGCTGCCATCGGAACAGCCCCCGAGCATGCCATCTTGCAGCTGGTACAAAGAATCTGTCTCGCCCGTTGATGACATAGCATCAGAACAGATGGCCGTCTCACCGCCATCCACTGATCCTTCAGAATATTCACTTCCATGGACACAATCCATGAAGGCATGCCTCACGGCGGGTTGGACCCGGACAGATCTCGCGCGCTAAGCCGTCTCGATGAGGTTGGTGTGCACGTCTGGCTCAGGGCCCGATTCGCCTATCCGGCCGATGAAGACATGAATTCCGCCGAAGGGGACCCGGTACCCGTACTCGATTGAGCCGGCCTCGGGGGCCCAGCCTTCATCGTCGATGTAGATTTTGTCGCGACGACTCTTGGTTATCCGGCCCACAGCGTATCCCTTGAGCCCTTCGAAGTTGCCCTTCAAGAACTCAAATCCACCGTGCGCTGGCCCCACGGTGGGCGCTGGCCCCATGATGGGCGCCAACTGTCGTGGAATTGTCACGACAGATCTCCTAGCAAAAGGACTTAGTCGTAGGGCCATCGCAACTAGGAAGCTTAAAGGGGTTAATCGGGACAAAGGACACGAGCGGTTTTATACTAGTTCGGCCCCTTACGATGAAGGTAAAAGCCTACGTCTAGTTGGGTTGGAATTGCTGGGGTTTCGAAGACCAGGGAGCGAATATGCTTGACCTGCCTTCGAGTTGTTGTTTCTTGTCCTAAGCCGCCGCCAGGTCGTCCCCTTATATACACGGGTTGACGCCTGGCGGCCTACAGATTCCCGGTCGGCTCATAAAACGTGTCCGGCTCGATGACTTTCTTTACATGCCTTTCTTTACAAGTCTTTTCCTACACACTAGATCATTGATGACGCGTGTTGCCGCGCCCGTTTATTTCTACAATGGAATGTTAGGAATTTCCTTCAATATACGAATAAATTAATTTGACAAAACTTATAGGTTTGTTAGCACAGTAGGTGAGATGAATGTCTTGTTAGGGCTAGAAGAGGTAATGTTATCGGTTTGCTTGGGAAGTATTGTGGTAGTAACATTTCAAAAAAAAGTATTGTGGTAGTAAAATGGGACTTGTTTTTTCTTCCGTCTAATGGGCTTCAAGTTGGTGCTTGGATTTTAAATTTATAAGCTTTTAAATAGGATGGTCCACAAGTGACAATTAATGAGCCAGACATAAAATCGAAAACAGGAACCAAGACATTGACACCTACACAAACGAGACAACTAATTGAGTATAACAGAGTGCAGGTACATCATGAAGCACTAACGCCCTAGACGCATTGCCTTCCTAGACATCATAAAAACATGTGCAGGGCTGACCAAAATTAGCTATTCAATATCTGTTTTACAACATTTGCAGAAATTCTAGATGTTGAAGGTAAGTAATTAACATAGCAGTAAGCTGCCCAAAAGCATGCAGGCATGGATACTCAATGTTGTCTGAGGATCCAAAAGAAATAAAAGAAAAATTATAATAACAATATTTTTACATTTAGGCTTGTGAACTCTTAATCAAGGTCAGTCTGCATACGATGGAAATCAACATGTAAACATGACAAAACAAAAGTTGTAATTTTAGGCTTGCTACCATTTGTTTCCAAATTTAAAATCTTCAAAAAAAAAAGAATACATGAGATGTAAACTTGTACCGACGTTGTATGGTGCAACATTCTGCTCTTGTGCCGGCTAGCTAATCATACATGAGATGTAAAATTTTGCTGGCATTGCATAGTGCAGCTTATTCTGTTTTTGAGCCAGCTAGCTAATCAAGAGAAATTAGTGTTCTTTAGGCCACAAAAAAGATGAATGATAAGGGTGAATACGAAAGACTTTGTTTCCAGGAAGACCACGTAGAAAGCCATAAGGTCAGGAAGAGCTGCCACGATTTTGTTTGAACATGTGAATGAAGTTTTCTGGTCAAGTTGTCACGCAGTGTGGTAACTGAAGAAAAGACGTACAAAAGCAACATTCCCTAGTCTAAAGAGTTCATGACTTCCAAACCTAAGCCACAGAAAAACCAGTTACAATCAAGATATCTCACTTCTATGTAACCTCGGTTTGTCGACGCAAGATACATGCAACTGATACAGGCGACTGAATGATCTGACCTGCGAGACTTCAGTATAAATCAGATTCAATTCATGCATCATCAGAGAAAACTCTAGTTAAGAGTGGTGATGTGCAACAGATTCCGACCACTAATATTATGGAGAAGACAAATAAGAAACCATGCTGGGAGATCGGATCATGAGAAAAGAGAGAAGTACCAAGATGTAGTCGATGGTGGCACAGAGGTTGCTGGAGTCTTTTTTATTGCAGCAGCTAGATCATGCTGTTAGACTAAGAAGTTATCGATGTGAAAGTGATCAACTGAATCCAACAACATAACTCATCATAATTAAGCAAATTATCTTTTATGTTAGCACCACGCCGAAATGAAAACTGAAGTATGTTACTTGAGAAATTGAGATGTGTACAATCAGTATTAACCCAGTAATAGTATTTATATTATTCAGAGCCTAGCACAAAATGAGACGACTCCATGTTGCTATCATGCACCATGAATAAACCTAGCCTTTTATCTCTCTCGGGTATATGACTTTGCTCGCCTACAAATTCAGTGCCGCATATTTATAGAAATCTGGTTGCAAGGGAGAAGAATATTAGGTGGAGAAGCTAAACTTAACTTTCATAGATGTTCGAATAATAGTGTCAATCTATCTATCCTAAAAATTATAGATGAATAATTGGATTTAAGAGGCAAACTTGAAGGCATTTTTTTCTTTTTGACAACCTGCTCATATGCAGGGAGAATAATATTAGGTGGAGAAGCTTAACTTAACTTTCATAGATGTAGCAAAATAATAGTGTCAATTTATCTATCCTAAAAATTTCAGATTAATAATTGGATTTAAGAAGCAAACCTGAAGGCATTTTTTCTTCTTTTTGACAACCTGCTCCTACGGGATTGATTTTTGAGTACACACGCACAACATAGCAATAGAATCAGGAAATCATTAATTGCAGAACACAATGCCATTCAGAGGGCAAACTCCATGTTGGTTTTGCAGTAGCATATCGTGTCTTGGTTCTCCTCACAGCCAATGAATCAATCCATGCGACGTCCAGGAACATAATTACCAACCCTTAGAAATGGATTCAAGAAAAAAAATCATATCCTCACGAATGACGAGTGATGGGTGTTATTGGCCGTCGCCGCGGTGATTAGGAGAGAGAGCTCACCGGTGTGTTATTGCATAGGAAGGAACAACCAACGTGGAGGAGGGCGGAGGCACGGCGTCCAAATTGGATGACCACTCGCCTAGGGACGCCGGCCAGGAGAGCTGGCAATTCGAGATGGACCCTTCCGCTCGGGTTCAAGGTTGGACGAGGGTGGCGCTGATCACGTCACTGGGAGGGTGGTGGTTCGACATCGCCTCCGCCCGCTTCGTATTGGACTCCTGCCTGTCACCATCCGTCGCCGCCGCCACCGCCGGCGATATGGTTTGCGAGGGACTACCATCAGAGAGGGTGGGATCGTGGAAAAGGGAGAAGGGGTTCGCCCGCCATCGCTGTTGGCATCACCTCTGTCCCTCGCGGCGGCGGAGGTGACAATCAGATCAGGGGGATTGGGGGTGTGAGCGTGACCATGAGAGGAGGGTTTTTTTGACGGGCGGGGAATGTGTGTGCCGTCCTTGAGAGATCCAGCCATCTAGCGGACTGGGCTTCCATAGCAGCCCAATTAACCACAAGCCTTCAAAAAAGTCACCAGAGTAGCAGCCCATTTAGACAGATGGCCCAAGTCGCGGTAAACTGCCAATGAAACGAAGATCGAACGACCAGAAATGGTTTGAACGCGAATCTGACGGCCGAAATCACTAATGGCGTGAGAAGGCTGGAAAGATGCTCAGTTTTAATATATCTAAATGGCGGTTCACAATATTTGGGCCTTAAGCCACCTCTGGGTTTAGGCCTTCTTCAAGTCTTAATAAATTATCACCTTGAATATTTACTTGGCTTCTTCTTGTAACCCGCCATTGGGGCTGACCCGGCCCCTCCTGGGCGGGTCATACCTAGTAGCTATATCCCCGACACATTTTTTTTGGTTTCATTATAAACTACTTCCTCCGTAAAGGAATATAAGAGCGTTTAGATCACTAAATATTTATTTACAGATACAGTACATATGAAGCAAAATGAATGAATTTACATTTTATGAATGAATTTACACTTTAAAATATGTCTACGTACATCCATATATAGTTTGTAGTGGAATTTCTAAAAGGACTTATATTTAGAAGCTGAGGAAGTACTGAAAGAGACTTTTTTTCCGTTTTATATATAAAGCAACCACCAGAATGATATGTACTACTTGTGCCGTGTTTGCTAAGAACCCGGTTTTTTCCTTTAACTGACGAACCCGGGTTTTATAACATATACAGAGTACTAGTATCATCAGGATATATAGCTGTACCTTTGGTTTGACTACTCACCGACAAGCGTGTTTGCTACACGGAAGGCCTACAAAAAGCATATGAAGTTTGAATTCTTGCGACAGCTGAACATACAAAGGCAATAACTAGCATACGCGGAGCTGTACAGGGATGGGCAGTAAACGGATGGCCAGATTCAGTTAACCGAATTAGCTGATTTTTGTTTGCTCTGAATGCTGAATATATGCTTAAATAAATGCTGCTGTGTTTCTTGCTGCCATTTGATGTGAATATATGCAACGTAATACTGTCGAGACGCCTAGCGAAGTGCTAGCCAGAATTTCTGAAATGCAGTCCGAATTTAAATTTGCTGCTGACTGCCACTGTCATATTGTTCGTTCCTGACTGAAAAACCGACGGAATTTCCGGTAACCCGAATTATCAGTCGTTGAAAATGACAGAGACAGCCCGGGCGTCAAATCTATGGCCGAATCATATAAAGGACCGAAACAAAAAGACTGAATTTTCGGACATAACCGGACGCCAAGACCGACCAAAGCTAGTTCAAAACAGGTCCTGAACTTCTGCAGGCACGACATACTGCATAAGGACGACCCTTGTTACTTTTCAGCACAGCCGTTGTTCAGTGCCTCCCGGGCTTCCCTACAACAACAAGAATATTTTGATGCGTGAGATTTCTGCACTACTACGTTTCCCAGACGAGCAAATAGTATAACAAAAGCATGCACATAGGAACATGATAATTGGATCCTCTTCCCTATGTAGATGTATCTCGGGTTTTCAGAAACACGGCGCAATTGTAACTCTGAATTCCGATGGACGCAAAAATAACTGAATCCAAGTTTTTTTTAAAAAAAATATGGACTGAATCCACGTGATTCTCAAACGAATCAAGCAGGTGAGACTGTTCAGTCATGACCGAAAATCCTGTCTTTTATTTTGATCTTTTTATAAGCCGACCATCCAGATTTGATGAACAAAGTTTCCTGGTACCCAGACATACTGTCAGTTTTTGGTCATGACCAAGCAATATGGAGTGGCAGACAGCAGCAAATTTGGATGGGTTGTCAGTGAAATTTTGACTAGCATTTCGGTAGGCATTTCGACAGTGTTACGTTGCATAGATTCACATCAAATGGCAGCAAGAAACACAACAACATTTAAGCACAATAAGTCATAACCAATAGCAGTTTACGATCATGATCAACATTCAACATTCAGAACTCACAAATTCTGTCAATGTTGTGTTTTCGGATAGACGCAAAAATAACTGAATCCAAGTTTTTTTTCTTCTAAAAATATGGACTGAATCCACGTGATTCTCAAACCAATCAAACAGGCAGGACTGCGTGTAGTATAAATGGCTGGGCATTCGGTCATGACAGAAAATCCTGTATTATTATTTCGACCTTTTTATAACTCGGCCATCCAGATTAGATGAACAAACTAACTCCCTTGGTCATATTGAGTGACCGGTAATTCTGGTACCCAGAAATTCTGTCAGTCTTTCGGTCGTGACCGAACAATATGAAAGTGGCAGACAGCAGCAAATTTGGCTGGGATTTCAGTACAAATTTTTTACTACAGTGCCATTTCTGTAGGTATTTTGACAGTATTACACTGCATATATTCACGTCAAATGGCAGCAAGAAACACAACAACATTAAGCATGATAACTCGTAAGCAATACCAAATTACGATCATGATCAACGTTCAACATTCAGAACTTGCAAATTCTGTCAATGCTTGGTTTTTTTACCAGGATTCATTGGCCGAAACAAATTTGGTCATCCAGATCTAATGTCCGAATTAGTTACGGAAGACTCTGCCGACCACTAACGCATAATACTACACAAAATCAAAACATGGAATGCTTACCTTAAAGCATTTGTGTTATGACCGGTTTGGTCTATACCCGGAAGAGGCCCACCGGGCATTAGTATTAGGGGCTTGGCCCACAAGTTATCTTAGGCTAAAATTATAAATACTAGTTGTAAGACACCGTTTGAGATTAAGCAATAAAGATATTATAATCTTCTGTTGCCCGGCTTCCCAAGGAGCCGGAACCCTAGCCGCCGCCGCACCCAACCCTAGCCGGGACGGCGCCCGCTCGCCGGCGCGCCCGCTCCAGCCCTCGTTCCCCTCCTCCTGGTCCATACAACCTACGCCGAAGGCCTGGTAGGAACCCTAGTCCTACCAATTTGGTATCCAGAGACACCAGACCGATCATGTCGCTTCCTCCATCACCGCCGCCGCTGCCAACCACCACCGCCCCACCTACGCTGCCGCCAGCCACTTTCGCGCCGACGCCGGCGATCACGTCCGGGACCGCCACCTCGCCAGCGCCGACCACCACCGCGGCGGAGCCGCCCCCCATCCTCTCGCCCGAGGAGGTGTCGGGCACCCTTCGGGAGCTCGTCCAGGTGGTCCGGGGCATCAACCTCTATCTCGCTGGGAACCAGCCCCCGCCGCCGAGCGCCGCCACCACCGCCTACGGGCCGCCGCCGCTCCAGTGGCCCGCCCCGGCCTTCCAGTCGCCCTACGGAGGGGCGCCCCCGCCGCCGCTGATGCTGCAGCACTACCTGTCCGCGGGGACTCCTTGGCCAGCGTGGCCGACCACCACCGCGCCGCTGGGGGGCCCTCCCCAGCAGTTTCTACAGGCGCCACCACCGGCCACCTCAACGCTGGCTGTGGCACCGCAACACCACCAGGCGCCGCCACCGTCGACAGCACCACCACCCGCGCCCAGGCCCACTGGCCGGCCCCTGCACCAGGTGCAGTTTCCGCCATCGCCATCGCCGATTCCCGCGTGGGCGGCCGGCTCGTCTTCGGGCCCGGTGTATACCACGGCGCCGGAACACCCGACGCCCTCTCTTCGGTTTGACCGTCCCTCCAGCTCGGCGAACTACGCCCCGGAGATCCCCGACCCGGCACACGCGCTGCCGTCGCTTGCAGCAGCCCCCGGGCACGGCGGTCCGACACCCCCTCGATTCGCCAAACTGGACTTCGCCACTTACGAGGGCACGGAGGACCCTCTCAACTGGCTCAACCAGTGTGAGCAGTTCTTTCGAGGGCAGCGGACGCTCGCTTCGAATCGTACCTGGCTCGCGTCCTATCATCTCTGAGGCATGGCGCAGACCTGGTACTACGCCCTCGAGAAGGACGAGGGCGGCATGCCACCATGGGAGCGCTTCTGGGAGCTCTGTCTCCTTCGGTTCGGGCCTCCTATCCGCGGGTGCCGACTGCCGGCCCTCGGCCGCTTACCTTTCACATCCACGATGCAGGACTACGCCGACCGCTTCCAGGCCCTGGCGTGCCACGCGTCAGGCGTCTCCGCGTCTCAAGCGCGCCGAGTTATTTGTGGGCGGTCTGCCGGAGCATATTCGCGTGGACGTCGAGCTCCGGGATACCCCCGACCTCCAGACGGCCATGTACTACGCCCGGGCTTTTGAGCAGCGGGCCTAGGCACTGCAGCAACCGCCCGGACGGGGCGGCCGCCAGCCCAGTTGACCAGCGCCGACTCCTCCAGCACTGGGCCGGCCTTCTCCAGCCGCGACGGCCGCACCCCCGGCCACCACATGGACCTTCCGTCGGTTGTCACCGGCTGAGCAGCAGGAGCATCGCCGTCAGGGCCTCTGCTTCAACTGCGATGAGCCCTACACGCCAACCCATGTCTGCCCCGCCTATTTTACTTGGAGACGGTCGACTACACCGAGGCGGACGACTCGACCGACGCGCCACCACCAACCGAGGCGGCCACGGACACGCCCGCGGATCCCACGGCGACAGCGTGCGTCGTCTCCCTCCACGCCCTCGTCAGCATCCGTGGCGAGCAGACCATGTTGCTACCGGTGACGGTCCATGGCGAGCGACTGGCGGCCCTGCTGGATACTGGCTCCACCCATAACTTTCTGCCCGAGGCGACCATGCGTCAGCTAGCCCTTCCGACGACGGGCAGGGAGCGCCTGTGGATCACGGTGGCGAACGGCAATCGCCTCCGGTGTCATGGGCTCGCCCGCGACGTTCCCATCTCCATCGGTGGCGAACACTTCTCCATTACCTGTGCAGGGATCTGTTGGGGAACGTAGCAATAATTCAAAATTTTCCTACGTGTCACCAAGATCAATCTATGGAGTCATCTAGCAATGAGGGAGGAGTGGATCTACATACCCTTGTAGATCGCGCGCGGAAGCGTTCAAGAGAACGGGGTTGATGGAGTCGTACTCGTCGTGGTCTAAATCACCGATGATCCTAGCGCCGAACGGACGGCACCTCCGCGTTCAACACACGTACGGAGCAGCGACGTCTCCTCCTTCTTGATCCAGCAAGAGGGGAGGAGAGGTTGATGGAGATCCAACAACACGACGGCATGGTGGTGGAAGTAGCGGGATTCCAACAGGGCTTCGCCAAGCGCTGCGGGAGGAGGGAGATGTGTCATGGGAGGGAGAGGGAGGCGCCAGGGCTTGGGTTTCGTTGCCCTCCCTTCCCCCCACTATATATAGGGCCAAGGGAGAGGGGGAGGGCGCAGCCTTGCCCCTTCCTCCAAGGAAGGGTGCGGCCAAGGGGGGGGAGGAGTCCATCCTCCCCAAGGCACCTCGGAGGTGCCTTCCCCCTTTAGGACTCTCCCCTCCTCTTGTCCCTTTGGCGCATGGGCCTCTAGGGGCTGGTGCCCTTGGCCCATGTAGGCCAAGGCGCACCCCCTACAGCCCATGTGGCCCCCGGGGCAGGTGGCCCCACCCGGTGGACCCCCGGGACCCTTTCGGTGGTCCCGGTACAATACCGGTGACCCCGAAACTTGTCCCGATGGCCGAAATAGCACTTCCTATATATAATTCTTTATCTCCGGACTATTCCGGAACTCCTCGTGACGTCCGGGATCCTTTGTCTAGCGGTACGATACTTGCCCGAGATTCGATCGTCGGTATCCCGATACCTTGTTCAATCTCGTTACCGGCAAGTCTCTTTACTCGTTCCGTAACACATCATCCCGTGATCAACTCCTTGATCACATTGTGCACATTATGATGATGTCCTACCGAGTGGGCCCAGAGATACCTCTCCGTTTACACGGAGTGACAAATCCCAGTCTCGATTCGTGCCAACCCAATAGACACTTTCGGAGATACCTGTAGTGTACCTTTATAGCCACCCAGTTTCGTTGTGACGTTTGGCACACCCAAAGCACTCCTACGGTATCCGGGAGTTGCACAATCTCATGGTCCAAGGAAATGATACTTGACATTAGAAAAGCTTTAGCATACGAACAACACGATCTTTGTGCTAGGCTTAGGATTGGGTCTTGTCCATCACATCATTCTCCTAATGATGTGATCCCGTTATCAGTGACATCCAATGTCCATGGTAAGCAAACCATAACCATCTATTGATCAACGAGCTAGTCAACTAGAGGCTTACTAGGGACATGGTGTTGTCTATGTATCCACACATGTATCTGAGTTTCCTATCAATACAATTATAGCATGGATAATAAACGATTATCATGAACAAGGAAATATAATAATAACTAATTTATTATTGCCTCTAGGGCATATTTCCAACAGTCTCCCACTTGCACTAGAGTCAATAATCCAGTTCACATCGATATGTGATTAACACTCAAGGTCACATCCCCATTTGACTAACACCCAAAGAGTTCTGGGTTTGATCATGTTATGCTCGTGAGAGAGGTTATAGCCAACGGGTCTGAACCTTTCAGATCCGTGTGTGCTTTACAAATCTCTATGTCATCTCCTAGATGCAGCTACCACGCTCTATTTGGAGCCATTTCAAATAACTGTTCTACTTGGAGTTATTCTAAATTGTTGCTCCATTACACGTATCCGGTATCTCTACTCAGAGCTATCCGGATAGGTGTTAAGCTTGCATCGTCGTAACTCTTTACGTCGAACTCTTTATCACCTCCATAACCGAGAAAATTCCTTAGTCCACTAGTTACTAAGGATAACTTTGACCGCTGTACTGTGATCCATTCTTGGATCACTCTTGTACCCCTTGACTGACTCATGGCAAGGCACACTTCAGGTGCGGTACACAGCATAGCATACTGTAGAGCCTATGTCTTAAGCATAGGGGACGACCTTCGTCCTTTCTCTCTATTCTGCCGTGGTCGAGCTTTAAGTCTTAACTTCATACCTTATAACTCAGGCAAGAACTCCTTCTTTGACTGATCCATCTTGAACACCTTCAAGATCATGTCAAGGAATGTGCTCATTTGAAAGTACCATTAAGCGTTTTGATCTATCCTTATAGATCTCGATGCTCAATGTTCAAGTAGCTTAATCCAGGCTTTCCATTGAAAAACACTTTTCAAATAACTCTATATGCTTTCCAGAAATTCTACGTCATTTCTGAATGTCAACAACATATACTCATCAGAAATTCTATAGTGCTCCCACTCACTTCTTTGGAAATACAAGTTTCTCATAAACTTTGTATACACCCAAAACTTTGATCATCTTATCAAAGCATACATTCCAACTCCGAGATGCTTACTCCAGTCCCTAGAAGGATTGCTGGAGCTTTGCATACTTATTAGCTGAAGGAAATATGCCCTAGAGGCAATAATAAAGTTATTATTTATTTCCTTATAATCATGATAAATGTTTATTATTCATGCTAGAATTGTATTTACCGGAAACATAATACATGTGTGAATACATAGACAAACAAAATGTCACTAGTATGCCTCTACTTGACTAGCTCGTTAATCAAAGATGGTTATGTTTCCTAACCATGAACAATGAGTTGTTATTTGATTAACGAGGTCACATCATTAGCAGAATGATCTGATTGACATGACCCATTCCATTAGCTTAGCACCCGATCGTTTAGTATGTTGCTATTGCTTTCTTCATGACTTATACATGTTCCTATGACTATGAGATTATGCAACTCCCGTTTACCGGAGGAACACTTTGGGTACTACCAAACGTCACAACGTAACTGGGTGATTATAAAGGAGTACTACAGGTGTCTCCAATGGTCGATGTTGGGTTGGCGTATTTCGAGATTAGGATTTGTCACTCCGATTGTCGGAGAGGTATCTCTGGGCCCTCTCGGTAATACACATCACATAAGCCTTGCAAGCATTACAACTAATATGTTAGTTGTGAGATGATGTATTACGGAACGAGTAAAGAGACTTGACGGTAACGAGATTGAACTAGGTATTGGATACCGACGATCGAATCTCGGGCAAGTAACATACCGATGACAAAGGGAACAACGTATGTTGTTATACGGTCTGACCGATAAAGATCTTCGTAGAATATGTAGGAGCCAATATGGGCATCCAGGTCCCGCTATTGGTTATTGACCAGAGACGTGTCTCGGTCTTGTCTACATTGTTCTCGAACCCGTAGGGTCCGCACGCTTAAGGTTACGATGACAGTTATATTATGAGTTTATGCATTTTGATGTACCGAAGGTTGTTCGGAGTCCCGGATGTGATCACGGACATGACGAGGAGTCTCGAAATGGTCGAGACGTAAAGATTGATATATTGGAAGCCTATATTTGGATATCGGAAGTGTTCCGGGAGAAATCGGGATTTTACCGGAATACCGGGAGGGTTACCGGAACCCCCCGGGAGCTATTTGGGCCATAGTGGGCCTTAGTGGAAAAGAGAAGGGGCTGCCCTAGATGGGCTGCGCGCCCCCCCTTCCCCTAGTCCTATTAGGACTAGGAGAGGTGGCCGGCCCCCTCCTCCTCTTTTCCCCTTCGAGGAATCCTAGTTGGACTAGGATTGGAGGGGGAATCCTACTCCCAGAGGGAGTAGGACTCTCCTGCGCCTCCCCCCCTTGGCCGGCCAGCCTCCCCTCCTCTCCTCCTTTATATACGGAGGCAGGGGCACCTCTAAACACACAAGTTGACACAAGTTGATCCATGCGATCTATTCCTTAGCCGTGTGCGGTGCCCCCTGCCACCATATTCCTCGATAATACTGTAGCGGAGTTTAGGCGAAGCCCTGCTGCTGTAGTTCATCAAGATCGTCACCACGCCGTCGTGCTGACGAAACTCTTCCCCGACACTTTGCTGGATCGGAGTCCGGGGATCGTCATCGAGCTGAACGTGTGCTCGAACTCGGAGGTGCCGTAGTTTCGGTGCTTGATCGGTTGGATCGAGAAGACGTACGACTACTTCCTCTACGTCGTGTCATCGCTTCCGCAGTCGGTCTGCGTTGGGTACGTAGACAATACTCTCCCCTCGTTGCTATGCATCACATGATCTTGCGTGTGCGTAGGAAATTTTTTGAAATTACTACGAAACCCAACAGTGGCATCCGAGCCTAGGTTATTGATGTTGATGTTATATGCACGAGTAGAACACAAGTGAGTTGTGGACGATACAAGTCATACTGCCTACCAGCATGTCATATTTTGGTTCGGCGGTATTGTTGGACGAGACGACCCAGACCAACCTTACGCGTACGCTTACGCGAGACCGGTTCCCTCGACGTGCTTTGCACAGAGATGGCTTGCGGGCGACTGTCTCTCCAACTTTAGTTGAACCAAGTATGGCTACGCCCGGTCCTTGCGAAGGTTAAAACGGAGTCTATTTGACAAACTATCATTGTGGTTTTGATGCGTAGGTGAGATTGGTTCTTACTTAAGCCCGTAGCAGCCACGTAAAACAAGAAACAACAAAGTAGAGAACGTCTAACTTGTTTTTGCAGGGCATGTTGTGATGTTATATGGTCAAAGCATGATGCTGATTTTTATTGTATGAGATGATCATGTTTTGTAACCGAGTTATCGGCAACTGGCAGGAGCCATATGGTTGTCGCTTTATTGTATGCAATGCAATCGCGATGTAATGCTTTACTTTATTACTAAACGGTAGTGATAGTCGTGGAAGCATAAGATTGGCGAGACGACAACGATGCTACGATGGAGATCAAGGTGTCGCGCCGGTGACGATGGTGATCATGACGGTGCTTCGGAGATGGAGATCACAAGCACAAGATGATGATGACCATATCATATCACTTATATTGATTGCATGTGATGTTTATCTTTTTATGCATCTTATCTTGCTTTGATTGATGGTAGCATTATAAGATGATCTCTCACTAAATTATCAAGAAGTGTTCTCCCTGAGTATGCACCGTTGCCAAAGTTCGTCGTGCCCAGACACCACGTGATGATCGGGTGTGATAAGCTCTACGTCCATCTACAACGGGTGCAAGCCAGTTTTTGCACACGCAGAATACTCAGGTTAAACTTGACGAGCCTAGCATATGCAGATATGGCCTCGGAACACGGAGACCGAAAGGTCGAGCGTGAATCATATAGTAGATATGATCAACATAACGACGTTCACCATTGAAAACTACTCCATCTCACGTGATGATCGGTCATGGTTTAGTTGATTTGGATCACGTAATCACTTAGAGGATTAGAGAGATGTCTATCTAAGTGGGAGTTCTTAAATAATATGATTAATTGAACTTAAATTTACCATGAACTTAGTACCTGATAGTATCTTGCTTGTTTATGTTAATTGTAGATAGATGGCTCATGCTGTTGTTCCGTTGAATTTTAATGCGTTCCTTGAGAAAGCAAAGTTGAAAGATGATGGTAGCAATTACACGGACTGGGTCCGTAACTTGAGGATTATCCTCATTGCTGCACAGAAAAATTACGTCCTGGAAGCACCGCTGGGTGCCAGGCCTGCTGCTGGAGCAACACCAGATGTTATGAACGTCTGGAAGAGCAAAGCTGATGACTACTCGATAGTTCAGTGTGCCATGCTTTACGGCTTAGAATCGGGACTTCAACGACGTTTTGAACGTCATGGAGCATATGAGATGTTCCAGGAGTTGAAGTTAATATTTCAAGCAAATGCCCGAATTGAGAGATATGAAGTCTCCAATAAGTTCTATAGCTGCAAGATGGAGGAGAACAGTTCTGTCAGTGAGCATATACTCAAAATGTCTGGGTATAATAATCACTTGATTCAATTGGGAGTTAATCTTCCGGATGATTGCGTCATTGACAGAATTCTCCAATCACTGCCACCAAGCTACAAGAGCTTCGTGATGAACTATAATATGCAAGGGATGAACAAGACTATTCCCGAGCTCTTCGCAATGCTGAAAGCTGTAGAGGTAGAAATCAAGAAGGAGCATCAAGTGTTGATGGTTAACAAGACCACTAGTTTCAAGAAAAAGGGCAAAGGGAAGAAAAAGGGGAACTTCAAGAAGAACGGCAAGCAAGTTGCTGCTCAAGAGAAGAAACCCAAGTCTGGACCTAAGCCTGAAACTGAGTGCTTCTACTGCAAGCAGACTGGTCACTGGAAGCGGAACTGCCCCAAGTATTTGGCGGATAAGAAGGATGGCAAGGTGAACAAAGGTATATGTGATATACATGTTATTGATGTGTACCTTACTAGAGCTCGCAGTAGCACCTGGGTATTTGATACTGGTTCTGTTGCTAATATTTGCAACTCAAAACAGGGACTACAGAATAAGCGGGCACTGGCAAAGGACGAGGTGACGATGCGCGTGGGAAACGGTTCCAAAGTCGATGTGATCGCAGTCGGCACGCTACCTCTACATCTACCTTCGGGATTAATATTAGACCTAAGTAATTGTTATTTGGTGCCAGCGTTGAGCATGAACATTATATCTGGATCTTGTTTAATGCGAGACGGTTATTCATTTAAATCAGAGAATAATGGTTGTTCTATTTATATGAGTAATATCTTTTATGGTCATGCACCCTTGAAGAGTGGTCTATTCTTATTGAATCTCGATAGTAGTAATACACATATTCATAATGTAGAAGCCAAAAGATGCAGAGTTGATAATGAAAGTGCAACTTATTTGTGGCACTGTCGTTTAGGTCATATCGGTATAAAGCGCATGAAGAAACTCCATACTGATGGACTTTTGGAACCACTTGATTATGAATCACTTGGTACTTGCGAACCGTGCCTCATGGGCAAGATGACTAAAACACCGTTCTCCGGTACTATGGAGAGAGCAACAGATTTGTTGGAAATCATACATACCGATGTATGTGGTCCAATGAATATTGAGGCTCGAGGCGGATATCGTTATTTTCTCACCTTCACAGATGATTTGAGCAGATATGGATATATCTACTTAATGAAGCATAAGTCTGAAACATTTGAAAAATTCAAAAAATTTCAGAGTGAAGTTGAAAATCATCGTAACAAGAAAATAAAGTTTCTACGATCTGATCGTGGAGGAGAATATTTGAGTTACGAGTTTGGTGTACATTTGAAAAACTGTGGAATAGTTTCACAACTCACGCCACCCGGAACACCACAGCGCAATGGTGTGTCCGAACGTCGTAATCGTACTTTACTAGATATGGTGCGATCTATGATGTCTCTTACAGATTTACCGCTATCATTTTGGGGTTGTGCTTTAGAGACGGCCGCATTCACGTTAAATAGGGCACCATCAAAATCCGTTGAGACGACGCCTTATGAACTGTGGTTTGGCAAGAAACCAAAGTTGTCGTTTCTTAAAGTTTGGGGCTGCGATGCTTATGTGAAAAAACTTCAACCTGATAAGCTCGAACCCAAATCGGAGAAATGTGTCTTCATAGGATACCCAAAGGAAACTGTTGGGTACACCTTCTATCACAGATCCGAAGGCAAGACATTCGTTGCTAAGAATGGATCATTTCTAGAGAAGGAGTTTCTCTCGAAAGAAGTGAGTGGGAGGAAAGTAGAACTTGACGAGGTAACTGTAACCGCTCCCTTACTGGAAAGTAGTTCATCACAGAAAACTGTTTCAGTGACACCTACACCAGTTAGTGAGGAAGCCAATGATAATGATCATGAAACTTCAGATCAAGATACTGCTGAACCTCGTAGATCAACCAGAGTAAGATCCGCACCAGAATGGTACAGTAATCCTGTTCTGGAGGTCATGCTACTAGATCATGATGAACCTACGAACTATGAAGAAGCGATGGTGAGCCCAGATTCCGCAAAGTGGCTTGAAGCCATGAAATCTGAGATGGGATCCATGTATGAGAACAAAGTATGGACTTTGGTTGACTTGCCCGATGATCGGCAAGCAATTGAGAATAAATGGATCTTTAAGAAGAAGACTGACGCTGATGGTAATGTTACTGTCTACAAAGCTCGACTTGTCGCAAAAGGTTTTCGGCAAGTTCAAGGAATTGACTACGATGAGACCTTCTCACCCGTAGCGATGCTTAAAGTCCGTCCGAATCATGTTAGCAATTGCCGCATTTTATGATTATGAAATTTGGCAAATGGATGTCAAAACTGCATTCCTGAATGGATTTCTGGAAGAAGAGTTGTATATGATGCAACCAGAAGGTTTTGTCGATCCAAAGGGAGCTAACAAAGTGTGCAAGCTCTAGCGATCCATTTATGGACTGGTGCAAGCCTCTCGGAGTTGGAATAAACGTTTTGATAGTGTGATCAAAGCATTTGGTTTTATACAGACTTTCGGAGAAGCCTGTATTTACAAGAAAGTGAGTGGGAGCTCTGTAGCATTTCTGATATTATATGTGGATGACATATTACTGATTGGAAATAATATAGAATTTCTGGATAGCATAAAGGGATACTTGAATAAAAGTTTTTCAATGAAAGACCTCGGTGAAGCTGCCTACATATTAGGCATTAAGATCTATAGAGATAGATCAAAACGCTTAATTGGACTTTCACAAAGCACATACCTTGACAAAATTTTGAAGAAGTTCAAAATGGATCAAGCAAAGAAAGGGTTCTTGCCTGTATTACAAGGTGTGAAATTGAGTAAGACTCAATGCCCGACCACTGCAGAAGATAGAGAGAATATGAAAGATGTTCCCTATGCATCAGCCATAGGCTCTATCATGTATGCAATGCTGTGTACCAGACCTGATGTGTGCCTTGCTATAAGTTTAGCAGGGAGGTACCAAAGTAATCCAGGAGTGGATCACTTGACAGCGGTCAAGAACATCCTGAAATACCTGAAAAGGACTAAGGATATGTTTCTCATATATGGAGGTGACAAAGAGCTCATCGTAAAAGGTTACGTTGATGCAAGCTTTGACACTGATCCGGACGATTCTAAATCGCAAACCGGATACGTGTTTACATTAAACGGTGGAGCTGTCAGTTGGTGCAGTTCTAAACAAAGCGTCGTAGCGGGATCTACATGTGAAGCGGAATACATAGCTGCTTCGGAAGCAGCAAATGAAGGAGTCTGAATGAAGGAGTTCATATCTGATCTAGGTATCATACCTAGTGCATCGGGTCCAATGAAAATCTTTTGTGACAATACTGGTGCAATTGCCTTGGCAAAGGAATCCAGATTTCACAAAAGGACCAAACACATCAAGAGACGCTTCAACTCCATCCGGGATCTAGTCCAGGTGGGAGACATAGAGATTTGCAAGATACATACGGATCTGAATGTTGCAGACCCGTTGACTAAGCCTCTTCCACGAGCAAAACATGATCAGCACCAAGGCTCCATGGGTGTTAGAATCATTACAGTGTAATCTAGATTATTGACTCTAGTGCAAGTGGGAGACTGAAGGAAATATGCCCTAGAGGCAATAATAAAGTTATTATTTATTTCCTTATAATCATGATAAATGTTTATTATTCATGCTAGAATTGTATTTACCGGAAACATAATACATGTGTGAATACATAGACAAACAAAATGTCACTAGTATGCCTCTACTTGACTAGCTCGTTAATCAAAGATGGTTATGTTTCCTAACCATGAACAATGATTTGTTATTTGATTAACGAGGTCACATCATTAGCAGAATGATCTGATTGACATGACCCATTCCATTAGCTTAGCACCCGATCGTTTAGTATGTTGCTATTGCTTTCTTCATGACTTATACATGTTCCTATGACTATGAGATTATGCAACTCCCGTTTACCGGAGGAACACTTTGGGTACTACCAAACGTCACAACGTAACTGGGTGATTATAAAGGAGTACTACAGGTGTCTCCAATGGTCGATGTTGGGTTGGCGTATTTCGAGATTAGGATTTGTCACTCCGATTGTCGGAGAGGTATCTCTGGGCCCTCTCGGTCACATAAGCCTTGCAAGCATTACAACTAATATGTTAGTTGTGAGATGATGTATTACGGAACGAGTAAAGAGACTTGCCGGTAACGAGATTGAACTAGGTATTGGATACCGACGATCGAATCTCGGGCAAGTAACATACCGATGACAAAGGGAACAACGTATGTTGTTATACGGTCTGACCGATAAAGATCTTCGTAGAATATGTAGGAGCCAATATGGGCATCCAGGTCCCGCTATTGGTTATTGACCAGAGACGTGTCTCGGTCATGTCTACATTGTTCTCGAACCCGTAGGGTCCGCACGCTTAAGGTTACGATGACAGTTATATTATGAGTTTATGCATTTTGATGTACCGAAGGTTGTTCGGAGTCCCGGATGTGATCACGGACATGACGAGGAGTCTCGAAATGGTCAAGACGTAAAGATTGATATATTGGAAGCCTATATTTGGATATCGGAAGTGTTCCGGGTGAAATCGGGATTTTACCGGAATACCGGGAGGGTTACCGGAACCCCCCGGGAGCTATTTGGGCCATAGTGGGCCTTAGTGGAAAAGAGAAGGGGCTGCCCTAGATGGGCTGTGCCCCCCTTCCCCTAGTCCTATTAGGACTAGGAGAGGTGGCCGGCCCCCTCCTCCTCTTTTCCCCTCCGAGGAATCCTAGTTGGACTAGGATTGGAGGGGGAATCCTACTCCCAGAGGGAGTAGGACTCTCCTGCGCCTCCCCCCCTTGGCCGGCCAGCCTCCCCTCCTCTCCTCCTTTATATACGGAGGCAGGGGCACCTCTAAACACACAAGTTGACACAAGTTGATCCACGTGATCTATTCCTTAGCCGTGTGCGGTGCCCCCTGCCACCATATTCCTCGATAATACTGTAGCGGAGTTTAGGCGAAGCCCTGCTGCTGTAGTTCATCAAGATCGTCACCACGCCGTCGTGCTGACGAAACTCTTCCCCGACACTTTGCTGGATCGGAGACCGGGGATCGTCATCGAGCTGAACATGTGCTCGAACTCGGAGGTGCCGTAGTTTCGGTGCTTGATCGGTTGGATCGAGAAGACGTACGACTACTTCCTCTACGTCGTGTCATCGCTTCCGCAGTCGGTCTGCGTTGGGTACGTAGACAATACTCTCCCCTCGTTGCTATGCATCACATGATCTTGCGTGTGCGTAGGAAATTTTTTGAAATTACTACGAAACCCAACATTAGCATCTTTCAGGATTGACAAAACCTTCCGGTTGTATCACATACAACCTTTCCTCAAGAAAATCGTCGAGGAAACAATGTTTTGACATCCTATCTGCAAGATTTCATAAATAATTCAATAATCGCTAATATAATTCCAACAGACTCTTAGCATCGCTACGAGTGAGAAAGTCTCACCGTAGTCAACTCCTTGAACTTGTTGGGAAACACCTTAACGACAAGTCGAGCTTTCTCAATGGTGACACTTACCATCATTGTCTGTCTTCCTTTTAAAATCCATCTGTACTCAACAGCCTTACGACCATCAAGTAGTTCTTCCAAAGTCTACACTTTGTTTTCATATATGGATCCTCTCTCGGATTATATGGCCTCGAGCCATTTATCGGAATCCGGGCCCACCATCGCTTCTCCATAGCTCGTAGGTTCATTGTTGTCTAGCAACATGACTTCCAAGACAGTATTACGTACCACTCTGAAGTAGTACGCATCCTTGTCATCCCACGAGGTTTGGTAGTGACTTGATCTGAAGTTTCATGATCACTATCATAAGCTTCCACTTCAATTGGTGTAGGTGCCACAGGAACAACTCCCTGTGGCCTGCCACACACTAGTTGAAGATACGGTTCAATAACCTCATCAAGTCTCCACCATCCTCCCACTCAATTCTTTCGAGAGAAACTTTTCCTCGTGAAAGGACCCGATTCTAGAAACAATCCCTTATTGCTTTCGGATCTGAGACAGGAGGTATACCCAACTGTTTTGGGTGTCCTATGAAGATGCATTTATCCGCTTTGGGTTCGAGCTTATCAGCCTGAAACTTTTTCACATAAGTGTCGCAGCCCCAAACTTTTAAGAAATGACAGCTTAGGTTTCTCTAAACCATAGTTCATACGGTGTCATCTCATCGGAATTACGTGGTGCCCTATTTAAAGTGAATGTGGTTGTCTCTAATGCCTAACCCATAAACTATCGTGGTAATTCGATAAGAGACATCATGGTATGCATCATATCCAATAGGGTGCAGTTATGATGTTCGGACACACCATCACACTATGGTGTTCCAGGCTATATTAGTTGTGAAACAATTTCCACAATGTCTTAATTCTGTGCCAAACTCGTAATTCAGATATTCATCTCTATGATCATATCATAGATATTTTATCCTCTTGTCACGATGATCTTTCAACTTCACCCTGAAATTACTTGAACCTTTCAATAATTCAGACTCGTGATTCATCAAGTAAATATACTCAACATCTACTCAAATCATCTGTGAAGTAAGAACATAACGATATCCACTACGCGCCTCAGCACTCATTGGACTGCACACATCAAAATGCATTACTTCCAACAAGTTGCTTTCTAGTTCCATTTTACTGAAACCGAGGTTTTCAGTCATCTTGCCCATGTGGTATGATTTGCATGTCTCAAGTGATTCAAAATCAAGTGAGTCCAAACGATCCATCTGTATAGAGTTTCTTCATGCATATCTACCAACAAACATGGTTCGCATGTCTCAATCCTTTCAAAAACGAGTGAGCCCAAAGATCCATCAACATGGAGTTCTTCATGCGTTTTATACCGATATGACTTACGTGGCAGTGCCACAAGTAGGTGGTACTATCATTACTATCTTATATCTTTTGGCATGAACATGTGTATCACTATGATCGAGATTCAATGAACCATTCATTTTAGGTGCAAGACCATTGAAGGTATTATTCAAATAAACAGAGTAACCATTATTCTCCTTAAATGAATAACCGTATTGCGATAGACATAATCCAATCATGTCTATGCTCAACGCAAACACCAATCTCGATGGTAGAGGGAGCGTGCGATGCTTGATCATATCAACATTGGAAACACTTCCAACACATATCGTCAGCTCACCTTTAGCTAGTCTCCGTTTATTCCGTAGCTTTTATTTTGAGTTACTAACACTTAGCAATCGAACCGGTATCTAATACCCTGGTGCTACTAGGAGTACTAGTAAAGTAAACATTAGCATAATGTATATCCAATATACTTCTATCGATAGCCTTCTCATCTACCAAGTATCTAGGGTAATTCTGCTCCAGTGGCTGTTCCCCTTATTACAGAAGCACTCAGTCTCGGGTTTGGGTTCAACCTTGGGTTTCTCCACTAGAGCAGCAACTGATTTGTTGTTCCATGAAGTATCCCTTTCTTGCCCTTGCCCTTCTTGAAACTAGTGGTTTTACTAACCATCAACGATTGATGCTCCCTTTTGATTTCTACTTTTCGCGGTGTCAAACATCGCGAATATCTCAAGGATCATCATATATGTCCCTGATATATTATAGTTCATCACGAAGCTCTAGCAGCTTGGTGGTAATGACTTCAGAGAAACATCACTACCTTATCTGGAAGATCAACTCCCACTTGATTCAAATGATTGTTGTACTCAGACAATCTGAGCACAAGCTCAACAATTGAGCTTTTCTCCCTTAGTATGTAGGCTAAGAAAATCGTCGGAGGTCTTATACCTCTTGACGTGGGCACGAGCCTGAAATCCCAATTTCAGCCCTCGAAACATCTCATATGTTTCACGACGTTTCAAAACGTCTTCGGTGCCTCAACTCTAAACCGTTTAACTGAACTATCACGTAGTTATCAAAATGTGTATGTCAGATGTTCGCAACACCCACAGACGACGTTCGAGGTTCAGCACACTAAGCGGTGCATTAAGGACATAAGCCTTCTATGAAGCAATGAGGACAATCCTCAGTTTACGGACCTAGTCCGCATAATAGCTACTATCAACTTTCAACTAAATTTTCTCTAGGAACATATCTAAACAGTAGAACTGAAGCGCGAGATATAATTTGCGAAGCCCCTTTTTGACTATGTTCAGGATAATTAAGTTCATCTTATGAACTCCCACTCAGATAGACATCCCTCTAGTCATCTAAGTGATTACATGATCCGAGTCAACTAGGCCGTGTCCGATCATCACGTGAGACGGACTAGTCATCATCGGTGAACATCTTCATGTTGATCGTATCTACCGTACGACTCATGCTCGACCTTTCGGTCTCTTGTGTTCCGAGGCCATGTCTGTACATGCTAGGCTCGTCAAGTTAACCCTAAGTGTTTTGCATGTGTAAAACTGTCTTACACCCGTTGTATGTGAACGTAAGGATCTATCACACCCGATCATCACGTGGTGCTTCGAAACGACGAACTTTAGCAACGGTGCACAGTTAGGGGAGAACACATTCTTGAAATTGTAATGAGGGATCATCTTATTTACTACCATCGTTCTAAGCAAATAAGATGT
Source organism: Triticum dicoccoides (assembly GCF_002162155.2). Lineage (NCBI taxonomy): Eukaryota > Viridiplantae > Streptophyta > Magnoliopsida > Poales > Poaceae > Triticum > Triticum dicoccoides. The sequence continues at coordinate 75,931,192 of NC_041382.1, read as the reverse complement.
ATAAACATGATAAACATCACATGCAATCAAATAATAGTGACATGATATGGTCAATATCATATAGCTCCTTTGATCTCCATCTTGGGGCTCCATGATCATCTTGTCACCGACATGACACCATGATCTCCATCATCATGATCTCCACCATCGTGTCTTCTTGAAGTTGTCTCGTCATCTATTACTTCTACTACTATGGCTAACGCTTTAGCAATAAAGTAAAGTAATTACATGACGTTTATGTTGACACGCAGGTCATAAATAAATTAAGACAACTCCTATGGCTCCTGCCGGTTGTCATACTCATCGACATGCAAGTCATGATTCCTATTACAAGAACATGATCAATCTCATACATCACATATATCATTCATCACATCCTTTTGGCCATATCACATCACATAGCATACCCTGCAAAAACAAGTTAGACGTCCTCTAATTGTTGTTTGCGTGTTTTACGTGGCTGCTATGGGTTTCTAGCAAGAACGTTTCTTACCTACGCAAAGACCACAACGTGATGTGCCAATTTCTATTTACCCTTCATAAGGACCCTTTTCATCGAATCTGATCCGACTAAAGTGGGAGAGACAGACACCCGCTAGCCACCTTATGCAACTAGTGCATGTCAGTCGGTGGAACCAGTCTCACGTAAGAGTACGTGTAAGGTCGGTCCGGGCCGCTTCATCCCACGATGCTGCCGAATCAAGATAAGACTAGTAACGACAAGAATATTGAACAAAATCAACGCCCACAACTACTTTGTGTTCTACTCGTGCATAGAAACTACGCATACACCTAGCTCATGATGCCACTGTTGGGGAACGTAGCAATAATTCAAAATTTTCCTACGTGTCACCAAGATCAATCTATGGAGTCATCTAGCAACGAGGGAGGAGTGGATCTACATACCCTTGTAGATCGCGCGCGAAAGCGTTCAAGAGAACGGGGTTGATGGAGTCGTACTCGTCGTGATCCAAATCACCGATGATCCTAGCGCCGAACGGACGGCACCTCCGCGTTCAACACACATATGGAGCAGCAACGTCTCCTCCTTCTTGATCCAGCAAGAGGGGAGGAGAGGTTGATGGAGATTCAACAACACGACGGCATGGTGGTGGAAGTAGCGGGATTCCAACAGGGCTTCGCCAAGCGCTGCGGGAGGAGGGAGATGTGTCATGGGAGGGAGAGGGAGGCGCCAGGGCTTGGGTTTCGTTGCCCTCCCTTACCCCCACTATATATAGGGCCAAGGGAGAGGGGGAGGGCGCAGCCTTGCCCCTTCCTCCAAGGAAGGGTGCGGCCAAGGGGGGGAGGAGTCCATCCTCCCCAAGGCACCTCGGAGGTGCCTTCCCCCTTTAGGACTCTCCCCTCCTCTTGTTCCTTTGGTGCATGGGCCTCTAGGGGCTGGTGCCCTTGGCCCATGTAGGCCAAGGCGCACCCCCTACAGCCCATGTGGCCCCCGGGGCAGGTGGCCCCACCCGGTGGACCCCCGGGACCCTTTCGGTGGTCCCGGTACAATACCGGTGACCCCGAAACTTGTCCCGATGGCCGAAATAGCACTTCCTATATATAATTCTTTACCTCCGGACTATTCCAGAACTCCTCGTGACATCCGGGATCTCATCCGGGACTCCGAACAACTTTAGGGTTACCGCATACTAATATCTCTATAACCCTAGCGTCACTAAACCTTAAGTGTGTAGACCCTACGGGTTCGGGAACCTTGTAGACATGACCGAGACGTTCTCCGGTCAATAACCAACAGCGGGATCTGGATACCCATGTTGGCTCCCACATGTTACACGATGATCTCATCGGATGAACCACGATGTGAAGGACTTAATCAATCCCGTATACAATTCCCTTTGTCTAGCGGTACGATACTTGCCCGAGATCCGATCGTCGGTATCCCGATACCTTGTTCAATCTCGTTACCGGCAAGTCTCTTTACTCGTTCCGTAACACATCATCCCGTGATCAACTCCTTGATCACATTGTGCACATTATGATGATGTCCTACCGAGTGGGCCCAGAGATACCTCTCCGTTTACACGGAGTGACAAATCCCAGTCTCGATTCGTGCCAACCCAACAGACACTTTCGGAGATACCTGTAGTGTACCTTTATAGCCACCCAGTTTCGTTGTGACGTTTGGCACACCCAAAGCACTCCTACGGTATCCGGGAGTTGCACAATCTCATGGTCCAAGGAAATGATACTTGACATTAGAAAAGCTTTAGCATACGAACAACACGATCTTTGTGCTAGGCTTAGGATTGGGTCTTGTCCATCACATCATTCTCCTAATGATGTGATCTCGTTATCAATGACATCCAATGTCCATGGTCAGGAAACCGTAACCATCTATTGATCAACGAGCTAGTCAACTAGAGGCTTACTAGGGACATGGTGTTGTCTATGTATCCACACATGTATCTGAGTTTCCTATCAATACAATTATAGCATGGATAATAAATGATTATCATGAACAAGGAAATATAATAATAACTAATTTATTATTGCCTCTAGGGCATATTTCCAACAGGATCGACCTCGGCTGCTTCGACTTCATCCTCGGGGTGGATTTTCCCCGGACCCACGATCCCATCCCGTGGGACTTCGACGCGCTCACGATGACGTTCTGGCGGCTGGGCCGCCGCATCCTGTGGGACGGCCTTGGGGGCGCTGCGCCGGCCGTGCCACACCTCCAGCTGGTCGCCGCGTCCTCGGAGGCAAGGCAACCCCTGCTGGATTCCCTTCTACAGCAGCACAGCGACCTCTTCGACGAGCCACGGGGTCTTCCGCCCGCCCGGGTGTACGACCATCATATTCACCTCATGCCGGGCTCCACTCCCGTGGCGGTTCGGCCCTACCGCTACCCTTAGCTGCAAAAGGATGAGTTGGAGCGACAGTGTGCACTTATGCTCGCCGCGGGCATCATCCGGATCTCCACACCATCCTTCACCACACCGGTGCTGCTCGTCCGCAAGTCGGACGGCACATGGCATTTCTGCATCGACTACCGCCCCCTGAACGCGCTCACGCTCAAGGACAAGTTCCCTATACCGGTGGTCGACGAGCTCTTGGATGAGCTCCATGGGGCACGCTTCTTCACCAAGCTCGATCTCCGGTCGGGCTATCATCAGGTGCGTATGCATCCAGACGACATCGCCAAGACGGTGTTTCGCACCCACCATGGCCACTTTGAGTTCTTGGTGATGCCCTTCGGCCTCGCCAACGCGCTAGGGACTTTCCAGGCCCTGATGAACGACGTCCTTCGACCCTACTTACGGTGTTTTGTGCTTGTTTTCTTTGATGACATTCTTATCTACAGCGCCACCTGGGCTGAGCATCTCCAGCACGTTGCCATCGTCTTCAACGAGCTTCGGGCGCACCACCTCCACCTTAAGCACTCGAAGTGCTCGTTCAGGACACCTACCGTCGCCTACCTCGGCCATGTCATCTCAACCTACGGGGTGGCTATGGACGCCGACAAGGTGGCAGCCGTCTCCGCATGGCCGACGCCTCACTCGCCGCGGGCTCTCCGCGGGTTCCTCAGCCTCGCCAGCTACTACCGGAAATTTATTCGGGAGTTCGGGCTCATCGTGGCGCCCCTCACGCGATTGCTTCGCCGCGACGCTTTTGCCTGGGATGACGAGGCGACGACAGCATTCGAGGCCCTCAAGGGGGCCCTCATGACGGGCCCCGTCCTCCAGATGCCCGACTTCGACCGCCCGTTCGTGGTGGACTGTGACGCCTCGGGTGCAGGTTTCGGCGCCGTGCTTCATCAGGGCGATGGGCCCCTCACCTTCTTCAGCCGGCCTTTTGCTCCGCACCATCTTAAGATGGCGGCATACGAGCGGGAGCTCATTAGCCTTGTACAGGCCGTTCGTCATTGGCGGCCGTACTTGTGGGGATGGTCCTTCCAGATTCGCACTGTAGCGACCCGACCCGAATGGATCAAGTCTCTGTGCTTATGTGTCATCCCTGGATCAGTATGCTGACACACACAGTACTCGAAGGATTTATAACAGAGGTAAATCACATGTATAAAGTAACGTAAATACTATTACCTCAATCCAAAATATAGCGGAAGCAACAAGGTTGTGGATTCCCATCAACACCAACGGCAAAGTTGAGTATAGGAAATCGTAACCCTAACGTACCACTTACTCGTCGTCTGAAAAGTCTGCAACATGAAAAGTTGCAGCCCGAAAACGGGTCAGCACATGGAATATGCTGGCAATGTAACACATAGAGAGTAATGAAAGAATAGGCTATACTACATGCATATATGGCTGGTGGAAAGCTCTATGGTTACAGTTTTTGCGAAAAGCCAATTTTTCCCTACATCAAAGGAATAATTTTGTTTAACTATCATGGTGGTTGTTAAACATTGAGAATGGTTGACAGCATCCTCAATCCCAATTAAAAGTACTCATTAAAACCCAACAACATTAATTAGAAGTAACATGTTGAGATCAACAGGATAATCCAAGAACTAGATACTCAAAATGTCCATAACCGGGGACACGGCTAATCATGATTAGTTTGTTACTCTGCAGAGGTTTGCGCACTTTTCCCACAAGACTCGATCGCCTCCGTTTGGTTTCTCGCACTACATGGTGTTTGAGAAGACGGATGACCGAGACATAGTCTTTCAGAAGCGCTAGCACCTTACATGTGGGGTAAACCGGTACACCTACATCCCCTACATCTGCTAGTCTACCCCGTAAGAGTTCGCACAACTTAGTCAACTATGCTAGAGCCCATAGTAGCATGTGGCTGCACACGGAAGTTTCTAGCATGAAAAATCTTATGATCCCTTTGAGCCTGGGTGGCGGTCCAAAATAAAAACAGGCAAGTCCTGATAGACATCAGGTGCCTCAATCCACCCAGATGTGTGTTTAGGTTGCCACCTTAGATAAGCCATTAATTAACAATCTCACATCTGTCATGGATATTCACTCACCCAATCCACGTCTACTAGCATAGCATAGCATAATAAGCAAACGTAGAAGTAACTCCCAAGGTTTCATAAGTAACAGGTAATAGGTACTACCTCAATTCTACTTCCCAACCCACAATTTAATTAGATCCTAACAATGCAAGTGTTTGAGGGTTTGATCTAATGCAATAAAACTGGGTAGTAGAAAAGGTATGATCAAAGTGTTACTTGCCTTGCTGATGATCCGCGAGTCCTAGGGTTTCGAAGTAACAAGCGGCGCAATCCGGGTAATCTATCGCAGACAAACAACAAGCATACAATAAGTACTCATCTAATGCACAGGGAAATCTCGAATAAAAGATCTAACCAGAGAGTTCAACTTAAGAACCCTGGTTGCAAAAGAATCGAATCAAATAAAGCATCGAAAGTCAAACGACGAAAGAAAACAACTCGGTTCTAGCAAGTTGAAACTAGGTCAAAATTTTACAGTAACAAAACTTAGTTTAAGTTGGTTAGTCGGAACGGCGGTTTCGAGGCGAAACTCCAGGCATTTGAATCACCTGATTCCGATAAACGAGCAAGAAGATAGACTAGAAAGAAGATCGGATCTGAAATCACGATCGGAAGAATCGCGGAATAAATCCGACGAGAAAAGAGAACGACGAACGGTTATACGAACGGACGTTCATTAACCTAGAAGAATCCGGTGATCACGTTCGTTAGGACGAACGGTCCGGCGAACGGTAAAAGGCAACTAAATCGGAGAAGAAAACGAATCCGATCTAGGGTTTCGGAGAAGAAATCCGAACGAAAAACTGATCTAGAAAACCGGAACGGTTTAGAGAAGAAAAGAATCGGAACAATTAGAAGAAAACGATCCGAGAAAAGAAAAGGTGACGCGGCGCGGGGCTACAAAATAAAAAAAAAATCTAAACGAACTCCAAAATTAATACAGTAAACTTTCCCCGACTCCTAAAAATGAGCCGAACAAAATGAACTTTTCTCCGGACCTAAAATGCAATTTTTGAAAACGCGCATTTTTCCCTATCCAAATAAAATGCAAATAAACACCGGAAAGCAAAATTGATATATTTATTATATCTTCATTTTTCCTAAATTTGGGAAAGTCATATTATTCCCTCTCTATTTTTTGATAACGGAAAAATAATTGAAGATGAAATAAATAAATCAAATGATCCTCTTTTCAATTCGAGAAAACTCTCAAATATGAAAATAACGAAATCTCCAACTCTCTCCAAGGGTCCTTGAGTTGCGTGAAATTTCTAGGATCGACCAAAATGCAAGAAAATAAAGTATGCATGATGATCTATTCCAAATTGAAAATAAATTCAAAGGGGCTTTGAATTTAATTCTTTGAAACTCCCAACTCATATTTCATATAATTTGAAGAAGTCATTTTATCTTCTCTCGTGAAAATCATTGAGTCGCATAAAGTTTCAGAATTGGAATATTTCCAAATGAAATTCAAATATTCTCAACACCCCTTGTCATTTAAATAAATGGAAGAAGTCATGTCATCTTCTCTCTAGGGTTTTGTGTTTGAAAAGCATTTGAATTCACGGAGAGCATAAAATGCAAAAATGAAAGTTTGGGAAAGTCCTTTTATTCCCTCTCATTTAACTTCCAAAAGTTTCGAATTCACTCACTTTCAGTCAATCAATCAAGCAATCAATCAAATCTATCTATTTGTTTATAACATTCCAAAATTTAGAATTTTGGGATGTTACAAACTACCACCCTTAAAATGAATCTCGTCCTCGAGATTCGGAGAGGCTAGAAAGAAATAGGTTAGGGTTTGGGGTCTTCTCAAAGTCCATCGATCATCTCCGAGGTCTCGGGTGCTACCACCCTTAGAAACATTGTTACGGTTCCATCAAAACTCATATACTCCATCCTTATCGTTGACAGTGTCAGTCTTCTCAGATATTAAGGATAATCCCTTCTCTGGGCTCTTTCGGTAGTGGCATAACCTTTTCCTCAATTCCTTTGTCCTTTCATCTTGGTAAGGTTATCCCGAAACTGGGTCTTCATAGCTGACGGGTCTGACGCCAATGCTAAACAACTATCGATATCTCGTGGTGGTCAACAATTTATGGTTTCTCCTGCAGGAAAGGGTCTGGGTTGAACCTCACCGTATAACCTACGGTTGGCAACAACTGCCGTGTACAAGGGAAAAAAATACCTATACCTTTCTAAGGTTCAAACAAGGTTTTGATCGTCGTCTCTCCACTATAGGTAAGTCACTCAGATTTACCATCCCATATAGCAAAGCGAATAATAAGAGTAAGTTGGTATGGTGATCAATCCATCCCGCACCCAAATCATTTCCTTGTACATGGTTTAGCGAATCTCGCATTCTAACACTCGGTCATCCTCACAAGCATTGCAGAATTCTTCTTGTCGACGAACCAAGTTCGGAAAATCCATTGATTCTGCAAGCCAAACAAACATCTATCGTTACTTAACAACTCTCAGGTTTTGCGTAAACTCCTATAAAATCGTCGGTTGATACAAGTCGTAACTTCTTCCAGGGTTTTTCCTTCAGCAAGAGTGTGCTTGCTTCTTGGCAGGTCCTGGGGCCTGTGGGTTATGGCCCATCTCATCACTTGCAAATCTTGAACTCATCATCTGGGCAACTGATCATTTTCCCAACATCCAACTTCCTGGCATACTTAAAATCCATCCAAATGTACTGTCTCTTTTCCTTATATTTGCACCAAACGGGGACATGATTACTCAGACTCTTCATGGAATTTCTATTGATCCATATTTCCAACATCATACCTCCTTTATATCCAATAACACTTCATCTCTTCATCCTCGTGGGATGTCCCACATACCGTGATAAAACTTATACTTATGAAATCCATACTCCACTTCGTGGAACATCATTATCCTTTCCAGGGTCAAGCATCCTTACAAGGAAATATTGGCCATCTCTGCATGACACTTCTTCAACTGGGAATCGTGAAACACATCATGAACTCCTGACAGTCCTTCGGGTGACTCCAACTTGTTGGTAACTTCTCCCATACGCTCCAATACGTGGTATGGTCCTACAAACCTCGGGGCTAACTGTCCCTTAACTCCAATCCGTTTAACTCCTCGCAGAGGGAACACATGAAGACATGCTCTATCTCCAATTTCATAGACTACCTCCTTGAGTTTGTGAGTCTACATAACTCTTCTACCTGGACGGAGCTACCTTCAGTCGTTTTCGAATAAACTTAACATTCTATTTTGACTCCTTTGATCACCTTTGGTCCAAACAACTGTCGGTCTCCAACTTCATCCCACATACTCTTGGGGTATCACACATACCGAGACAAAACTCATATTCATTTTGTCTGAAATCCACTCAGTGGAGTATCCTTATCTTTTCCAGGGGTCAACGGTTCTTACAGGGTACTACCACCCTTAAAATGCACAAATCTTCCATAGACCATATTTCTCATATCCTCAAAAATGGTCAAAATCCTCCTTCATAGAGTAGCAACTCATAAAATCCATATCAGTACCAACGAGGCTAACTTTATTAATTCTCAAATCATTTCAATCTCCTGTTTTTCCATTACATGCCTCAATTCAATACCTCTATATAAAAGAAAATGTTCTCACTACCACTACTATATTACTTCTGTTACAAACTCAACTATTTATCACAAGTCTCCTTCTCCTTCGGACAACCTCTGGCAAAGTGCCCTGCTCCATTACAACGGAAACACATTACTTCTGACAGGTTTCGAGGTTTCCTCATGATCACATAGCCTCCTTGGGTCCTTTTCTTCCCTCTTGGGCAATCATTGAAGTAGTGCCCTGAATTTTTGCACCTGAAACATGTGATATGACTCAGGTCTTTCTTTGTGGAAATTGGGTTGTTCCTCGAATCCAACCTACTTCTCTTCCTGGACCTTTCCATTCCAATCATGGCTTCTATTTCCCGTGGGTCATATTCTACTTCCTCTGTCGGGAATTCTACTAGATCTCCATTCAGACAATCTTGGGAGATGTGTCCTTCTTCTCCACATGAATAGCATGACTTAGTGCAGGGTCTAATTGGCTCTTCTTTGGGTGTGTCCTCCACCTCTTTCTTCATCACAGGTTCTTCTAAACCTTCCATGAGGGCTCCTTTCATTTCTTCTTCCTTCTGCTGGATGGTTCTTTGTACCATGGGGTAAATGTGACACTGAGCAGGGTAGTGGGTAGTCCCTTCACACAAGAAACAAGTAATCTGTCTAGTTGGGCATTCTTCCGTTGGGTGACTTCCTTCACAATTTGGGCATTCATCCTTGTGTTCCTTATGGGTGTGTCCGATTTGTCCACAAATCTTGCATGCACAAGGTTTCTTCATATCCTTTCCATAAGGCTTCAACTTCTGGGACACAAACTGAGACTTTAGCAAGGTCAACTTAAATTCTTTCCAAGTGGTTACTCCTTGCCATCCATTGATGGTTTGGTACATCCTCCACCAAGTAGCAGCACCTCTTTCAAAGCATTGAAGAGCATGCTGGGCCATATACTTTCCGACTATAGGGTTGTTCTCCATATGATCCTCCATGTTCTGAATCCATCGGTCTGTCTCCAATTGACTCATCGGTTCAGAAAATACAAGCTCATCGCCATTCATCCTATATTGGGTCCATGGGTTTGGGGTGAGATAAGAGAGATCGAGAGGGATGCACTCAATACAAAAAAAGTTTTGAAAAGACAGATTTTATTGTGGCTGTCGGAAAAAACATCAAACAAATGACAGCTCACAAACGTCGCATCTAACGTAGGTATATAATAGGGGTTTGGTCTTCTAAAGGTCATTGAATCTTCAACGTCTCCAAACTCTTCAAGTCTTTGTTCATGCCTCCAATGGCTTCTTCCGATCATGCTTGTCTTCTCAAGTTCTTTTGCTAGATCAATCTCTATTGATGCGAAGTCTCTCGTGACATCCTTGAATATTCTGGAATTGCATTCCAAACTTTTGGGTTTCAACATCCGTGGCTGAGCCGTGGTTCTACTTTCCTTCAGTTCATGACGAATCTCTGGTACCTCGGGGTTTTACTTCTCTAGCTTGGCTGCTTCAGCTTCTGGGTCCTGAGTTCTTCACCAATTGCCTTATTGTCAAATATTGCTTCTTGTAGGTCCATCTTAACTTCCTGATGTAACACTCCAGATCCTGGTGAATACACCAGCTAAGGTTAACACTCCAATGTTTGCAGATAGATGCTCCATCAGCTTTCTACCATCCAATCCTTCCATGCATCTGCATGCTTAACTCCGCACGGTGACAATAGCATAGGCGGGCGATAACACCATCATTAGCCATGTCTATGCCCATGTTACTGCCATGAGCTTTCATTTCATGATTGATATCTCCTGTCTTAGAGTTTTCTTGACAAAACTTTGAGTTCTAATGCTCCATGTTCCGGTCCTTCTCCGATACACCTCGATCCCGGGTATTGACAGGTTTCATAGTCTGCCAAGTTCCATAAGGGGTGCCTTCCTAGGTCATACAAATCCGGAAATTCTTCAAAGCCTTCAAATTCTCCAAGTCTTCGGAGTCTTCAACAGTTGTAGTTTCCATTTACACGGTAAAATCCTCTTCATTCCAAATGGTCTTAGTTGTCCGATATCTTGTCTCCTTGGAGTGGTCTCATCAGTCAAATCTTCGAGTGGTCAAAAGGGAAAAGGGGTATGGTCTCACTAAAAAGAATTTTGAATAAGCTCAGAAGAGAAGAGAGGTAAAAAGATCTTTTTT
>NC_041382.1:75881778-75917843 GCF_002162155.2 Triticum dicoccoides | reverse complement strand
GAGGCGCGGGGTGAGGCGCGGCTTGGGTGGTGCGGCGGCGCGGCGTGGGGTGTGGCGGCGCGGCGTGGGGCGGTGGAGAGGAGAGGAGAGGTGTTGGTTTGATGTGTTTAGAGGGGGGGTGCTTGGGTATTTATATTGGGGAGGGGAGGGTTTTGCTTGGGGTAGGGGACAAGAAATAGATTAGGATTAGGAAACAAAAGAGGGAAAAGATCTAGAAAAAAAAACGAAAGTAGATGAATCCTACTAGGAATCCACAAAGGATGGCGGCTCCCTGGCGCCTTGCGCCTGGTGCGGCTCCTCCCTGGGCGTGGCGCGCGATGGCCTCTGGCCTGGCTGGCTCGGTGGCTTGGGCCTTAGGCCCAAGTCGCTGGAGCTCTCTCTCTCTCTTTTTTTTTAAACTGTTCCGCGCTCGGAAAAAAAACAAAATGAGATCTAAACGATCTCCAAATCTAATAAAGTAAATTTACTCCTAAAAATGAGCCGAACAAAATGAACTTTTCTCCGGACCTAAAAAGCAAATTTTGAAAACGCACAATTTTCCCTATCCGAATAAAATGCAAATAAAACTCCGGCAAACAAAATTTGATCTATTTATTAAATCTTCATTTTCCTAAATTTGAGAAAGTCATATTATTCCCTCTCTTATATTTTTGATAACGGAAAAATAATTGAAGATAAAATAAATAAATCAAATGATCCTCTTTTCAATTCGAGAAAACTCTCAAATATGAAAATAACGAAATCTCCAACTCTCTCCAAGGGTCCTTGAGTTGCGTGAAATTTCTAGGATCGACCAAAATGCAAGAAAATAAAATATGCATGATGATCTATTCCAAAAAAAATAAAAATAAATTCAAAGGGGCTTTGAATTTAATTCTTTGAAACTCCCAACTCATATTTCATATAATTTGAAGAAGTCATTTTATCTTCTCTCGTGAAAATCATTGAGTCGCATAAAGTTTCAGAATTGGAATATTTCCAAATGAAATTCAAATATTCTCAACACCCCTTTTCATTTAAATAAATGGAAGAAGTCATGTCATCTTCTCTCTAGGGTTTTGTGTTTGAAAAGCATTTGAATTCACGGAGAGCATAAAATGCAAAAATGAAAGTTTGGGAAAGTCCTTTTATTCCCTCTCATTTAACTTCCAAAAGTTTCGAATTCACTCACTTTCAGTCAATCAATCAAGCAATCAATCAAATCTATCTATTTGTTTATAACATTCCAAAATTTAGAATTTTGGGATGTTACACGCACGGGCCACTACAGCCTGAAGTTCTTGCTGGACCAACGGCTGTCGACCGTGCCACATCACCAGTGGATCACCAAGCTCTTCGGCTTCGACTTCTCCGTCGAGTATCGGCCAGGCCGCCTTAACACCGTGGCCGACGCGCTGTCCCGTCGCGACTTCGACCTCGCTCCCTCCGCCGACGAGTCCGCCGGGGCGGCCCTGTGCATCCGCTCTGGGCCGACGTTCGATCTCTTCGCCGACATTCGCGACGCAACTGCAGTGGCCGATGACGCCGTCCTTCTTCAGCAGCAGCTCACGGCGGGCGACCCGGAGGAGCCTTGGCGCTTCTCTGACGGACTGCTTCTCCATGGGCGCTGGATCTTTGTTCCGGCGCATGATGAGCTCCGTCACCAGGTGTTACAACTCGCCCACTCGGCGGGTCATGAGGGTGTGCAGAAAACTCTCCATCGTCTTCACACCGACTTCTACATCCCTGGCGATCGCGCCCTGGTCCGCGACTGGGTTTGGTCTTGTCAGACATGCCAGCGCAACAAGACAGAGACCCTGAGGCCGGCTGGGTTACTTCAGCCCTTGGAGGTGCCGTCTCAGGTCTGGGCGGATATATCCATGGACTTCATCGAGGGCCTTCCCAAGGTGGGCGGCAAGTCGGTCATCCTCACGGTGGTCGACCGCTTCTCCAAGTACGCCCACTTCATCGCGCTCGGCCATCCGTACACGACGGCGTCAGTGGCCCGGGCCTTCTTTGACGGCATCGTCCGCCTACATGGGTTCCCTGCTTCGATCGTCAGTGATCGGGACCCAGTGTTCATGGGCCATGTCTGGCGTGACCTCTTTAGGATGGCGGGTGTCTAGCTTCACCTAAGTACGGCGTTCCATCCTCAGATGGACGGTCAGTCCGAGGTGGTTAACAAGGTCATTGTCATGTATTTGCGTTGTGTGACAGGTGATCGGCCTCGAGCTTGGGTGGACTGGCTCTCTTGGGCGGAGTACTGCTACAACACCTCCTATCACTCCGCCCTGCGCGCTACGCCGTTTGAGGTGGTCTATGGTCGATCACCCCCACCTATACTTCCGGTGGACCCGGAGACGGCTCGGACGGAGGTTGCGGGTGACCTTATCCGCACCCGTGACGAGATGCTTGCTGAGGTCCGTCAGCGTCTCCTTCAGGCACAACAGCTGGCCAAGCACTACTACGACGATCATCATCGAGAGGCGGAGTTCGCGGTGGGTGACTGGGTGTGGCTGCGTCTTCTCCACCGCTCTACGCAGTCACTCACCCGCGCGCGAAGCGCAAGCTTGGCCCTCGCTACGCTGGGCCCTTCCCTATCTTGGAGCGCATTGGGAAGGTGGCCTATCGTCTTCAGCTTCCAGCCCACGCTCGCATCCACGACGTCTTCCATGTGGGGCTGCTCAAGCCTTTCCGTGGCGAGCCACCAGCGGCTCCTCTGGCATTTTCTCCAACCACCGATGGTCGCATTCTTCCAGAGTCGGCAAAGGTGTTACATGCGCAGCTCCGTCGTGGCGTGTGGTTCATCCTTGTTCAGTGGGCGGGCCTTCCGGAGGAGGAGGCTACTTGGGAGCAGCGTGAGGAATTCCGCCAACACTATCCAGACTTTGAGCTTGAGGACGAGCTGTTTGCCCAGGCGGGGAGAGATGTTATGACCGGTTTGGTCTATACCCGGAAGATAGTATTAGGGGCTTGTCCCACAAGTTATCTTAGGCAAGTTATCTTAGGCTAAAGTTATAAATACTAGTTGTAAGACACCGTTTGAGATTAAGCAATAAAGATATTATAATCTTCTGTTGCCCGGCTTCCCAAGGAGCCAAAACCCTAGCCACCACCGCACCCAACCCTAGCCGCGACGGCGCCCGCTCGCCGGCGCGCCCGCTCCAGCCCTCGTTCCCCTCCTCTTGGTCCATACAACCTGCGCCGAAGGCCTGGTAGGAACCCTAGTCCTACCAATTCGGTATCCAGAGACACCAGACCGGTCATGTCGCTTCCTCCATCACCGCCGCCACTGCCAACCACCACCACCCCACCTATGTTGCCGCCAGCCACTTCCGCGCTGATGCCGGCGATCACGTCCGGGACCGCCACCTCGCCAGCGCCGACCACCACCGCGGCGGAGCCGCCCCCCATCCTCTCGCCCGAGGAGGTGTCGGGCACCTTTCGGGAGCTCGTCCAGGCGGTTTGGGGCATCAGCCTCTATCTCGCCGGGAACCAGCCCCCGCCGCCGAGCGCCGCCACCACCGCCTACGGGCCGCCGCCGCTCCAGTGGCCCGCCATGTCCTTCCAGTCGCCCTACGGAGGGGCGCCCCCGCCGCCGCTGATGCTGCAGCACTACCCGTCCGCGGGGACTCCTTGGCCAGCGTGGCCGACCACCACCGCGCCGCTGGGGGGCCCTCCCCAGCAGTTTCTACAGGTGCCACCGCCGACCACCTCGACGCTGGCTGTGGCGCCGCAGCACCACCAGGCGCCGCCACCGTCGACAGCACTACCACCCGCGCCCAGGCCCACTGGTCGGCCCCTGCACCAGGTGCAGTTTCCGCCATCGCCATCGCCGATTCCCGCATGGGCGGCCGGCTCGTCTCCGGGCCCGGTGTATACCACGGCGCTGGAACACCCGACGCCCTCCCTTCGGTTTGACCATCCCTCCAGCTCGGCGAACTACACCCCAGAGATCCCTGACCCGACACACGCGCTGCCGTCGATTGCAGCAGCCCCGGGCACGGCGGTATGACACCCCCTCGATTCGCCCAACTGGACTTTGCCACTTACGAGGGCACGGAAGACCCCCTCAACTGGCTCAACCAGTGCGAGCAGTTCTTTCGAGGGCAGCGGACGCTCACTTCGGATCGTACCTGGCTCACGTCCTATCATCTCCGAGGCACGACGCAGACCTGGTACTACACCCTCGAGCAGGACGAGGGCGGCATGCCACCATGGGAGTGCTTCCGGGAGCTCTGTCTCCTCCGGTTCGGACCTCCTATCCGCGGGAGCCGACTGGCGGCCCTCGGCCGCTTACCTTTCACATCCACGGTGCAGGACTACGCCGACCGCTTCCAGGCCCTGGCGTGCCACGCGCCGGGCGTCTCCGCGACTCAGCGCGCCGAGTTATTTGTGGGCGGTCTGCCGGACCATATTCGCGTGGACGTCGAGCTCCGGGATCCCCCCGACCTCCAGAAGGCCATGTACTATGCCCGGGCTTTTGAGCAGCGGGCCCAGGCACTGCAGCAACCGCCCGGACGGGGCGGCCGCCAGCCCAGTCGACCAGCGCAGACTCCTCCAGCACCAGGCCGGCCTCCTCCAGCCGCGACGGCCGCACCCCCAGCCACCACACGGACCTTACGTCGGTTGGCACCAGCCGAGCAGCAGGAGCGTCGCCGTCAGGGCCTCTACTTCAACTGTGATGAGCCCTACACGCCGACCCATGTCTGCCCCCGCCTATTTTACTTGGAGATGGTCGACTACACCGAGGCGGACGACTCGACCGACGCGCCACCACCAACCGAGGCGGCCGCGGACACGCCCGCGGATCCCACGGCAACATTGTGCGTCGTCTCCCTCCACGCCCTCGCCGGCATCCGTGGAGAGCGGACCATGCTGCTACCGGTGACGGTCCATGGAGAGCGACTGGTGGCCCTGCTGGATACTGGCTCCACCCATAACTTTCTTCCCGAGGCAACCATGCGTCGGCTAGCCCTTCCGATGACGGGCAGGGAGCACCTGCGGATCATGGTGGTGAACGGCGATCGCCTCCGGTGTCATGGGCTCGCCCGCGACGTTCCCATCTCCATCGGTGGCGAACACTTCTCCATTACCTGTGCAGGGATCGACCTCGGCTGCTTCGACTTCATCCTCGGGGTGGATTTTCTCCGGACCCTCGGTCCCATCCTGTGGGACTTCGACGCGCTCACGATGACGTTCTGGCGGTTGGGCCGCCGCATCCGATGGGACGGCCTTGGGGGCGCTGCGCCGGCCGTGACACACCTCCAGCTGGTCGCCGCGTCCTCGGAGGCCGAGCAACCCCTGCTGGATTCCCTTCTGCAGCAGCACAGCGACCTCTTCGACGAGCCACGGGGTCTTCCGTCCGCCCGGGTGTACGACCATCATATTCACCTCATGCCGGGCTCCACTCCCGTGGCGGTTCGGCCCTACCGCTACCCTCAGCTGCAGAAGGATGACTTGGAGCGACAGTGTGCCCTTATGCTCGCCGCGGGCATCATCCGGATCTCCACGTCACCCTTCACCGCACCGGTGCTGCTCGTCCGCAAGTCGGACGGCACGTGGCATTTTTGCATCGACTACCGCGTCCTGAACACGCTCACGCTCAAGGAAAAGTTCCCTATACCGGTGGTCGACAAGCTCTTGGATGAGCTCCATGGGGCGCACTTCTTCACCAAGCTCGATCTCCGGTCGGGCTATCATCAGGTGCGTATGCATCCAGACGACATCGCCAAGACGATGTTTCGCAACCACCATGGCCACTTCGAATTCTTGGTGATGCCCTTCGGCCTCGCCAACGCGCCAGCGACTTTCCAGGCCCTGATGAACGATGTCCTTTGACCCTACTTACGGCGGTTTGTGATTGTTTTCTTTGATGACATTCTTATCTACAGCGCCACCTAGGCCGAGCATCTCCAGCACGTCGCCATCGTCTTCAACGAGCTTCGGGCGCACCACCTCCACCTTAAGCGCTCGAAGTGCTCGTTCGGGACACCTACTGTCGCCTACCTCATCCATGTCATCTCGGCTGACGGGGTGGCTATGGACGCCGACAAGGTGGCTGCCGTCTCCGCATGGCCGATGCCTCACTCGCCGCGGGCTCTCCGCGGGTTCCTCGCCTCGCCGGCTACTACCGGAAATTTATCCAGGAGTTCGGGCTCATCGCGGTGCCCCTCACGCAGTTACTTCGCCACGATGTTTTCGCCAGGGACGACGAGGCGACGACGGGGTTCGAGGCCCTCAAGGGGGCCCTCACGACGGGCCCCGTCCTCCAGATGCCCAACTTCGACCGCCCGTTCGTGGTGGACTGTGACGCCTCGGGCGCAGGTTTCGGCGCCGTGCTTCACCAAGGCGATGGGCCCCTTGCCTTCTTCAGCAGGCCTTTCGCTCCGCGCCATCTTAAGCTGGCGGCATACGAGCGGGAGCTCATTGGCCTTGTACAGGCCGTTTGTCATTGGCGGCCGTACTTGTGGGGACGGTCCTTCCACATTCGTACGGACCACTACAACCTGAAGTTCTTGCTGGACCAACGGCTGTCGACCGTGCCGCAACACCAGTGGATCAGCAAGCTCTTCGACTTCGACTTCTCCATCGAGTATCGGCCGGGCAGCCTTAACACCGTGGCCGACGCGCTGTCCCGTCGCGACTCCGACCTCGCTCCCTCCGCCGACGAGTCTGCCGGGGCGGCCCTGTGCATCCGCTCCAGGCCGACGTTCGATCTCTTCGCCGACATTCGCCACGCAACTGCGACGGCCGACGACGCCGTCCTTCTTCAGCAGCAGCTCACGGCCGGCGACCTGGAGGAGCCTTGACGCTTCTCTGACGGACTGCTTCTCCATGGGCGCCGGATCTTTGTTCCGGCGCATGATGATATCTGTCACCAGGTGTTACAACTCACCCACTCGGCGGGTCATGTGGGTGTGCAGAAAACCCTCCATCGTCTTCGCGCCGACTTCTACATCCCTGGCGATCGCGCCCTGGTCCGCGACTGGGTTCGATCTTGTCAGACATGCCAGCACAACAAGACGGAGACCCTGAGGCCGGCTGGGTTACTTCAGCCCTTGGAGGTGCCGTCTCAGGTCTGGGCGGATATATCCATAGACTTCATCGAGGGCCTTCCCAAGGTGGGCGGCAAGTCGGTCATCCTCATGGTGGTCGACCGCTTCTCGAAGTACGCCCACTTCATCGCGCTCGGCCATCCGTACACGGCGGCGTCAGTGGCCCGGGCCTTCTTCGACGGCATCATTCGCCTACACGGGTTCCCTGCTTCGATCGTCAGTGATCGGGACCCAGTGTTCACGGGCCATGTCTGGCGCGACCTCTTCAGGATGGCGGGTGTCCAGCTCCGCCTGAGTACGGCGTTCCATCCTCAGACGGACGGTCAGTCCGAGGTGGTTAACAAGGTCATTGCCATGTATTTGCGTTGTGTGACAGGTGATCGGCCTCGAGCTTGGGTGGACTGGCTCTCTTGGGCGGAGTACTGCTACAACACCTCCTATCACTCCGCCCTACACGCTACGCCGTTTGAGGTGGTCTATGGTCGACCACCCCCGCCTATACTTCCGGTGGACCCGGAGACGGCTCGGACGGAGGTTGCGGGTGACCTTATCCGCACCCGTGACGAGATGCTTGCTGAGGTCCGTCAGCGTCTCCTTCAGGCACAGCAGCTGGCCAAGCACTACTACGACGATCATCATCGCGAGGCGGAGTTCGCGGTGGGTGACTGGGTGTGGCTGCGTCTTCTCCACCGCTCTACGCAGTCACTCGACCCGCGCGCGAAGCGCAAGCTCGGTCCTCGCTACGCCGAGCCCTTCCCTATCTTGGAGCGCATTGGGAAGGTCGCCTATCGTCTTCAGCTTCCAGCCTATGCTCGCATCCATGACGTCTTCCATGTGGGGCTGCTGAAGCCTTTCCGTGGCGAGCCACCGGCGGCTCCTCCGGCGCTTCCTCCCACCGCCGATGGTCGCATTCTTCCAGAGCCGGCAAAGGTGTTGCAGGCGCAGCTCCGTCATGGCGTGTGGTTCATCCACGTTCAGTGGGCGGGCCTTCCGGAGGAGGAGGCTACTTGGGAGCAGCGTGAGGAATTCCGCCAACACTGTCCAGACTTTCAGTTCGAGGACGAGCTGTTTGCGCAGGTGGGGAGAGATGTTATGACCGGTTTGGTCTATACCCGGAAGAGGCCCACCAGGCATTAGTATTAGGGGCTTGGCCCACAAGTTATCTTAGGCTAAAGTTATAAATACTAGCTGTAAGACACCATTTGAGATTAAGCAATAAAGATATTATAATCTTCTGTTGCCCGGCTCCCCAAGGAGCCGGAACCCTAGCCGCGACGGCGCCCGCTCGCCAGCGCGACCGCTCCAGCCCTCGTTCCCCTCCTCCTGGTCCATACAACCTGCGTCGAAGGCCTGGTAGGAACCCTAGTCCTACCAATTTGCAATATCAACATTTGTAGGATCCAGCTTCAAGCCATCTTCAAAAGCCTCGGATGCCTTTTCATAGTCCTGTAAATAGACACCAAGCAGATGATCAATTCCGCCATGGCTACAAAAGATTTGGTGTTACTATTATGTTCCTAATTTTTGTTACCTCCTGCAACATTAAAGCCGCGCCTTTTCGGTAGTAGCCTTTGGGCCAACGAGGTCTCACCATTGTGCACGCATCAGCATCAGAGAGAGCATCTTTTCCTCTTCCCAGGCGCAACAAGCAGAAGCTCCTATTTGCTAGCAGGATTGCAAGATCTTTTGGACTAGGATCGAATTTCATTGCCTGCATACAAACCGCAGAGGTGGTTGATGTAACATGGTAGTGATGCATACAACAACAATAACAACAACAACAACAATAAAGCCTTTAGTCCCAAATAAATTGAGGTAGGCTAGAGGTGAAATCCATAAGATCTCGCGACCAACTCATGGCTCTGGCACCAAGATAGCAAGCTTCTATGCACCCCTGTTCACAGCTAGTTCTTTGATAATACTCCAATCCATCAATATTTAAAAAAATTTACCAACGAGATTTAAACTACTCAGCATTGCTAGCTACAAACTCAGAGAGAGAAAACATCTGAATGTTTTAGTTCAAATTTAAAATGTATGTTCTAACTTAATTTATTTTGCAACATTTGCATGTAAGAAAAGGTGGGCCCAAACTAAATACCGAAAACTTCACATATTAAGGAGAAAGCGTGACATTAAAAGAACATTCAGAGAGAAAAAGAAGGCCTATCCAATCTAACTAACCTAACTTCCCACCATAAACAGTGCAGAAAAACTTGGTCACAAATCACAAGTACCACCAAAGCTTTGACATAAAAATCTCCTGTGTTTTATTCTGTAATTTTTCTATGTTTTTTGCATTTTGCTTTCGCTTATCTGCACATAACAGTTTTTCCAAGTTCAATGAATATGGAGTAAGAAACTCTCATGAAAATAAATACCAAATTAAGGCGTGTTCGGGAGCCCTCCACAACCTCAAACTCCTCAACTCTACAGCCCCAAACCAGCAGCCAGCTTCTCGATAAAATCCTGAGGAGCAACTAGTTAACGAGCGCTTCTTCGGGAGCCTCGCAACGATCAGCGCCACTTGGCGCGCTCTCAGCCATTTGCCACGTGTCGCGCTCTGAACGCTTCCTTCAGATTTTTCTTTTATTTTTCCGCACGCGTTTTTGGCTTTTTAAACAATTTTTTCGGGTTTTTTTCGACGTTTTGGTTCCCCCCCGGTCTTTTTTAGCTTTTCGATCAAACAAAGTTTTTGATTTTTTTGCACGAAACAAACGTGTTTTCTTTTATTTTCCTTTCGTGAAAGTCACGGTTTTTCTTCCGCGAGAGGCACGATTGTGCTTTAGCGAGAGTTACGGCCGTGCCTTTCGGAAACGAAAAAACGCGTTTCCTGTTTTTCTTTCTTTCGCGAGAGTCACGGTTTTGCTTCCGCGAGAGGCACGGTTGTGCTTTTGCGAGAGTCACGGCCGTGCCTCTCGGAAAAGGGAAAAACAAAACGCGTTTTCTGTTTTTTTTCTTTCGTGAGAGTCACGGTTTTGCTTCCGCGAGAGGCACGGTTGTGCTTTCGCAAAAGTCACGACCGTGCCTCTAGGAAAGGGAAAAACAAAACGCGTTTTCTATTTTTTTTCTTTCGTGAGAGTCACGCTTTTGCTTCCGCGAGAGGCACGGTTGTGCTTTCGCGAAAGTCGCGGCCGTGCCTCTAGGAAAAGGAAAAAATATGCGTCTTCTGTTTTTTTTCTTTCGCGAGAGTCATGATTTTGCTTTCGCGAAAGGCACGGTTGTGCCTTCACGAGAGTCACGGCCGTGCCTCTCGAAAACGAAAAAAACGCGTTTTTTGTTTTTTCCTTCCACGAGAGTCACGGTTTTGCTTTCACGAGAGGCACGGTTGTGATTTCGCGAGAGGCACGGGCGTGCCTCTTTCGAAAAAGGAAAAAAACCGTGCTCCCAGTTCAGTTTTTTCGTGGAAAAAAAGTTCGTGAAAACCTATCAACATGGAATCTAGTTTTGAAGATCTCGACGCGAGGAATCCAATGGTGAAACGGTTCAAGATTTGGACGCACGGTTTAAGAGATAAAACGTTTTAAATAAACAGATCTACGAAAAATCAAAAAAATTCCCATGTTGCGATAAGTGGCGCGCTACATGTGCGCCACTTGTCGTGACCTGGGAAATTGGAGTGTTCTTTGCAACGAGTACTCTTTAATTAGTGATTTTTCGGCAGCGCAGCTTCTTCGCTCGATCGACCCTCCCAGGCCGGAAGCCCATTTAGGCTCATTGTGGCCCAGTCGGATGGGATAATGGGTGGCCTGTAAGCCCGTTTGGGCTGAAAATCGCCACCGCCCCTGCTTCCTCCTCGTCACCAACCACCAAGGCGCCGCCTCCTTTACCCGACCACCACCGGCGACGACCCACGCAGGCCAGGACCAGAAGGCGGGGGTGTGGAGCTCAGGGTCAGCCATGCGGTGAGAGCAGCGGCGAACTGCAGCTGCAGGAGGCGCGGGGTGGAGGAGTCGTTGGGAAGAGGAGCTCGGGGTCGTGGCCATGGGGTGAGAGCAACGACGAGCTACAGCTACAGGAGAGGATCTCGGGGTCATGGCGGCGGCGTTCGATAGAGGACGAAGGCCAGCTGGTAGCCGCGGCGGCGGCCGGTTCCCATGGCGGCGGCGGCCAGGGTTCCCATGGCAACGAGGGTAAGGGGAATAGATTGTTTCGGGATGCACTCGAACCGGTACCTCCTAGCGTCACTTGGCGGTGGTAGGAGGGGGTAATTCCATGCAACTCTCGCTTCTACAGTACATTTCAGAGGAGCTCGGTTTTCCTAGCTCCGCCACTCCTCCGATTTTGCACTTCGCTCGTAGCCAGCTTCTTACTCCCATAACGACGAATTGAATCGTTCGGCTGCACTCCACACCTGGAGTTGTGGAGTTGAGAAACGGGAGGGCTCCTGAACACGCCCTTAAGAAGCATCAAAAGCAACTTATGTAAGGTGTTAACAGAGCTATGGCGTTGCAGCCAGCTTTACGTTCAGCAATTCTAAGTTCTAACATCCTAAAAGCAATCAAATGCAGCTGAGTGACTTACACAAGTATATAGTTTTCCTGCTATCAGATATTCCTTCCTATTAAAAGCCTCTGTAGCTTGTAATTTCAGCTCAGCTCTTCTCTTTTCACACTTATATTTATCCTGATCACATAATATTTTTCGTCAGAACAAATATGTACAGAAAACAGAGACAAGAAGTTGCATTTAGACATTAGCAATGACTTCATAACATCTGTATAACATTTTCTGTTATTATATACGAATATCATTAGCAAGCATAGTCAGAACTGTACAAGAATTTGATGACAGCTATCAATGGTAAATAATACATTATGGAGCTGTAATTGTGCATAGAAGGAAATACATACCCTTGGCTTCAAACCAAAAGATTTCACATGAGACATGATACCATCAATACTCCAATCTGGCAATGTTGAAATCAGAGAAGTTAAAGGAAATAATATTTCAACCATACTCCTTCTGCCTTTTAGGGCAGCAATTTCAATTGGAGTCGTACCGAACTGCAGGAGTGAAATTAATGATAGTTGATTTCACAATTAATTATTAATAATAAATGGAATACATTTTGAGAAAGAGATTGGATACTAGATTAGGCGAGTAGTCATCACCAATATATATATATATATGTCAGTTGTGCTTGCAGATAATTCAGACCCTAGTAGTTAATTTGGAATTTAATGTTTTCAAAAACCAAATGGCTATATAGGCATTGGAGAGAATCAGAATGCATTGTCAGAAAGTGGAACAACCTTGTCCATCTTTCTCTACTAAATTAGGATAATAAAGCTTAAGTAAAGATGAAAAAATAGTACCCAAAATGCTTAGGGAAGTATGCTTGTTATATTGAATAAAATTGTCAAAGTACAACAGGACGAGGTGCCATTGATACAATAGTATATGGAAGGAGCAAGGAAGTTTTTGCAAAAGTTAGCATCATGTGTTTGTTTCAACCTGGCTATGAACAACCTAGAGATTTTCTCTATCCACAGTTCAGTAGACAACATGCAAAATATGAAACATGCTGAATTTTACATTTTTTCTCCGGAAATGGACTGACATCTACAATATATGGTATACGATGATGATTACTAGGACTTCCCCCTAAAAATTGAAAACAAACAGAAAAAAGAGCAATGTTAGTCTTCAATGGTCAGTTGTTAGAATGTTCAACACCTAGAAGTGCTGCCGCAGCAGAAGTCCTCAGTAAACGGTGTCATACCTTTTCTAGTGTTGATGTACTCACTTATAATAACACACAGTAAGCATGTTGGTAGAATAATTTTTCTATGTTCTCTGTAGAACCATGTATCAAAGCTTTACTAAATCAACATATTCCCTCATGCATCTAACCATCAACAGAGAGTATATATGAATGAAAGGTACTCCCTCCGTTCACAAATATATAAGATGTTTTGGACATTTCAATATGGGCTATATACGGACTGAAATGAGTGAACAAACACACTAAAACGTGTCTGTATACATTCGATTCACAAAAAAGTTAGAACATCTTTTATTTGAGTTGTGAACGGAGGGAGTACATGATAAGAACAGAAAAGAGGAAACGGCAAGACTCACTGAATCTCCAATGTTGGGGTTAGCACCAGCATCTAGTAAGCACCTCATGATATCAGGTAAGCCATTGTTCGCTGCCACCATCAATTGAGTAACACCGATATAGTTAGTCTTATTCACATCAGCACCAGCCTGTGTAAACAAAATTACTATCTGATCATTTGAGTAGGTGCTTGACATGTCATCCGCAGAAGACACATCCACCCAAAAATTAAGTGAGCAGCATCTACAGATTGCTCTTTAAGAATCTTAATAAGAAAAATTACCGACCTCAATGAGTAACTTAACGCATTCCAACGATTCTCTTTGTATGGCCATACTCAGTGGGGTACTATGAAGGTTCAAAACCTTATTAGGCTGTGGAAAGTGAAAAAAAAATCATTTTCTTATACTTGAAAAACAAAGGTACAATAGAGAAATAACATGAGGCCATTATGTGTTTACATATATTGGTATTTCTCATGAAACACATGTATTTTTTTTATATAGAAATTAGACACAAAATTTACAACACCTGAGGAAAAGTGAGCATGTTCACTTAAAGAGAAGTACTATGGTCAAATGTTGAATACATGGTTTTACAATGTACCAACTTAATTTTTTTGGTTTAGATCGAGCAAAAGAGCTGCATATACCAAGATTTCTCTATTCCAGTGAATGGTGTAGCCCCAAATGGAAGATGAAGGCCCTTAAATAAAACAGTTTTTCTTGCTTAACAAAAAGATTAGTAGAAAAACTGGTGTCTTGCATCTGCATGGTGCTCCAACAAAACCTTCATTGGGCCAACTTCACTGAGATTAGTGGCCGCATGCAACGGGGTCCCGTGCTTAGAATCGAAAACATCCACATCGGCTCCCCTTGAAAGTAGCAATTCTACTATTTCACAATTTCCTGGAAAAGAAGTTTTTCACAAGAAGTTGAAAATCAGCAAAGCATGCATGGATGAAACTAGTTTAGAAAGTGAGATTACAGATCAGGGCTTCTCCCATTAACGGCGGCCAAAGGTTACCAGTGACCCTGCTATTCCCGTCGAAGACCAAGTTTGTACAATGTTGGTAGCATGGAAAATATTTTATTTTTTTATTTCTCTCTCTTGGTGGTTGTGGAAATCACTGTGCTCGTGAAGCTGGATCGTCTCCTTGTCAGTATCGACTGGCATTGCCTCTTCCTGCTGGCCTGGTGGAATCAAAATCTGCTGTCAAAGGCACTCTTCATGCTGCTCTCCATAGAAGAATTGCTGCTGATATTGACCTTTGGGCCAATCGATGCGACGATGTTGACTGCAAGGCCTCCCGGGCACTTTGCAGCTTTGCGGCGAGAGGCATTGGCTAATGTCACGACCCACGCATAGAGATGGGCCCAACAACAGGATCAGTAACAATATTGGATACATTTGGGGACACAACGGGTCTGGGGTGAGAAATCAGCAAGGCAGGGGAGGGATACAAGAGCAAGGGACGAGGAACAGAAGCAAGGGTGAGAAGCTGAAGACGATTCACAAATCATTTGGCTGCCCTCCTCTGTCTAGCTTCTTCTTTACGAACCTTTTGTCTATTCGCGTAACTAGGCCAAGCCCAAGTTTCATGACCCATTCTATCGAGAAGGCCCTGGATAAGAAGAGGCTCATGACACAAATTTTGTTTTCCACTCTTTTGTGAAGTGCTGTATACTCAGGCGTTTTGGCTCCATTTTTTTATCAAAATGTTCAGGTTATGAGCATATGAGACTACAGCTAACAAGTAATATGAGAATTAGATATCGGACTATTTTTCATTCAATCTGTGTGTGCGTCTGTGTGTGTATGTGTGACAAATATATCAAAGACAGACTAAT
Source organism: Triticum dicoccoides (assembly GCF_002162155.2). Classification (NCBI taxonomy): domain Eukaryota; kingdom Viridiplantae; phylum Streptophyta; class Magnoliopsida; order Poales; family Poaceae; genus Triticum; species Triticum dicoccoides. The sequence goes on along the minus strand of NC_041382.1, from coordinate 75,902,892 downwards.
GTAAAGACATTTGGCAAGACAAATATGCCATGGGACTGCAACAACGTGTTGGAGGGGATACCATTCATTGTTGCAGTATGGAGAGGCGACCCCAACCTGCCGGGTATCATCGGATCAGCGCCACGATCAAGAAGATACCTTGCTGCAGCAACCGTCCCGAAAGTTGCAGAGATGAACAGCGCGGTTTCACCTGCCAAAGAAATAAACAAAATTGAAGTTGTAGGGCATATAGGAGGCGCAGAATTGACGGGAAGGGGAGAGATAGAAAAACCTAGGTCGTTGGGCTGGTTGACGTCGACGCGGAGGTCCTCGACGAGGTAGGCACAGATGTCCAGCCGGCCCTCCATGACCGCCACGCACAGGGCGCGGATCCAGATGCACTCGTCCGCCACGACGGGAGCCAGCTCTGGGCACACGATCGGTCGAGGATATATCCTCATTAGCATCGATCGATGAGAAGAAACTAAGGTCGGGAGCTGGAAGAGAGGGTTGGTTGTGGTTGTGGACAGTACGTACCTTTGAGGAGACAGAGGTTGCCCTCCAGAGCAGCCTTCAGAACCGGGTGCGGGGACGCAGCCGCCTTCTTCTCCTCCATCTCCAGGACGATCGGGGGCGTGTGGAGAAGATGGGAGTCTTGCTAAGTCGCCGGAGACCCGAGAGTGGTCGTCGCGGGGAAGCAGAGGGGAGGCGATCGCTGTAACATCCCAAAATTCTAAATTTTGGAATGTTATAATAAATAGATAGACTTGATGGATTGTTTGATTGACTGATTGAAAGTGAGTGAAATTCGAAACTTTTTGAAAGTTAAATGAGAGGGAATAAAAGGACTTTCCCAAACTTTCATTTTTGCATTTTGCTCTCCGTGAATTCAAATACTTTTTTCATCACGAAACCCTGAAGAGAAAATAACATGACTTCTTCCATTTATTTAAATGACAAGGGTTGCTGAAAATATTTGAATTTCATTTGAAAATATTTTCAATTCTGAAACTTTATGCAACTCTATGATTTTCACGAGAGAAAATAAAATGACTTCTTCAAATTATATGAAATATGAGTTGGGAGTTCAAAGATTTAAATTCAAAGTTCTTTTGAATTTATTTTCAATTTGGATTTATTTGAGTTTTATTCAAATTATTTTTCTCCAAAATCAAAATACATGGAAAATAGGGTAACATGATTCCCTACATTAGAAAATTGGAGAAAAATTTATTTGAAATCATTTTGGTATTTTTAAAATGATTTTTGTTGGATTTTAATAGACCAGTAGCATTCTTTGATTTATTAGAATTTGTGTGTATTTTATTTAATTCTAGAAAAATGTTCAAGTCGTAGAAAATCTTTTTCTGAAAATTTTGGTATATTATAAGCCTATATAATATCCCTATTTAAGTTGTTTTACCATTTTTCCTTGTCTGAAAAAAAATGTTTAAAAAAAATCCCTTCGCCGACTGGGCCGGCCCAGAGCCCAGCCGACTGCGTCGCGCCAGCCCAGCCGCGCCATCGCCACCGACCCTGGGCGCAGTCCTGCGCCCGTATGTCGCCGGCCGCCGCCGTGGCCGACCCGGCCACCTCCCGCCGCCTTGCCCCTCCCGCACGCCACCGCGTCGCCCCCTCCCTCCATAAATAGCACGCCGCCGCCGCCCGCTCTCTCCTCGCGTCGCCGCCGCACTTCCCTCGTCCGCCGCGCCACTGCCGCATCTCACCGAAGCCGCCGCCGCTTGCTGCGCCGCTTCGCCGCCGCCGCAGCTCCGCCGCTCCGCCTTCCCCCTTCGCCGCCGCCACAGAGCCGCCGCTCGCCTTGCCCGCGTGCCGCCCTCGCCGGAGCACGCCGCTGTCCCGCCTCGCCGGAGTTCAACCGCGCCGCCACCGGTTTTCTCTCGAAAACCGCCAAACCACTGCGAACCGGTATAAACCCGAACCCGGTCCGATCCGGTTTTATTTTAAGATCGGTTTAAAAAAAACCCTAGACTAGATCTGTTTTTTTGGTTTTATTAAACAGCGAACGTTCACTGTTTAGACCTTATAAGCGAGCGTTCGCCTTTTTTTTATTTTTCTGTTTATTTTTTTTATTTTTTTTGGCCAGGGACCTAGATGTGAATACTTTATTTATAGAATAGTCCCTGTTCTTCAAACAAGCATAACTTTTTGCTCGTTAGTCCAAATCCAACGAAACCAACGCCCACGTCTTCGTTACGATCTCCTCTATCCTTTAATCCAACTCAAACATGTTTTTGAAAAGTTTAATATTTGAATTAGATCAGATTTGAATTCAAACTTCGTTTGATCATAACTTGAGTTTCGTAGCTCCGTTTGAGTTGATTCTTTTTGCAAATCAAAGCTCTTGACCTAAACCTTCTGATAAGGCCAAATTCACATAATTTTGGTACTGTTAGAAATAGTTTTATGTTGCAAGAGCTATTGCTTGGTTTTGATGTTTTCCGAATTGTCTTCTTCGATCTTTTTGATCTTTTGAGTGATTGCTTATGTGTGGTTACTATTGCTTGCTTACGATAGATTGACCGGAGTGTGACGATTTGAGCTATCAAGATTTTTGAGTGCGAATCATCTTCATCAACATTACAGGCAAGTTCACACTTTGATCATATCCCCTTCCATACCCAGTTTTTATGCACTAGCTTCACCCTCACACATTGCATGATTAGGATCTAATTAAATTGTGGGATGGGAAGTAGATGAGGTAGTACCTATTACCTGTTTATTATCAAACCCTTGGGAGTTACTATTACGTTATGCTTATATTGCCATGCTATGCTCGTAGACGTGGATTGGGTTTTGAGATTATTTCATGACAAATGTGAGATTATTAATTAATGGTTTACTTAAGGTGACAACTTAAACACACATCTGGGTGGATTGAGGAACCTGGGTATTCCAGGACTTGCCTGTCTAGGCACCTGGGTATTCCAGGACTTGCCTGTTTTTCTTTTGGACCACCACCCAGGCTCAAAGGGATCATGAGATTATTCATACTAGAAACTTCCGTGTGCAGCCACAAGACATTATGGGCTCTGGCATAGTTGATTAAGTCGTGCGAACTCTTACAGGGTAGACTAGCAGATGTAGGGGAAAGTAGGTGTACCGGTCTATCCAACGTAAGGTGCTAGCACTTCTGAAAGGCTATGTCTCGGTCATCCGTTTCTCAAACACCATGTAGTGCGAGAAAACCAACGGAGGAGATCGAGTATTATGGGGAAAAGTGCGCAAACCTCTGCAGAGTGTACAAACTAATCATGATTAGCCATGTCCCCGGTTATGGACATCTTGAGTATCTAGTTCTTGGATTATTCTGTTGATCTCATCACGTTACTTTAATTAACTTTGTTGGGTTTTAATGATGATGCTTAATTGGGATTGAGAATGCTGTCAACCATTCTCAATGTTCAACAACCACCATGATAGTTAAATAAAATTTATTCCTTTTACAGTAGGGAAAAATTGGCTTTACGCAAAAACCTTATAACCATAGAGCTTTTCCACCAGCCAAATATGCATGTAGTGATAGCCTTTATTCATCATTCTCTATGGTGTGAATTTGCCAGTACATTCAATGTACTGACCCTCTGTGGCTGCAACGTCTCATGTTGCAGGATTATCTTACGATGAGTAAGTCATACATTAGGGTTACGATTTCTATACTCAACTTTGTCGTTGGTGTTGATGGGAATCCACAACCTTGTTACTTCCGTTATTTTGGATTTGAGGTAATAGTATTTACGTTACTTTTACATGTGATTTACCTCTGTTATAAATCCTCGTGTACTGTGTGTGTCAGCATACCGATCCAGGGATGACACTTAAGCACAGAGACTTGATCCATATGGGTCGTGTCGCTACAAGATGGTATCAGAGCACATGTTGACTGTAGGACGTGACCCTAGAAACTGGCAAGCCCATAGCAAAGATTTTTCTCTACAACTTTTCCTTTCAAAAAGATCTTTTACCTCTCTTCTCTTCTGAGCTTATTCAAAAATTCCCTTTAGTGAGACCATACCCTTTCCCCTTTTGACCACACGAAGATTCGACTAATGAGACCACTCCAAGAAGTACAGGATATCAGACCAGTAAGACCATTCGGAATGAAGAGGATTTTACCATACATTATGATAATGGAAACTACAGCTGTTGAAGACTCTGAAGACTAGGAGAATTGGAGGCTCTGAAGAATCCCCAGATTTGTATGACCTAGGAATGCTACCCTTATGGAACTTGGCAGACTATGGAAGTTGTCAATGCCCGAGATCAAGGTGTGTTGGAGAAAGACCGGAGCATGTAGAGTTAAGAACTCAAGGATTTGTCAAGGAAAACCCTAAGGTAGGAGATAACAACTATGGAGAGATAGCTCATGGAAATGACAAGAGAACAACCACAGCTATCCATGAGGTTATCGCCCGCTTATGCTATTGTCACCGTGCTGAGTTAAGCATGCATATGCATGGAAGGATTAAATGGTAGAAGGCTGATGGAGCACCTATCAGCCAAAGATGAAGTTTTAACCTTAGCCGGTGTATTACCAGGATCTGGAGTGTTACATCAAGAAGTTAAGATGGAGCTACAAGAAGCCGTATTTTGACAGGGAGCATTTCATGAAGAACTTAGGACCCAGAAGTTGAAGTAGCCAAGCTGGAGGAGCAAAACCTCGAGAAACCGGAGATTCGTCAGGAACTAGACCATGGTTCATGCCAAGGATGTTGGAACCTAGAAGTTTGAAATACAACTCCAGAATATTAAAGGATGTCACGAGAGATTTCACGTCAATAGAGATGATCTGGCAAAAGAACTTGAGAAGACAAGCATGATCGGAAGAAGCCATTGGAGGCATGAACAAGGCTTGATGTCAGGACCCCGACTCAATGCCACATCGATCTAGCATGTAACACCTCATATCACTTTGCGGCCTCACGCACGGTATTCCCACGGGTGTCGCCTTACCTTAGCCCGGAACCGTTTGCGCCTTTTGGCACACGTATATGACAGTGTCGCTAGCATCCATATGATAAGGAGCCCGGGCTGACATGGCTAGTCATAAATCCAAAGTGGCACAGACTTACAGGGACAGGCATCCATGACCCAGCATCGAACGTGTCGGTCATCAGCGAGTGAATCCAGGCTGTAGCACTGGGCTAGCAGGACTCCGGTGAACCGGGCTGTAGCAGGCTAACAGGACTCCGGTATTCATCGCGTGACATTTCCCCGAAGGGACAGACACAGGACCGAAGAAGGACACATGCCGGCCAGCCTAAGTGTTCCGGAGCAGTAGCAAGCTACCATGGCTCGGTGGAAACACTAGGAGACATTTCCCGGTAAGAGAGGCTACTAAAGATAAACAACTAGATAGTCAGATCCCACACATACCAAGCATTTCAATAACATACACACAATATGCTCGATATGTGCAATACAACATGGCATCACAAAATGACTCTACGACTCAAATAGTTTATTCAATAGGCTCCGAGGAGCGAGACATTACAAACATGGGTCTCATGACCCAACATTCAGAGCATACAAATCAAAACACAAGCGGAAGCTATCATGTCTGAGTACAGACAACTAAAAATGAAAAAGGCTGAGAAGCCTGACTATCTACCAGATCCTGCCGAGGGCACAAGATTGTAGCTGAGGTAACAAGCTAAACGTCGAAGTCCACGCGAAACTACTAGCGAGACCGAAGTCTCTCTGCAAAAACATAAATAGGCAAACGTGAGTACAAATGTACCCAGCAAGACTTACATCAGAACTAACTACATATGCATCATTTTCAACAAAGGGGATGGTGGGGTTTAACTGCAGCAAGCCAGCTTTGACTCGGTGGCTATCCTAAACTACGACTGCAATGTAACTCTTTTGAGGTGGCGCACACGAGTCCACATCTTCACCATATCAATACACCACTATGGATCCGCTCCCGTCTCCCTACGAGAACGCCATCCATAGCACTCACGCTTATCTTGCGTATTTTAGGGTATCCACTTTCACTTGTCTATGAACTGATATAAGCAACCCAGAAGTCCTTTTCCGCGGACACGGCTATTCGAATAGATGATGTTAACCCTGCAGGGGTGTACTTCTTCACACACGCTCTCACCACTTACCGCCGTTTACACGACATGTACTCGGCAACCTTCAAGCGGAAGCCCAACGTGGGTGTCGGCCACGACCTACCTAATCATCTAAGTCTCTAGTCCAGGTTTATCGCCTATTCGGGTTCCATCCATGAGGAGATCCGGCCGGAGTTTCGCTCACAGCCCCAAACGATGTGAACACGGTTCCGTGACACCAAACGGGCGCCCGGTTTACCCGGCCACGTGCCTACCGCATCACAGCCCACCCCTACGGTCAGCGCTGCGCACGGCCTCCAGCATACTACAAACACCAGAAACTACTTGCAACTCCTGGACAGAGGACAAGGGTGATTAAGAAGCCGAGAGGGTCCATTGGTTTCGGGCCCAATGCGTGGTAGTAGCTGAATCATGGATCACAAACACAGAACTCAGTTCCTGAGGACGGCTGCAATGAGACAACCCACCATGTACTCCTACATGGCCTCTCACCGCTACCTTTACCAAATCGTGTTCACACACTTAGCTCACACACAGTAGGACAGGTTCACACGCCTCTGATTCATCCCCGATGAATCAGACCCGACTCAAGTCTACGCAGTAGTAGGCATGACAACAAACATAAATGAGTAGGCACATCAGGGCTCAAACAACTCCTACTCATGCTAGTGGGTTTCATCTATTTACTGTGGCAATGACAGGTCATGCAAAGGATAAAGGGGTTCAGCTACCGCAGCAAGTAACAGTTGAATCGTTGTTGTCCTAATGCAGTAAAAGAGAGCAGGAGCGAGAGAGTGGGATTGTATTGGAATGAACAAGGGGGTTTTGCTTGCCTGGCACTTCTGAAGATAACATTGAGTCTTCATCAGTGTCAACGATCACATCATCGATATCACGTCTATCGAGAGGGGACAAATACCGGCAACACAGAAGGGAACACAATCAATGCAATGCACAATATGATGCATGATCATGACATGGCAAAATGAATGTGTTTTGGGCTAATGCATCTAGCAACAAGTTAAATGGGGTTGGTTTGAATACAAGATTCAAATTCAAACTCCATATGTGATTATTTAAATGCCATTTATATGATTTGTGCTAAACAGCAGCTATAAGTTGTTCTAACATGCATGAAAATGGTACAGATGGATTCCTTGAATTTTTCTGATAATTTTTCATATATAATTTATTTCATTTGGAGTTACGGTTGAATTTCTATGAATTTTAGAAGTTTTAGGCATTTTCTGGAATTTCAGAATTAAATTAAATCCAGAAAACATTACTGCGTCAGCATGACGTTGGCATGACGTCAGCAAGTCAACAGGGGCCGGATCGGGTCAAACCTGACGTGTGGGGTCCACACGTCAGTGACACAGGGGCTAATCCCGCGTTGACTCGGGCTTTGACCCGCTACGGGGCCCGCTGTCAGGGTCACAGGGTTAGTTAGCAGGGTCATTAGCCCCTAACGACGACGCCACGTCAGCACGCCGGAGACCAGCCGACGGCGACCACAGAACACGGCGGGGCACGCCGGACTTGCGCTAGAGGCGTCAGTTTGGCGCGCTGAGGGCACCAGGGGATGGCCCTTGCTCCCGCGCATCCAGAGGACCGAGTGGGAGGTCGCGGGGTCGCCGGAACTCATGCCGGCGACGAGCCTTGGCGGAGATGGTGTTCGGTGGTGCTCGGGCGCGTCGCTACGGTGCATCAGTGAGCAAATGGAGAGGCTGGGCAGCACCTGCTAGACATGGGGAGCACTAAGAGCAGCTCAGTGAGGCCAGGGGAGCATGGAGGCTATGCGTGCAGCAGCAATGGCGGACGGTGGCTTCGGTGCTCGTGGGGAACGGCGCTACGGCACGGAGGGGAGCATGCTGAGTTAGGGGAGAGGGTCAGTGACTCACGGCGATGACGAGGGGACGCTCGGCGAGGTCGGGGACGGTCCGGAGCCGGCGAATTTGACGAAGATGGCCGGCGGTCCCAAGGTTGAAGAAGGCATCGAGGGCGGTGTTGTGGCACGTCCAGGGCCTCGTGGCTCGTTGAGGAGGTAGAGGGAGGACCGGCGGAGCTTCCTGGGGCGTCGGTGAGCCGTGGGGTGGCCGGTAGCCACGATGGCTCTCGTCGGTGGCGGCGGCTCCGTTCGGTCGCGGGAGGGGAAACAGAGGAGCGAGGGGGAGGGAGGTCCAGAGAGCGAGGGAGAAGTGAGAGGGGGTCGGGGCTGCGTGGCGTCGCGGGAGGGACCAGGGAAGGAGGAGGCAGCCAGGCAGGGAGGAGGTGGCCTCCTCGGCCGCGCGCGTGCGAGCACGCAGCTGCTCCCACTGGCAAGAGGAAGACGACAGGGGGGGGAGTAGCGGTGGCGGGCTGGGCCGCGCTGGGCCGGTCCTGTTGGGCCACCAGGTGGGCTTCACAGGTAAGTCCTTCTCTCTTTTATTTCTGTTCTGTTTCTCTTTTCTATTTCTGCAATTTGTTTTTGGATTTGATTTAAAATATCAAATCATTTTATAAAATCCTGGAAATAATTATGGGTGCTTTCTGAATTATTTCAGTGACCCTTAACAATTTCCAACATTTATTTGAACATTTAAATTATTTATAGTATTCAAATGCCCAAAGTCAAATACAATATGGTTTATTCAAAAAATCCAAAATGTCTTGGAAAAATATCCATCATCTATGGATATGGTTTTCACCCTTTTCCAGTGATCATGAACATTTTTGCAAACCAATTTGGGTTCTTTGAAAATATTTTGAAGTTGAACCTATTTGCAATGCTTTGGTGCTAGGGCTTGGTCATCCCCATTTCAAATTTCATACAATTTAAACATGTTGCACACATGAAGCTAGCCTAGAGCATTACCAGAAGCTAGGGATGTGACAACTCACCCCCACTAAACAAGAATCTCGTCTCGAGATTCAAGCGTAGGGTAAGGTGAAGGGGAAACGCAAACTAGTATAATCTTCACGATCCAGGGTGCACTTCAGTTGAACGTTGATTCATTCACCATCATTGCCTTGAAGTCTTGCCTTGAAAAACCCTGTCAACATGACATGGAGGGAAGAAGGAGACTCTAGAAGGGTCGATCTTCTCGAAGATCGAACAACTCACGGAATGAGACATAGGACCATCTCTCGGGTTGAGACACGAGATACACATCAAGAGGGGTGGAAAGAAACGGATGACGAAGGTTCACTAGGTAGACAATAATTCCACACTTAAGAAGGTGGTAAACGATTGTCCACGTAGCGAGGAGTTGAGTTGCTATGATACCACGACGAAACATCCTGGAGGAGGGTGATTCGTAGATTATTACCTTAAGTGGCAAAAAGAATTACTTTTGATTCAGAGATCATTGAAACTCTTTAAACCAGCCTAAGACAATTCTCGAGCGATCGTTTGGAGGGGGTCGGTAGAATGGCATACTCGGACTTGGATGATGTGGATTGCCTTGTTGAAGACAACGTAATGGATGAATTTGCTTATCACCGGAAATGGAAGAGACCCATGGTAGAATGGCACATTGGCGGTGCAAGCTGGGAACAAAATGCAAATGCTGGGAATGATTCTGGTAACTGGGGAAGAACCCAACAATAGAGAGTGAATTCACTGTTTGAGAAGGTCATAGCATTGCCGAGGGAACTGAGAGCATCCCAATTAGAGCCGATGATAACACGTAGCGCTTGTGCGTGCTCTCAAGAACTTGAGCATTTCCACAATCATCAAGGTTTTATCAACAACCGCGTCAAGGGTCCTGGCAACACAACTTGCTACCATGATGAATGGTGATGGAGGATGCAGATGCAAAGGAAGATAACACCTTCTCAGATTTCACCCTTGACGGGGCCAAGGAAATAAAATCTGGATGATCGACCGAGAGACATTTAGCACTCCGCTTCTAATGTTCTCCTTGATGTGCTAGCGTATCCCATTCATTGAAATGGTTTGGTATCTAGAACATCAAGTAAAGGTCGGACTTCGGGAACACAAAAATCCATAGGGCAACTAGGGAGTAAACCCTACGAAATCCCTATGGGGGGGTGGCCAACTTCATCAATCAAGATATTATAATAACAGGTCTTCCGGCTGAGTGTGTTGGCCACGACATCCACTTTACCGGTTATCGCGCGACCAATATTATAATTCTTGGGAAATATTCCAACCATCATATCTGCCTGAGATTCAGATCTGGTTGGTGTCAGGATATTCCAGACTCATCGAGTCTAGGAAGAAAAACAGAAGTTTGCAACACGAATCGACGAGATGACGTTGCGAGATTCTCGGGGAATGAACTACGATAGCAAGCTTCAAAACATGAGCTGGTTCTGCTACAAACATGTGAACACGTTGTCCCAGACAAGCATGACCACGTGGTAGTCTTATAATAAAACACTACCGAGTTCAGGTGAGGAACCATCAACGAGGATATCGAAATCCTTGCATAAGGCATGCTCTTAAGAAGGAACTTCTTCTCCTTGAACAAATCAATCAGTGGCTTGGTGTGCTCGGAACACATATGGAATGAAGGTTGCAAGTCTCCAAACCATAGAATACTTCGCACATATGCATGACTGACTTGGGATGATTCCAGAGGAAGCAAAACTAACTTTCTCAAATCACGGCGGCAACTTGCATCAAATGCACATGAACTAGAGGAAGTCACTTCTTACATCCGAACATATGCTTCATGAGCTAGCATGAACAAATGCTTTCAAGAGTTTCCAACACTAGCTTAATGTTCAGCAAAATTATGGAGAAGACAAGGATGTTGTCATTGGGCACAACAACAATACATCTGGGTTTCCTTTTAAAAGGAATTCCATAGTTAAGTGGACAAGTGATAGCATTGGTCAGACCCAAAAGATATAATGGTGTATGCTCGAGGGATCAACCACGAGTAAGACAACATTACGAATATCGTTGGTTCTGGTCTGATTGGATGATAGCCCATACTCAATCAAAGGTTTGGGTAAGACAATAGATCCAACAATTGTTCACAAGGACCAATTGATGAAGATATCATCTTTCTTCAACACACACACACACACACACACAAAAAGATATCCCTTAACATGATCTAAGTCGGACAAGCTTTTATCTTCCAACTCTCCAAGTTGTTGTTTAGCTTATCCAACTAGCTCAGGGTATCCAACACGGATTCTTGGAGAAGGGGTGGTTTATAGGAATAAACCAACTTGATCACGAACTCAACATAGCGGTCAGGTGACAACCTGGTAATACTTCTGAGAAGATATTTAGAAAATCACGAACCACCGGTATGTTACTAAGCTCGAGAACAATCTCGCTTTTGAGGGCAAGACGATATGATCAAATGAGTGAGGACCTGAAATAATTCCTAACTCATTGGTCGAGGAGTGCACCAGAAATAGGGACTAGGTAGCACAATCAATCTTAGGGTGACGATTCAATAATCAACACGCTAAGAATGAGGTTATCGTCCATTTAACTACCAAGCAACAGAGTTGCTAGCAGTATTGATTTCACACGCCACGATTCACTTGTCGGCATTATGGTTACAATAACACAGGAACCGAGGAATGAACAATGATGGCAAGAAGTATCACTGTACCAAGAGTTCATAGGATGGTGTGCAATTCCTATAACAATCCCGATATAAAGATGGTAATACTTCAGGGTAGAACAGAATCAAAAGCTGGATTAGCAATTTGATCTGCGGAGCACAACTTCTTTGACCCAATCCTGGATATGGAAGAGGTACTGGAGTTTGTTTCTCCTAGTCATTCCGGAATAGAATGGCTTGACAGACCACAAGAGTCATAGGCATCGATGAACGAACGCACGCATACTCTTGACTATCAATTGATAGACGAGGGTCAGAAGGCAACTAAAGAGAACATCTCAAAGGAACATATAATTTTCTGAGTTGTGGATGCATAGATTAGTATGTCGAACCAAGTCCACATATTTCTTCCGGATAACCCATGCAGAAAGGTAGAACTGGCAGAGTCACAATATATAATGGAGAACTCATCAAGAACAATCCTGTTGTGATATTTCAGTTCAACGAGGAACTTCTGCCATAAGTAGTTCATGGTATTTGGAAGAAGAAGATACCACGGACTTCGAGGACTACCACAAAGTTACTAATATCCTAAAGGAACGAGCAAAACTATCAACATGAAGTAAGTAGGGTGAATCTCGGGTTCAAGAAGCCCGGAATGGAATACCTACTAACTAAGTGGCATCAAGGGATGCTTACGCGAATGATGGCCAGAATCATCACACTGGGAACACAAATCATGGCTAAATTACTAGATGATCCCCTAAGACACCTAGGGTCATAATAATAACTCCAACATAAATGTCAAGGCAATAGAATACCTTAACTCAACAATTAGTGTGATTGAGCTGGCATAAAGGAACATCGAAACCAGAGGGAAAGGATTTTGCGAATGCATCAGACTATTTAGAAACCTGGGAAGACTCGGACAGCATAACGGCTGTAAATGCTCAGAAAAGATTTGAGACATTCACAAAAATGGTGGCATAACCACTCAGAAGCACAATATCAAGGTTTGGAGATCAAAAGTTAACATACAGAAGTAGTAGAAACTGAACTTAAGCTTAAATCCAACAATTTATAAATCTACGGATTAGTAACACGTGATCCTGATAGATAGATGAGAAGACCTAGTTCCTTAACCCCGTAGGAAAGATAAGAAGACTCAGATTAGAAGGGCATGAGGTATAAGGAGTAAAAAGAGCCTTACGTTCCATCCCACAATCAATTCCCCTACATATAACTAAGAATTTCTAGACTCAACTTCGACCAGTGTGGCTTGGTAATCCTACAGGCAGTCAAGCTCTGATACCAACGCTGTCAGGACCCCGACTCAATGCCACATCGATCTAGCATGTAACACCTCATATCACTTTGCGGCCTCACGCACGGTATTCCCACGGGTGTCGCCTTACCTTAGCCCGGAACCGTTTGCGCCTTTTGGCACACGTATATGACAGTGTCGCTAGCATCCATATGATAAGGAGCCCGGGTTGACATGGCTAGTCGTAAATCCAAAGTGGCACAGACTTACAGGGACAGGCATCCATGACCCAGCATCGAACGTGTCGGTCATCAGCGAGTGAATCCAGGCTGTAGCACTGGGCTAGCAGGACTCCGGTGAACCGGGCTGTAGCAGGCTAACAGGACTCCGGTATTCATCGCGTGACATTTCCCCGAAGGGACAGACACAGGAACGAAGAAGGACACATGCCGGCCAGCCTAAGTGTTCCGGAGCAGTAGCAAGCTACCATGGCTCGGTGGAAACACTAGGAGACATTTCCCGGTAAGAGAGGCTACTAAAGATAAACAACTAGATAGTCAGATCCCACACATACCAAGCATTTCAATAACATACACACAATATGCTCGATATGTGCAATACAACATGGCATCACAAAATGACTCTACGACTCAAATAGTTTATTCAATAGGCTCCGAGGAGCGAGACATTACAAACATGGGTCTCATGACCCAACATTCAGAGCATACAAATCAAAACACAAGCAGAAGCTATCATGTCTGAGTATAGACAACTAAAAATGAAAAAGGCTGAGAAGCCTGACTATCTACCATATCCTGCCGAGGGCACAAGATCGTAGCTGAGGTAACAAGCTAAACGTCGAAGTCCACACGAAACTACTAGCGAGACCGAAGTCTCTCTGCAAAAACATAAATAGGCAAACGTGAGTACAAATGTACCCAGCAAGACTTACATCAGAACTAACTACATATGCATCATTTTCAACAAAGGGGATGGTGGGGTTTAACTGCAGCAAGCCAGCTTTGACTCGGTGGCTATCCTAAACTACGACTGCAATGTAACTCTTTTGAGGTGGCGCACACGAGTCCACATCTTCACCATATCAATACACCACTATGGATCCGCTCCCGTCTCCCTACGAGAACGCCATCCATAGCACTCACGCTTATCTTGCGTATTTTAGGGTATCCACTTTCACTTGTCTATGAACTGATATAAGCAACCCAGAAGTCCTTTTCCGCGGACACGGCTATTCGAATAGATGATGTTAACCCTGCAGGGGTGTACTTCTTCACACACGCTCTCACCACTTACCGCCGTTTACACGACATGTACTCGGCAACCTTCAAGCGGAAGCCCAACGTGGGTGTCGGCCACGACCTACCTAATCATCTAAGTCTCTAGTCCAGGTTTATCGCCTATTCGGGTTCCATCCATGAGGAGATCTGGCCGGAGTTTCGCTCACAGCCCCAAACGATGTGAACAGGGTTCCGTGACACCAAACGGGCGCCCGGTTTACCCAGCCACGTGCCTACCGCATCACAGCCCACCCCTACGGTCAGCGCTGCGCACGGCCTCCAGCATACTACAAACACCAGAAACTACTTGCAACTCCTGGACAGAGGACAAGGGTGATTAAGAAGCCGAGAGGGTCCATTGGTTTCGGGCCCAATGCGTGGTAGTAGCTGAATCATGGATCACAAACACAGAACTCAGTTCCTGAGGACGGCTGCAATGAGACAACCCACCATGTACTCCTACATGGCCTCTCACCGCTACCTTTACCAAATCGTGTTCACACACTTAGCTCACACACAGTAGGACATGTTCACACGCCTCTGATTCATCCCCGATGAATCAGACCCGACTCAACTCTACGCAGTAGCAGGCATGACAACAAACATAAATGAGTAGGCACATCAGGGCTCAAACAACTCCTACTCATGCTAGTGGGTTTCATCTATTTACTGTGGCAATGACAGGTCATGCAAAGGATAAAGGGGTTCGACTACCGCAGCAAGTAACAGTTGAATCGTTGTTGTCCTAATGCAGTAAAAGAGAGCAGGAGCGAGAGAGTGGGATTGTATTGGAATGAACAAGGGGGTTTTGCTTGCCTGGCACTTCTGAAGATAACATTGAGTCTTCATCAGTGTCAACGATCACATCATCGATATCACGTCTATCGAGAGGGGACAAATACCGGCAACACAGAAGGGAACACAATCAATGCAATGCACAATATGATGCATGATCATGACATGGCAAAATGAATGTGTTTTGGGCTAATGCATCTAGCAACAAGTTAAATGGGGTTGGTTTGAATACAAGATTCAAATTCAAACTCCATATGTGATTATTTAAATGCCATTTATATGATTTGTGCTAAACAGCAGCTATAAGTTGTTCTAACATGCATGAAAATGGTACAGATGGATTCCTTGAATTTTTCTGATAATTTTTCATATATAATTTATTTCATTTGGAGTTACGGTTGAATTTCTATGAATTTTAGAAGTTTTAGGCATTTTCTGGAATTTCAGAATTAAATTAAATCCAGAAAACATTACTGCGTCAGCATGATGTTGGCATGACGTCAGCAAGTCAACAGGGGCCGGCTCGGGTCAAACCTGACGTGTGGGGTCCACACGTCAGTGACACAGGGGCTAATCCCGCGTTGACTCGGGCTTTGACCCGCTACGGGGCCCGCTGTCAGTGTCACAGGGTTAGTTAGCAGGGTCATTAGCCCCTAACGACGACGCCACGTCAGCACGCCGGAGACCAGCCGATGGCGACCACAGAACACGGCGGGGCACGCCGGACTTGCGCTAGAGGCGTCAGTTTGGCGCGCTGAGGGCACCAGGGGATGGCCCTTGCTCCCGCGCATCCAGAGGACCGAGTGGGAGGTCGCGGGGTCGCCGGAACTCATGCCGGCGACGAGCCTTGGCGGCGATGGTGTTCGGTGGTGCTCGGGTGCGTCGCTACGGTGCATCAGTGAGCAAATGGAGAGGCTGGGCAGCACCTGCTAGACATGGGGAGCACTAAGAGCAGCTCAGTGAGGCCAGGGGAGCACGGAGGCTATGCGTGCAGCAGCAATGGCGGACGGTGGCTTCGGTGCTCGTGGGGAACGGCGCTACGGCACGGAGGGGAGCATGCTGAGTTAGGGGAGAGGGTCAGTGACTCACGGCGATGACGAGGGGACGCTCGGCGAGGTCGGGGATGGTCCGGAGCCGGCGAATTTGACGAAGATGGCCGGCGGTCCCGAGGTTGAAGAAGGCATCGAGGGCGGTGTTGTGGCACGTCCGGGGCCTCGTGGCTCGTTGAGGAGGTAGAGGGAGGACCGGCGGAGCTTCCTGGGGCGTCGGTGAGCCGTGGGGTGGCCGGTAGCCACGATGGCTCTCGTCGATGGCGGCGGCTCCGTTCGGTCGCGGGAGGGGAAACAGAGGAGCGAGGGGGAGGGAGGTCCAGAGAGCGAGGGAGAAGTGAGAGGGGGTCGGGGCTGCGTGGCGTCGCGGGAGGGACCAGGGAAGGAGGAGGCAGCCAGGCAGGGAGGAGGTGGCCTCCTCGGCCGCGCGCGTGCGAGCACGCAGCTGCTCCCACTGGCAAGAGGAAGACGACAGGGGGGGGGGAGTAGCGGTGGCGGGCTGGGCCGCGCTGGGCCGGTCCTGTTGGGCCACCAGGTGGGCTTCACAGGTAAGTCCTTCTCTCTTTTATTTCTGTTCTGTTTCTCTTTTCTATTTCTGCAATTTGTTTTTGGATTTGATTTAAAATATCAAATCATTTTATAAAATCCTGGAAATAATTATGGGTGCTTTCTGAATTATTTCAGTGACCCTTAACAATTTCCAACATTTATTTGAACATTTAAATTATTTATAGTATTCAAATGCCCAAAGTCAAATACAATATGGTTTATTCAAAAAATCCAAAAATGTCTTGGAAAAATATCCATCATCTCTGGATATGGTTTTCACCCTTTTCCAGTGATCATGAACATTTTTGCAAACCAATTTGGGTTCTTTGAAAATATTTTGAAGTTGAACCTATTTGCAATGCTTTGGTGCTAGGGCTTGGTCATCCCCATTTCAAATTTCATACAATTTAAACATGTTGCACACATGAAGCTAGCCTAGAGCATTACCAGAAGCTAGGGATGTGACACTTGAAGAGTTTGGAGACGTTGAAGATTTATTGACCTTTAGAAGACCAAACCCCTGTTATATACCTACGTTAGATGCGACGTTTGTGAGCTGTCATTTGTTTGATGTTTTCCCAACGGCCACAAATAAAATCTGTCTTTTCAAAACTTTTGTTTGTATTGTGTGCATCCCTTTCTATCTCTCTTATCTCACCCCAAACCCATGGACCCAATAGAGGATGAATGAAGATGAGCTTGTATTTTCTGGACCGATGAGTCAGTTAGAGACGGACCGATGGATTCAGAACATGGAGGATCACATGAAGAATAACCTTATAGTTGGAAATGATATGATCCAGCATGCTCTTTAGTGCTTTGAAAGAGGTGCTGCTACTTGGTGGAGGATGTACCAAACCATGGATGGATGGCAAGGAGTAAACCACTTGGAAAGAATTTAAGTTGACTTTGCCAAAGTCTCGGTTTGTGTCCCAGAAGTTGAAGCCTTATGGAAAGGATATGAAGAAACCTTGTGCATGCAAGATTTGTGGAGAAATCGGACACACCCATAAAGAACACAAGGATGAGTTCCCTAATTGTGAAGGAAGTCACCCAGTTGAAGAATACCCAACTAGGCAGATTACTTGTTTCTTGTGTGATGGGATTTGCCACTATCCTACTCAGTATCACATTTACCCCATGGTACGAAGGACCGTACAACAGAATAAAGAAGTAAAGAAAGGAGCCCTTATGGAAATTTTAGAAGAACCCGTGATGAAGGAAGAAATGGAGGACACACCTAAGGAAGACCCGAGTAAAACCTTCACTAAGTCTTGCTATTCATGTGGAGAAGAAGGACACATCTCCCAGAATTGTATGAATGGGGATCTAGTAGAATTCCTGACAGAGGAAGTAGAGTATGACCCACAGGAAATAGAAGTCATGATTGGCATGGAAAAGTACAGGAAGAGAAACCGATTGGATTCCAGGAAGGACCTGAGTCATATCACCTGTTACAGGTGCAAGGAGTCAGGGCACTACCTCAACAATTGCCCAAAAAGGAAACCTCGATACTTGTCAGAAGTAATATGTTTTAGTGTTAATGGAGCAGGGCACTTTGCCAAAGAATGCCCCAACGAGAAGGAAACTTGTGATAAATAGTTGAGTTTGTAACAGAAGAAATATAGTAGTAGTAGTAGTGGGAACATTTTCCTTTAAATTGAGGTGTTGAGTTGAGGCATGTAATGGAAAAGCGAGAGATTGTAATCACTTGAGAATGAATAAAGTTAGCATCATTGGTGCTGATATGGATTTTATGAGTTGTTACTCTATGAAGAAGAATTTTGGCCATTCTGAGGATATGAGAAATATGGTCTATGGAAGATTTGTGCATTTTAAGGGTGGTAGTACCCTGTAAGAACCCTTGACCCCTGGAAAAGATAAGGATACTCCACTGAGTGGATTTCAAACAAAATGAATAAGAGTTTTGTCTCGATATGTGTGATACCCCAAGAGTATGTGGGATGAAGTTGGAGACCATCAGTTGTTTGGACCGAACGTGATCAAGGAGTCAGAAGAGAATGTTAAGTTGATTCGAGATAGACTGAAGGTAGTTCAGTCCAGGCAGAAGAGTTATGCAGACATAAAAACGCAAGGAGGTAGGCTATGAAATTGGAGACAGAGCATGTCTTCGTGTGACCCCTCTGCGAGGAGTTAAACGGATTGGAGTTAAGGGACAGTTAGCCCCGAGATTTGTAGGACCATACCGAGTTTTGGAGCGTATGAGAGAAGTGGCCTACAAGTTGGAATTACCCGATGTACTGTCAAGAGTTCATGATGTGTTTCACGTTTCCCAATTGAAGAAGTGCCATGCAGAGATGGCCAATACTCCCCTGTAAGGACGCTTGACCCCTGGAAAGGATAATGATGTTCCACGGAGTGGACTTCATAGGTGCGAGTTTTATCTCGATATGTTGGATACCCCAAGAATATGAAGAGATGAAGTACTATTGGATATAAAGGAGGTATGATGTTGGAAATATGGATCAATGGAAATTCCATGATGAGTATGAGTAATCATGTCCTAGTTTGGTGCAAATAGAAGGAAGGAAGACAGTACAATTGGATGAATTTTAAGGATGTTAGGAAGTTGGAAGTTGGAACAATGATCAGTTGCCCGATGATAAGTTCAAGGACTACAAGTGATGAGATGGGCCATAACCCCCAGGCCCCAGGACCTGCCAAGGAGCAAGCACATTCTTGCTGAAGGAAGAACCCTGGAAGAGGATATACCTTTGTCAATAGACAATCTTATAGGAGTAACGCAAAACCTGAGAGTTGTGAAGAAACGATAGATGTTGTTTGGCTTGCAGAATCCATGGATATATCCGAACTTGGTTCGTCGACGAGAGAAATTCTGCAATGCTTGTGAGGATGACCGAGTGTTACAATGCGAGATTCGCTAAACCGTATACAAGGTAATGATTTGGGTGCGGGATGGATTGATCACCATACCGACTTACTCTTATTATTCGCCTTGCTATATGGGATGGTAAATCTGAGTGACTTACCTATAGTGGAGAGATGACGATCAAAACCTTGTTTAAGACTTAGAATGGTATAGGTATTTTTCCCTTGTACAAGGCAGCTTTGCCAACCGTAGGTTAAACGGTGAGGTTCAACCCAGACCCATTTCCTGCAGGAGAAACCATAAATGGTTGACCACCATGAGATATCGATAGTTGTTTAGAATTGGCGCCAGACCGGTCAGCTAAGAAGACCCAATCTTGAAATAACCTTACCAAGAGGAAAGGGCAGAAGAAATGAGGAAAAGGTTATGCCACTACTGGAAGAGCCCAGAGAAGGAATTTGCCGAGAATCTGAGAAGACCGGCCCCGTCAAAAATAAGGATGGAGTATATGAGTATTGATGGGACCGTAACCATGTTTCTAAGTGTGGTAGCACCCCAGACCCCGGTGATGATTGATGGAATTTGAGGAGACCCCCAAACCCTAACCTTTTCTTGCTAGCCTCTCCGAATCTCGAGGACGAGATTCATTTTAAGGGTGGTAGGTTTGTAACATCCCAAAATTCTAAATTTTGGAATGTTATAATAAATAGATAGACTTGATGGATTGTTTGATTGATTGACTGAAAGTGAGTGAAATTCAAAACTTTTTGAAAGTTAAATGAGAGGGAATAAAAGGACTTTCCCAAACTTTCATTTTTGCATTTTGCTCTCCGTGAATTCAAATACTTTTTTCATCACGAAACCCTGAAGAGAAGATGACATGACTTCTTCCATTTATTTAAATGACAAGGGTTGCTGAAAATATTTGAATTTCATTTGAAAATATTTTCAATTTTGAAACTTTATGCAACTCTATGATTTTCATGAGAGAAGATAAAATGACTTCTTCAAATTATATGAAATATGAGTTGGGAGTTCAAAGATTTAAATTCAAAGTTCTTTTGAATTTATTTTCAATTTGGATTTATTTGAGTTTTATTCAAATTATTTTTCTCCAAAATCAAGATACATGGAAAATAGAGTAACATGATTCCCTACATTAGAAAATTGGAGAAAAATTTATTTGAAATCATTTTGGTATTTTTAAAATGATTTTTGTTGGATTTTAATAGACCAGTAGCACTCTTTGATTTATTAGAATTTGTGTGTATTTTATTTAATTCTAGAAAAATGTTCAAGTCGTAGAAAATCTTTTTCTGAACATTTTGGTATATTATACGCCTATATAATATCCCTATTTAAGTTGTTTTACCATTTTTCCTTGTCTGAAAAAAATGTTTAAAAAAAATCCCTTCGCCGACTGGGCCGGCCCAGAGCCCAGCCGACTGCGTCGCGCCAGCCCAGTCGCGCCATCGCCACCGACCCTGGGCGCAGTCCTGCGCCCGTACGTCGCCGGCCGCCGCCGTGGCCGACCCGGCCACCTCCCGCCGCCTTTCCCCTCCCGCACGCCACCGCGTCGCCCCCTCCCTCCATAACTAGCGCGCCGCCGCCGCCCGCTCTCTCCTCACACCGCCGCCGCACTTCCCTCGTCCGCCGCGCCGCTGCCGCATCTCACCGAAGCCGCCGCCGCC
>NC_041382.1:75805769-75881204 GCF_002162155.2 Triticum dicoccoides | reverse complement strand
GCCGCCGCGCCGGAGCGCGCCGCCCTCGCCGGAGCACGCCGCTGTCCCGCCTCGCCGGAGTTCAATCGCGCCGCCGCCGGTTTTCTCTCGAAAACCGCCAAACCACTATGAACCGGTATAAACCCGAACCCGGTCCGATCCGGTTTTATTTTAAGATCGGTTTAAAAAAAACCCTAGACTAGATCTGTTTTTTTGGTTTTATTAAACAGCGAACGTCCACTGTTTAGACCTTATAAGCGAGCGTTCGCCTTTTGTTTTTTTTCTTTTTCTGTTTATTTTTTTTGGCCAGGGACCTAGATGTGAATACTTTATTTATAGAATAGTCCCTGTTCTTCAAACAAGCATAACTTTTTGCTCGTTAGTCCAAATCCAACGAAACCAACGCCCACGTCTTCGTTACGATCTCCTCTATCCTTTAATCCAACTCAAACATGTTTTTGAAAAGTTTAATATTTGAATTAGATCAGATTTGAATTCAAACTTCGTTTGATCATAACTTGAGTTTCGTAGCTCCGTTTGAGTTGATTCTTTTTGCAAATCGAAGCTCTTGACCTAAACCTTCTGATAAGGCCAAATTCACATAATTTTGGTACTGTTAGAAATAGTTTTATGTTGCAAGAGCTATTTGCTTGCTTTTGATGTTTTCCGAATTGTCTTCTTCGATCTTTTTGATCTTTTGAGTGATTGCTTATGTGTGGTTACTATTGCTTGCTTACGATAGATTGACCGGAGTGTGACGATTAGAGCTATCAAGATTTTTGAGTGCGAATCATCTTCATCAACATTGCAGGCAAGTTCACACTTTGATCATATCCCCTTCCATACCCAGTTTTTATGCATTGGCTTCACCCTCACACATTGCATGATTAGGATCTAATTAAATTGTGGGATGGGAAGTAGATGAGGTAGTACCTATTACCTGTTTATTATCAAACCCTTGGGAGTTACTATTACGTTATGCTTATATTGCCATGCTATGCTCGTAGACGTGGATTGGGTTTTGAGATTATTTCATGACAGATGTGAGATTGTTAATTAATGGTTTACTTAAGGTGGCAACTTAAACACACATCTAGGTGGATTGAGGCACCTGGGTATTCCAGGACTTGCCTGTCTAGGCACCTGGGTATTCCAGGACTTGCCTGTTTTTCTTTTGGACCGCCACCCAGGCTCAAAGGGATCATGAGATTATTCATACTAGAAACTTCCGTGTGCAGCCACAAGCCATTATGGGCTCTGGCATAGTTGATTAAGTCGTGCGAACTCTTACAGGGTAGACTAGCAGATGTAGGGGAAAGTAGGTGTACCGGTCTATCCAACGTAAGGTGCTAGCGCTTCTGAAAGGCTATGTCTCGGTCATCCGTTTCTCAAACACCATGTAGTGCGAGAAAACCAACGGAGGAGATCGACTCTTGTGGGGAAAAGTGCGCAAACCTCTGCAGAGTGTACAAACTAATCATGATTAGCCGTGTCCCCGGTTATGGACATCTTGAGTATCTAGTTCTTGGATTATTCTGTTGATCTCATCACGTTACTTTAATTAACTTTGTTGGGTTTTAATGATGATGCTTAATTGGGATTGAGAATGCTGTCAATCATTCTCAATGTTCAACAACCACCATGATAGTTAAATAAAATTTATTCCTTTTACAGTAGGGAAAAATTGGCTTTACGCAAAAACCTTATAACCATAGAGCTTTTCCACCAGCCAAATATGCATGTAGTGATAGCCTTTATTCATCATTCTCTATGGTGTGAATTTGCCAGTACATTCAATGTACTGACCCTCTGTGGCTGCAACGTCTCATGTTGCAGGATTATCTTACGACGAGTAAGTGATACATTAGGGTTACGATTTCTATACTCAACTTTGCCGTTGGTGTTGATGGGAATCCACAACCTTGTTACTTCCGCTATTTTGGATTTGAGGTAATAGTATTTACGTTACTTTTACATGTGATTTACCTCTGTTATAAATCCTCGTGTACTGTGTGTGTCAGCATACCGTCCAGGGATGACACTTAAGCACAGAGACTTGACCCATTCGGGTCGGGTCGCTACAATCGCCGGCGCGCCGCACAGAGTGGTTGTCGCGGGGAAGCAGAGGGGAGGCGATCGCCGGCGCGCCGCACCTTCACGCCATGATATGCGGTGGGTTCGTTTGGTCAGGTATTTTAAGCCCGGATTATTTTCATTTTGGAGCCACGTCAAAATCCTTATCCAAATTTTCGATGATGGAACCTTGTGTGATCACTTTTTTTATCCATGTATCTTTTGCCTCCGTCTTATCAACTACTCCATCCCTTCGAAATTAATTGAAGCTAGATACATCCATTTGAGCGTCAGCTAATTCCGGACAAAGGAAGTACCATCTAAAATGAACCAACATTTGTTACATTTCCTTGAGATAATATGGTTTTTTCACTTGTAATGATGTCCTGGTGATATTACATATTAGACCCCAACAATGTGTGATGGAAAGAGACATGCCTGGCTAGCAACGAACAACGAAAGCTCCTTTATGAGGTTAAGGCCTTGTATAATGAGAGATGCTTAGGGAGGTGCTTAGAAAAATAAACCGAGTTTTTCTGAAGCACCGGTGCCTATTTCTATAGGAGAGACGCTTAGTTAAGCGTCTACCCTGTACAAATAAGCACTGGTGCTTAAAAAAGGTCTGGTTTATTTCTCTAAGCACCTTTTATTGTACAAGGCCTAAGGGCCTCAAACCTCTCTTGACTCTTCGAACTTCAGAAATTCAGCTTCTCACTCCTTGGAGCAACTTCCGTCCGTTCGACACCCAAACGAGCTTATGCATTTCCACCTTGGGCTGGCAATAGCTGCTGGTCTGTCTAGAGCCAGCTTGGGCCAGCTAGAAGTAGCTCACCTCAGGTCGGTCAGTGTAACACCCCATTTGTAACATTTCCCAATATTGGCAATATATCCATCTTGTTCTTCATCAATTCCAAGTGGTTTCATCTTTTGGGTTTCCTTTTTGGGTTTTGTTTTGTTTCTCATTGCATTGTCTTGTCATTGTTTGTCATTTTTCTTTTGCCATTCATTGTTGCATCATGGCCTCACCATAGTGTATTAGTGTTGCACTTGTGCTTCTTGTCATGTTACATGTCATCATGCTCATCATGTGCATTGTGTGTTTCATGCATGACCACCCCTTGCATCACCTCACCCCTCCTTCTCTTTCTTTTATTTGGCAAGTGCCATTTTTTTTCACTCCTCCATTAATGTTCATCTCTTCCTCACAATTCTAGCACCATGCCCTAAACCTCTGTGCCAAGTTTCACCTATTTTGGAGTTGATTTGGTTAGGTTTTAAAATGGCTCAAGTTTGAATTAAATTCAAACTTGAATTATTTTACTTCCTTTAAAAATATCCAAACCAATTTTATTAAATAGGGCATAATTCCAGGAGCTTGGGGATATTTTTACTATTCTCAAATTCTTCTTCTAGCCCCTGCACTTTTTTACTTTAGTTTTCTGTTTGATGAAAATGATTAAGGGAAAAGAGAGAGGAGCAGTGCAGCTGTTGGGTAACACAGTAATTTCAAAAAAAATCCTACGCACACGCAAGATCATGGTGATGCACATCAACGAGAGGGTAGAGTATCGTCTACGTACCCTCGTAGACCGTAAGCGGAAGCGTTATGACAACCCGGTTGATGTAGTCGTATGTCTTCATGATCAACCGAACTAGTACCGAAGATACGACACCTCCGTGATCTGCACACGGTTGGCTCGGTGACATCCCGCGAACTCACGATCCAGTAGAGCTTCGAGGGAGAGCTTCGTCAGCACAACGGCTTGATGACGGGATGATGTTGCTACCGGAACAAGGCTTCACCTAAGCACCGCTACGATATTACCGAGGTGGATTATGGTGGAGGGGGGCATCACACACGGCTAAAGATCAATGATCAACTTGTGTGTCTATGGGGTGCCCCCCTCCCCCGTATATAAAGGAGTGGAGGAGGGGCAGGGGGATGGCCTCTCTAGGCGTGCCCCAAGGGAGTCCTACTCTCACCGGGAGTAGGATTCCCCCCTTCCCTAAGTTGGTTCTAGGAGAGAAGGAAGGAGGAGGAAGAAGGAAGGAAAGGGGGGCCCTCCCAATTCGGATTGGGCTTGGGGGGCACCCTCTCCTTTGCTTCTTTTCCCTCTCTTCCACTAAGGCCCAATAAGGCCCATATACCTCCCGGGGGGTTCTGGTAACCTCCCGGTGCTCCGGT
Organism: Triticum dicoccoides; assembly: GCF_002162155.2. Classification (NCBI taxonomy): domain Eukaryota; kingdom Viridiplantae; phylum Streptophyta; class Magnoliopsida; order Poales; family Poaceae; genus Triticum; species Triticum dicoccoides. The sequence continues at coordinate 75,876,967 of NC_041382.1, read as the reverse complement.
ATACTCCTGATTTCACCCGGAACCATTCCGATGTCCAAACATAGGCTTCCAATATATCGATCTTTATGTATCAACCACTTCGAGACTCTCGTCATGTCCGTGATCAAATCCGAGATTCCGAACTACCTTCGATACATCAAAACACATAAACACGTAATACCTATCATCACCGAACATTAAGCGTGCGGACCCTACGGGTTGGAGAACTATGTAGACATGACCGAGACATGTCTCCAGTCAATAACCAATAGCGGAACCTGGATGCTCATATTGGTTCCTACATATTCTATGAAGATCTTTATCGGTCAAACCGCATAACGATCTACGTTGTTCCCTTTGTCATCGGTATGTTACTTGTCCGAGATTCGATCATCGGTATCTCAATACCTAGTTCAATCTCGTTACCAGCAAGTATCTTTACTCATTCCGTAATGCTACATCCCGTAACTAACTCATTAGCTACATTGCTTGCAAGGCTTATAGTGATGTACATTACCGAGAGGGCCCAGAGATACCTCTTCGACAATTGGCGTGACAAATCCTAATCTTGATCCATGCCAACTCAACAAACACCATCGGAGACACATGTAGAGCACCTTTATAATCACCCAGTTACGTTGTGACGTTTGGTAGCACACAAAGTGTTCCTCCGATATTCGGGAGTTGCATGATCTCATAGTCATAGGAACATGTATAGTTATGGAGAAAGCAATATCAACAAACTAAACGATTATCGTGGTAAGCTAACAGATGGGTCAAGTCAATCACATCATTCTCTAATTATGTGACCCCGTTAATCAAATGACAACTCATGTCTATGGTTAGGAAACATAACCATCATTGATTCAACGAGCTAGTCAAGTAGAGGCAAACTAGTGACACTCTGTTTGTCTATGTATTCACACATGTACTAAGTTTTCGGTTAATACAGTTCTAGCATGAATAATAAACATTTATCATGATATAAGGAAATATATAAATAACAACTTTATTATTGCCTCTAGGGCATATTTCCTTCAGTCTCCCACTTGCACTAGAGTCAATAATCTAGATTACATTGTAATGATTCTAACACCCATGGAGTCTTGGTGCTGATCATGTTTTTCTTGTGAGGGAGGCTTAGTCAACGGGTCTGCAACATTCAGATCCGTATGTTCTTGCAAATCTCTATGTCTCCCTCCTTGACTTGATCGCAGATGGAATTGAAGCGTCTTTTGATGTGCTTGGTGCTCTTGTGAAATCTGGATTCCTTTGCCAAGGCAATTGCACCAGTATTGTCACAAAATATTTTCATTGGACCCGATGCACTAGGTATGACACCTAGATCGGATATGAACTCCTTCATCCAGACTCCTTCATTTGCTGCTTCCGAAGCAGCTATGTATTCCGCTTCCCACGTAGATCCCGCCATGACGCTCTGCTTGGAACGCACTTAGAGTCATCCGGATCAGTGTCAAAGCTTGCACCGACGTAACCGTTTACGACAAGCTCTTTGTCACCTCCATATACGAGAAACATATCCTTAGTCCTTTTCAAGTATTTCAGGATATTCTTGATTGCTGTCCAGTGATCCACTCCTGGATTACTTTGGTACTTCCCTGCTAAACTGATAGCAAGGCACACACAAGGTCTGGTACACAACATTGCATACATGATAGAGCCTATGGATGAAGCATAGGGAACACCTTTCATTTTCTCTCTATCTTCTGCAGTGGTCGGGCATTGAGTCTGACTCAACTTCACACCTTGTAATACAGGCAAGAACCCTTTCTTTGCCCGATCCATTTTGAACTTCAAAAATTTATCAAGGTATGTGTTTTGTGAAAGTCCAGTTAACCGTCTTGATCTATCTCTATAGATTTTGACGCCCAATATATAAGCAACTTCACCGAGGTCTTTCATAGAAAAATTCTTATTCAAGTATCCTTTTATGCTATTCAGAAATTCAGTATCATTTCCGATCAACAATATGTCATCTACATATAATATCAGAAATGCTATGGAGTGCCCAGTCACTTTCTTGTAAATACAGGCTTCTCCAAAAGTTTGTATAAAACCATATCCTTTGATCACACTATCAAAGCGTATATTCCAACTCCGAGAGGCTTGCACTAGTCCATAAATGGATCATTGGAGCTTGCACACTTTGTTAGCCCTTTTGGATCGACAAAACCTTCTGGTTGCATCATATACAACTCTTCTTTAAGGTATCCATTAAGGAATGCAGTTTTGACATCCATTTGGCAAATTTCATAATCATAAAATGCGGCAATTGCTAACATGATTCGGACGGACTTAAGAATCGCTACGGGTGAGAAGGTCTCATCGTAGTCAACTCCTTGAACTCGTCGAAAACCTTTTGCAACAAGTAGAGCTTTGTAGATAGTAACATTACCGTCAGCGTCAGTCTTCTTTTTGAAGATCCATTGATTCTCTATGGCCTGCCGATCATCGGGCGAGTCAACCAAAGTCCATACTTTGTTCTCATACATGGATCCCATCTCAGATTTCATGGCCTCAAGCCATTTTGCGGAATCTGGGCTCATCATCGCTCCCTCATAGTTCGTAGGTTCGTCATGGTCAAGTAACATGACTTTCAGAACAGGATTACCGTACCACTCTAGTGCGGATCTTACTCTGGTTGACCTATGAGGTTCGGTAGTAACTTGATCAGAAGTTTCATGATCATCATCATTAGCTTCCTCACTTACTGGTGTAGGAATCACTGGAACTGATTTCAGTGATGAACTACTTTCCAATAAGGGAGAAGGTACAATTACCTCGTCAAGTTCTACTTTCCTCCCACTCACTTCTTTCGAGAGAAACTCCTTCTCTAGAAAGGATCCATTCTTAGCAACGAATATCTTGCCTTCAGATCTGTGATAGAAGGTGTACCCAACAGTCTCCTTTGGGTATCCTATGAAGACACATTTCTCCGATTTGGGTTTGAGCTTATCGGGTTGAAGCTTTTTCACATAAGCATCGCAGCCCCAAACTTTAAGAAACGACAACTTGGGTTTCTTGCCAAACCACAGTTCATAAAGGGTCGTCTCGATGGATTTAGATGGTGCCCTATTTAACGTGAATGCAGCCGTCTCTAAAGCATAAACCCAAAACGATAGCGGTAAATCAGTGAGAGACATCATAGATCGCACCATATCTAGTAAAGTACGATTACGACGTTCGGACACACCATTACACTGTGGTGTTCCAGGTGGTGTGAGTTGTGAAACTATTCCGCATTGTTTCAAATGAAGTCCTGCTACCTATTGAGCACTGCATCGGTTTTCCCCGAAGAGGAAGGGATGATGCAGCAAAGTAGTGTAAGTATTTCCCTCAGTTTTTGAGAACCAAGGTATCAATCTAGTAGGAGGCTACGCGCGAGTCCCTCGTACGTGCACAAAACAAATAAATCCTCGCAACCAACGCAAATAGGGGTTGTCAATCCCTATAAGGCCACTTACGAGAGTGAGATTTGATAGATATGATAAGATAATATTTTTGGTATTTTTGTGATAAAGATGCAAAGTAAAATAAAGGCAAAGTAAATAGCAAAGGAAATAACTAAGTAGTAGGAGATTAATATGATGAAGATAGACCCGGGAGCCATAGGTTTCACTAGTGGCTTCTCGAGAGCATAAGTATTCTACGGTGGGTGAACAAATTACTGTTGAGCAATTGATAGAATTGAGCATAGTTATGAGAATATCTAGGTATGATCATGTATATACGCATCACGTCCGAGACAAGTAGACCGACTCCTACCTGCACCTACTACTATTACTCCACTCATCGACCGCTATCAAGCATGCATCTAGAGTATTAAGTTAAAAACAGAGTAACGCCTTAAGCAAGATGACATGATGTAGAGGGATAGACTCATGCAATATGAAGAAAAACCCATCTTGTTATCCTCGATGGCAACAATACAATACGTGCCTTGCTGCCCCTACTGTCACTGGGAAAGGACACCGCAAGATTGAACCCAAAGCTAAGCACTTCTCCCATTGCAAGAAAGATCAATCTAGTAGGCCAAACCAAACTGATAATTCGAAGAGACTTGCAAAGATAACCAATCATACATAAAAGAATTTAGATAAGATTCAAATATTATTCATAGATAGACTTGATCATAAACCCACAATTCATCGGTCTCAGCAAACACACCGCAAAAAGAAGATTACATCGAATAGATCTCCACAAGAGAGGGGGAGAACATTGTATTGAGATCCAAAAAGAGAGAAGAAGCCATCTAGCTACTAACTATGGACCCGTAGGTCTGAGGTAAACTACTCACACTTCATCGGAGGGGCCATGGTGTTGATGTAGAAGCCCTCCGTGATCGATGCCCCCTCCGACGGAGCTCCGGAACAGGCCCCAAGATGGGATCTCGTGGATACAGAAAGTTGCGGCGGTGGAATTAGGGTTTTGGCTACGTATCTGATCGTTTGGGGGTACGTAGGTATATATAAGAGGAAGGAGTACATCGGTGGAGCAAAAGGGGGCCCACGAGGGTGGAGGGCGTGCCAGGGGAGTGTTAGGCGCCCCCTACCTCGTGGCCTCCTCTTTTTTTTCTTGACGTAGGGTCCAAGTCTCCTGGGTCTTGTTCGTTGAGAAAATCACGTTCCCGAAGGTTTCATTCCGTTTGGACTCCGTTTGATATTCCTTTTCTTCGAAACCCTAAAACAGGAAAAAATAGCAATTCTGGGCCGGGCCTCCGGTTAATAGGTTAGTCCCAAAAATAATATAAAAGTGGATAATAAAGCCCAATAATGTCCAAAACCGTAGATAATATAGCATGGAGCAATCAAAAATTATAGATACGTTGGAGACGTATCAAGCATCCCCAAGCTTAATTCCTGCTCGTCCTCGAGTAGGTAAATGATAAAAACAGATTTTTTGATGCGGAGTGCTACTTGGCATAATTTTAATGTAATTCTTCTCAATTGTGGTATGAATATTCAGATCCGAAAGATTCAAGACAAAAGTTCATATTGACATAAAAATAATAATACTTCAAGCATACTAACTAAGCAATTATGTCTTCTCAAAATAACATGGCCAAAGAAAGTTCATCCCTACAAAATCATATGATTTAGTCAGGTTTCATTTTCGTCACAAAAGAATGCTCTCATCATGCACAACCCCGATGACAAGCCAAGCAATTGTTTCATACTTTAGTAATCTCATACCTATAAACTTTCACGCAATATATGAGCGCGAGCCATGGACATAGCACTATGGGTGGAATAGAATATAATGAGGGGGGTTATGTGGAGAAGACAAAAAGGGAGAAAGTCTCACATCAACGAGGCTAATCAATGGGCTATGGAGATGCCCACCGATTGATTTTAATGCAAGGAGTAGGGATTGCCATGTAACGGATGCACTAGAGCTATAAATGTATGAAAGCTCAACAAAAGAAACTAGTGGGTGTGCATCCAACTTGCTTGCTCACGAAGACCTATGGCACTTGAGGAGGCCCATTGTTGGAATATACAAGCCAAGTTCTATAATGAAAAATTCCCACTAGTATATGAAAGTGACAAAACAAGAGACTCTCTAACATGAAGACTAAGGTAGTACTTTGAAGCACAAGTGTAGCAAAGGATAGTAACATTGTCCCTTCTCTCTTTTTCTCTCATTTTTTTTTCTTTTTTTGGCCTTCTCTTTATTTATGACCTTTCTCTTTTTTTGGGCCTTCTCTTTTTATGGCCTTTCTCCCTTTTTTTAATTTTATTCCTCACTTGGGACAATGCTCTAGAAAATGATGCTCATCACACTTCTATTTATTTACAACTCAATGATTACAACTCGATACTAGAACAAAAGATGACTCTATATGAATGCCTCCGGCGGTGTACCGGGATATGCAATGGACCAAGAGTGACATGAAAGAATTATGAACGGTGGCTTTGCCAGAAATACTATGTCAACTATATGATCATGCTAAGTAGTATGACAATAATGAATGTGTCATGATGAACGGAATGATGGAAAGTTGCATGGCAATATATCTCGGAATGGCTATGGAAATGCCATAATAGGTAGGTATGGTGGCTGTTTTGAGGAAGATATAAGGAGGTTTATGTGTGAAAGAGCGTATCATATCACGGGGTTTGGATGCACTGGCGAAGTTTGCGCCAACTCTCAATGTGAGAAAGGGCAATGCACGGTACGAAAGAGGCTAGCAAGGATGGAAGGGTGAGAGTGCGTATAATCCATGGACTCAACATTAGCCATAAAGAACTCACATACTTATTTCAAAAATCTACAAGTCATCAAAAACCTCGGTACTACGCGCATGCTCCTAGGGGGATAGATTGGTAGGAAATGACCATCGCTCGTCCCCGACCGCCACTTATAAGGAAGACAATCAAATAACACCTCATGTTTCAAATTTGTTGCATAACGTTTACCATACATGCATGGTAAGGGACTTGCAAACTTCAACACAAGTATTTCTCAATTTCACAACTACTCAACTAGCACGACTTTGATATTATTACCTCCATATCTCAAAACAATCATCAAGCATCAAACTTCTCTTAGTATTCAGAACACTCTTAAGAAAATTTTACTAACTTTGAATACCTAGCATATTAGGATTTTAAGCAAATTACCATGCTATTAAGACTCTCAAAATAATCTAAGTGAAGCATGAGAGATCAATAGTTTCTATAAAACAAATCCACCACCATGATCTAAAAGATATACGTGAAGTACTAGAGCAAAACTATATAACTCAAAAGATATAAGCGAAGCACATAAAGTATTCTAACAAATTCCAAATCATGTATGGCTCTCTCAAAAGGTGTGTACAGCAAGTATGATTGTGGTAAACTAACAAGCAAAGACTGAAATCATACAAGACGCTCCAAGTAAAACACATATCATGTGGCGAATAAAAATATAGCTCCAAGTAAAGTTACCGATAGAAGTAGACAAAAGAGGGGATGCCTTCCGGGGCATCCCCAAGCTTTGGCTTTTAGGTGTCCTTAGATTATCTTGAGCGTGCCATGGGCATACCCAAGATTAGGCTCTTGCCACTCCTTGTTCCATAATCCATCAAATCTTTACCCAAAACTTGAAAACTTCACAACACAAAACTTAAAGTAGAAAATCTCGTGAGCTCCGTTAGCGAAAGAAAATAAAAGACCACTTCAAGGTACCGTAATGAACTCATTATTTATTTATATTGGTGTTATACATACTGTATTCCAACTTCTCTATGGTTTATAAACTATTTTACTAGCCATAGATTCATCAAAATAAGCAAACAACACACGAAAAACATAATATGTGAAAACAGAACAGTCTGTAGTAATCTGTAGCTAGCGCAAGATCTGGAACCCCAAAAATTCGAAAATAAATTTCTGGACGTGAGGAATTTATCTATTAATCATCTGCAAAATAATTAACTAAATAGAACTTTCCAAATAAAAATGACAGCAGTTCTCGTGAGCACTAGAGTTTCTGTTTTTTACAGCAAGTTCAACAAGACTTTCCCCATGTCTTCCCAACGGTTCTACTTGGCACAAACACTAATTAAACACAAAAAACACAACCAAAACAGAGTCTATATAAATTATTTATTACTAAACATGAGAAAAAAAAAATCAAGGAATAAAAATAAAATTGGGTTTCCTCTCAACAAGCGCTATCGTTTAACGCCCCTAGCTAGGCATAACAAGCAAGAATAGATCTAGGTATTGCCATCTTTGGTAGGCAATCCATAAATGGCTCTCATAATAGATTCATAAGGTAATTTAATTTTATTTCTAGGAAAGTGTTCCATGCCTTTCCTTAATGGAAATTGGAATCTAATATTCCCTTCCTTCATATCAATAATTGCACCAATCGTTCTAAGGAAAGGTCTACCAAGAATAATAGGACATGAAGGATTGCAATCTATGTCAAGAACAATAAAATCTACGGGCACATAATTCCTATTTGCAACAATAAGAACATCATTAATTCTTCCCATAGGTTTCTTAATAGTGGAATCCGCAAGGTGCAAGTTTAGAGAGCAATCATCAAAATCACGGAAACCTAACAAATCACACAAAGTCTTTGGAATCGTGGAAACACTAGCACCCAAATCACATAAAGCATATCATTCATAATCTTTAATTTTAATTTTAATAGTTGGTTCCCACTCATCATAAAGTTTTCTAGGGATAGAAACTTCAAATTCAAGGTTTTCTTCATAAGATTGCATCAAGGCATCAACGATATATTTAGTAAACGCTTTATTTTGACTATAAGCATGATGAGAATTTAGCACGGATTGGAACAAGGAAATACAATCAATCAAAGAGAAATTTTCATAGTTAAATTCCTTGAAATCCATAATAGTGGGTTTAGCAACATCTAGGGTTTTAATTTCTTCAATCCCACTTTTATCAATTTTAGCATCAAGATCAACAAATTCTGAATTCTTGGAACGCCTTCTAGGTAAAGGTGGATCATATTAAGTCCCATCATTATCAAGATTCATATTGCAAAACAAAGATTTAATAGGGGACACATCAATAACTTTTAGATCTTCATCTTTATTTTCATAGGAACTAGAAGAACACGCTCTTATAAAGGCATCTTTCTTAGCACGCATCCTAGCGGTTCTTTCTTTGCACTCATAAATGGAAATTCTCATGGATTTGAGAAACTCATTGATATCATGCTTAGGTGGAATAGATCTAAGTTTCAAAGAATCAACATCAAGAGCAATTCTATCAATGTTCCTAGCCAAATCATCAATCTTAAGCAATTTTTCTTCAATGATAGCATTAAAATTCTTTTGCAAAGTAATAAATTCTTTAATATTAGAATCAAAATCAGAGGGCATCTTATTATAATTTCCATAAGAATTGTTGTAGGAATTACCATAATTATTAGAGGGATTACTAGGATAAGGCCTAGGGTTGAAATTTCCTCTATACGCGTTATTACCAAAATTGTTCCTACCAAAAAAATTCACATCCATAGATTCATTATTATTCTCAGTCAAAGTAGACAAGAGAATATCATTAGGATCAGAAGAAACACTCTTATTAGCAAATAATTTCAGAAGGTCATCCATCTTTCCACTCAAAACATTAATTTCTTCTATTGCATGCACCTTTTTATTAGTAGATCTTTCAGTATGCCATTGAGAATAATTAACCATAATATTATCTAGGTGTTTAGTAGCTTCTCCTAAAGTGATTTGCATAAAAGTGCCTCTCGCGGCCGAATCTAAAAGATTTCTAGAAGCAAAATTCAATCCGGCATAATTTTTTTATATAATCATCCATAAATTTAAACCATGAGTAGGGCACTTACGTATCATTAATTTCATTCTCTCCCAAGCTTGTGCAACATGTTCATGATCAAGTTGCTTAAAGTTCATAATATCGTTTCTAAGAGAGATGATCTTAGCGGGTGGAAAATACTTAGAGATAAAAGCATCTTTGCACTTGTTCCATGAATCAAGACTATTTTTAGGCAAAGACGAAAACCAAGCTTTAGCACGATCTCTAAGTGAAAAAGGAAATAGCTTCAATTTAACAATATCATCATCCACATCTTTCTTCTTTTGCATGTCACACAAATCAACGAAGCTATTTAGATGGGTAGCGACATCTTCACTAGGAAGGCCGGAGAACGGATCTTTCGTAACAAGATTCAGCAAAGCAGCATTAATTTCACAAGATTCGGCATCGCTAACAGGAGCAATCGGAGTGCTAATAAAATCATTGTTGTTGGTATTGGTGAAGTCACACAATTTAGTATTATCTTGAGCCATCGTGACAAGCAAGCAAACTAACACACAAGCAAACAAAAAATCTAGCGGGCAAAAAGAGGCAAATAGAAGGAGGATAGAGAGACATGGCAAATAAAACGGCAAGGGTGAAGTGGGGGAGAGGAAAACAAGAGGCAAATGAGAAATAATGTAATGCGGGAGATAAGGGTATGCGATGGGTACTTGGTATGTTGACTTTTGTGTAGACCTCCCAGGCAACGACGCCAGAAATCCTTCTTGCTACCTCTTTTAGCACTGCGTTGGTTTTCCCCGAAGAGGAAGGGATGATGTAGCAAAGTAGCGCAAGTATTTCCCTCAGGTTTTGAGAACCAAGGTATCAATCTAGTAGGAGGCTACGCGCGAGGCCCTCGCACCTGCACAAAAAATATAAATCCTCGCAACCAACGCAAATAGGGGTTGTCAATCCCTATAGGGCCACTTACGAGAGTGAGATCTGATAGATATGATAAGATAATATTTTTGGTATTTTTATGATAGAGATGCAAAGTAAAATAAAGGCAAAGTAAATAACTAAGTAGTAGGAGATTGATATGATAAAGATAGACCCGGGGGCCATAGGTTTCACTAGTGGCTTCTCTCGAGAGCATAAGTATTCTACGGTGGGTGAACAAATTACTATTGAGCAATTGACAGAATTGAGCATAGTTATGAGAATATCTAGGTATGATCATGTATATAGGAATCACGTCTGAGACAAGTAGACCGACTCCTGCCTGCATCTACTACTATTACTCCACTCATCGACCGCTATCCAGCATGCGTCTAGAGTATTAAGTTAAAAATAGAGTAACGCCTTAAGCAAGATGACATGATGTAGAGGGATAGACTCATGCAATATGAAGAAGACCCCATCTTGTTACCCTCGATGGCAACAATACAATACGTGCCTTGCTGCCCTTACTATCACCGGGAAAGGACACCGCAAGATTGAACCCAAAGCTAAGCACTTCTCCCATTGCAAGAAAGATCAATCTAGTAGGCTAAACCAAACTGATAATTCGAAGAGACTTGCAAAGATAACCAATCATACATAAAAGAATTCAGAGAAGATACAAATATTATTCATAGATAGACTTGATCATAAACCCACAATTTATCGGTCTCAACAAACACACCGCAAAAAGAAGATTACATCGAATAGATCTCCATAAGAGAGGGGGAGAACATTGTATTGAGATCCAAAAAGAGAGAAGAAGCCATCTAGCTACTAACTATGGACCCGTAGGTCTGAGGTAAACTACTCACACTTCATCGGAGGGGCTATGGTGTTGATGTAGAAGCCCTCCGTGATCGATGCCCCCTCCGACGGAGCCCCGGAACAGGCCCCAAGATGGGATCTCGTGGATACAGAAAGTTGTGGCGATGGAATTAGGGTTTTGGCTCTGAATCTGATCGTTTGGGGGTACGTGGGTATATATAGGAGGAAGGAGTACGTCAGTGGAGCAACAGGGGGCCCACAAGGATGGAGGGCGCGCCTGGGGGGGGGGGGTAGGTGCGCCCCCTACCTCGTGGCCTCCTGTTACGTGTCTTGATGTAGGGTCCAAGTCTCCTGAGTTGTATTCAATGAGAAAATCACGTTCCCGAAGGTTTCATTCCGTTTGGGCTCCGTTTGATATTCCTTTTCTTCGAAACCCTAAAACAGGAAAAAAACAACAATTCTGGGCTGGGCCTCCGGTTAATAGGTTAGTCCCAAAAATAATATAAAAGTGGATAATAAAGCCCAATAATGTCCAAAACAGTAGATAATATAGCATGGAGCAATCGAAAATTATAGATACATTGGAGACGTATCGGTGCTTAGGCGAAGCCCTGTTCCGGTAGAATCATCATCACCGTCATCACGCCGTCGTGCTGACGAAGCTCTTCCCCGACACTACTAGATCGTGAGTTCATGGGATGTCACCGAGCCGAACGTGTGCAGATCACGGAGGTGCCGTACCTTCGGTGCTAGGATCGATCGATCGTGATGACGTAAGACTACATCAACCGCGTTGTCATAACGCTTCCGCTTACAGTCTATGAGGGTACGTAGAAAACACTCTTCCCTCTCGTTGCTATGCATCACCATGAACTTGCGTGTGCGTAGGATTTTTTTTGAAATTACTACGTTCCCCAATAGTGGCATTCGAGCAAGGTTTATGCGTAGATGTTATATGCACGAGTAGAACACAAAAGGAGTTGTGGGCGTGGGTATATACATATTTCTTGCCGTCACTAATTGATTCTTGATTCGTCGGTATTGTTGGATGAAGCGGCCTAGACTGACATTACGCGCACGCTTACGCGAGACTGGTTCTACCAACGTGCTTCGCACACAGGTGGCTGGTGGGTGTCAGTTTCTCCAACTTGAGTTGAATCAGATACAATGAACATGGTTCTTTCTGAAGATCAAAAAGCAATCACTATACCGCATTGTGGTTTTTGATGCGTAGGTAAGAACAGTTCTTGCTCAGCCCGTAGCATCCATGTAAAACTTGCAACAACAAAGTAGAGGACGTCTAACTTGTTTTTGTAGGGCATGTTGTGATGTGATATGGTCAAAGACATGATGCTAAATTTTATTGTATGATATGATCATGTTTTGTAACATAGTTATCGGCAACTGACAGGAGCCATACGGTTGTCGCTTTATTGTATGAAATGCAATCGCCATGTAATTTCTTTACTTTATCACTAAGCGGTAGCGATAGTCGTAGAAGCAATAGTTGGCGAGACGACAACGATGCTTCGCTGGAGATCAAGGTGTCAAGCCGCTGACAATGGTGATCATGACGGTGCTTTGGCGATGGAGATCAAAGGCACAAGATGATGATGGCCATATAATATCACTTATATTGATTGCATGTGGTGTTTATCCTTTATGCATCTTATTTTGCTTAGTTCGGCGGTAGCATTATAAGATGATATCTCACTAAATTTCAAGGTATAAGTGTTCTCCCTGAGTATGCACCGTTGCTACAGTTCGTCGTGCCGAGACACCACGTGATGATCGGGTGTGATAAGCTCTACGTTCACATACAATGGGTGCAAGCCAGTTTCGCACATGCGGAATACTCGGGTTAAACTTGACGAGCCTAGCATATGCAGATATGGCCTCGGAACACTAAGACCGAAAGGTCCAACGTGAATCATATAGTAGATATGATCAACATAGTGATGTTCACCATTGAAAACTACTCCATCTCACATGATTATCGGACATGGTTTAGTTGATATGGATCACGTGATCACTTAGATGATTAGAGATATGTCTATCTAAGTGGGAGTTCTTAAGTAGTTTGATTAATTGAACTTTAATTTATCATGAACTTAGTACCTGATAGTATTTTGCATGTCTATGTTGTTGTAGATAGATGGAACTTGCTGTTGTTCCATTGAATTTTAATGCATTCCTAGAGAAAGCTAAGTTGAAAGATGATGGTAGCAACTACACGGACTGGGTCCGTAACTTGAGGATTATCATCATTGCTGTACAGAAGAATTACGTCCACCACTAGGTGACAAACCCGCTGCAGGAGCAACGCCAGATGTTCTGAACACCTAGTAGACCAAAGCTGATGAATACTTGATAGTTCAGTGTGCCATGCTTTACGTCTTAGAACCGGGACTTCAACGACGTTTTGAACATCATGGAGCATATGAGATGTTCCAGGAGTTGAAGTTAATATTTCAAGCAAATGCCCGGATTGAGAGATATGATGTCTCCAATAAGTTCTACAACTGCAAGATGGAGGAAAATAGTTCTGTCGGTGAACATATACTCAGAATGTCTGGGTACCACAACCACTTGAATCAACTGGGAGTTAATCTTCCTGATGATAGTGTCATTGACAGAGTTCTTCAATCACTGCCACCAAGCTACAAGAGCTTCGTGATGAACTATAATATGAAAGGGATGGATAAGACGACTCCTGAGCTCTTCGCAATGCTAAAGGCTGCGGAGGTAGAAATCAAGAAGGAGGATCAAGTGTTGATGGTCAACAAGACCACCAGTTTCAAGAAAAAGGGTAAAGGGAAGAAGGGGAACTTCAAGAAGAACAACAAGCTAGTTGCTGCTCAAGTGAAGAAACCCAAGTCTGGACCTAAGCTTGAGACTGAGTGCTTCTACTGCAAAGGAACTGGTCACTGGAAGCGGAACTGCCCCAAGTATTTGGCGAAGAAGAAGGATGGAAAAGTGAAAGGTATATTTGATATACATGTTATTGATGTGTACCTTACTAATGCTCGCAGTAGTGACTGGGTATTTGATACCGGTTCAGTTGCTAACATTTGCAACTAGAAATAGGGGCTACGGATTAAGCGAAGATTGGCTAAGGACGAGGTGACGATGTGCGTGGGATATGGTTCCGAAGTCGATGTGATCGCCGTCGGCACGCTACCTCTACATCTACCTTCGGGATTAGTTTCAGCCCTAAATAATTGTTATTTGGTGCCAGTGTTGAGCATGAACATTATATCTGGATCTGGTTTGATGCGAGACAGTTATTCATTTAAATCAGAGAATAATGGTTGTTCTATTTATATGAGTAATATCTTTTATGGTCATGCACCCTTGATTAGTGGTCTATTTTTACTAAATCTTGATAGTAGTGATACACATGTTCATAGTGTTGAAGCCAGAAGATGCAAAGTTGCTAATGATAGTACAACTTATTTATGGCACTGCCGTTTAGGTCATATTGGTGTAAAGAGCATGAAGAAACTCCATTCTAATGGACTTCTGGAATCACTTGATTATGAATCACTTGGTACTTGCGAACCATGCCTCAAGGGCAAGATGACTAAAACTCCGTTCTCCGGAACAATGGAACGAGCAAGAAATCATACATACTGATGTATGTGGTCCAATGAACATTGAAGCTCGCGGCGGATATCGTTATTTTCTCACCTTCATTCATGATTTGAGCAGATATGGGTATATCTACTTAATGAAACACAAGTCTGAAACATTTGAAAAGTTCAAAGAATTTCAGAGTGAAGTGGAAAATCATCGTAACAAGAAAATCAAGTTTCTACGATCTGATCGTGGAGGTGAGTATTTGAGTTATGAGTTTGGACTTCATTTGTAACAATGAGGAATAGTTTCGCAACTCACACCACCTGGAACACCACAGTGTAATGGTGTGTCCGAACGTCGTAATCGTACTTTACTAGATATGGTGCGATCTATGATGTGTCTCACTGATTTACCGCTATCGTTTTGGGTTTATGCTTTAGAGACGGCTGCATTCACGTTAAATAGGGCACCATCTAAATCCATGGAGGCGACCCTTTATGAACTGTGGTTTGGCAAGAAACCCAAGTTGTCGTTTCTTAAAGTTTGGGCTGCGATTCTTATGTGAAAAAGCTTCAACCTGATAAGCTCGAACCCAAATTGGAGAAATGTGTCTTCATAGGATACCCAAAGGAGACTGTTGGGTACACCTTCTATCACAGATCTAAAGGCAAGATATTTGTTGCTAAGAATGGATCCTTTCTAGAGAAGGAGTTTCTCTCGAAAGAAGTGAGTGGGAGGAAAGTATAACTTGATGAGGTAATTGTACCTTCTCCCTTATTGGAAAGTAGTTCATCACTGAAATCAGTTCCAGTGATTCCTACACCAGTAAGTGAGGAAGCTAATGATGATGATCATGAAACTTCTGATCAAGTTACTACCGAACCTCGCAGGTCAACCAGAGTAAGATCCGCACCAGAGTGGTACGGTAATCCTGTTCTGGAAGTCATGTTACTTGACCATGACGAACCTACGAACTATGAGGAAGCGACGATGAGCCCAGATTCTACAAAATGGCTTGAGGCCATGAAATCTGAGATGGGATCCATGTATGAGAACAAAGTATGAACTTTGGTTGACTTGCCCGATGATCGGCAGGCCATAGAGAATAAATGGATCTTCAAGAAGAAGACTGGTGCTGAAAGTAATGTTACTGTCTACAAAGCTCGACTTGTTGCAAAAGGTTTTTGACAAGTTCAAGGAGTTGACTATGATGAGACCTTCTCACCCGTAGCGATTCTTAAGTCCGTCCGAATCATGTTAGCAATTGCCGCATTTTAGGATTATGAAATTTGTCAAATGGATGTCAAAACTGCATTCCTTAATGGATACCTTAAAGAAGAGTTGTATATGATGCAACCAGAAGGTTTTGTCGATCAAAAAGGTGCTAACAAAGTGTGCAAGCTCCAGCGATCCATTTATGGACTGGTGCAAGCCTCTCGGAGTTGGAATATACGCTTTGATAGTGTGATCAAAGCATATGGTTTTGTACAGACTTTTGGAGAAGCCTGTATTTACAAGAAAGTGAGTGGGTGCTCCGTAGCCTTTTTGATATTATATGTAGATGACATATTGTTGATCAGAAATGATACTGAATTTCTGAATAGCATAAAAGGATACTTGAATAAGAATTTTTCTATGAAAGACCTCGGTGAAGCTGCTTATATATTGGGCATCAAGATCTATAGAGATAGATCAAGATGCTTAATTGGACTTTCACAAAGCACATACCTTGATAAAGTTCTGAAGAAGTTCAAAATGGATCAGGCAAAGAAAGGGTTCTTGCTTGTATTACAAGGTGTGAAGTTGAGTCAGACTCAATGCCCGACCACTGCAGAAGATAGAGAAAAAATGAATGGTGTTCCCTATGCTTTCGCCATAGGCTCTATCATGTATGCAATGTTGTGTACCAGACCTGATGTGTGCCTTGCTATCAGTTTAGCAGGGAGGTACCAAAGTAATCCAGGAGTGGATCACTGGACAGGGGTCAAGAATATCCTGAAATCCTGAAAAGGACTAACGATATGTTTCTCATATATGGAGGTGACAAAGAGCTCGTCGTAAATGGTTACGTCGATGCAAGCTTTGACACTGATCCAGATGACTCTAATTCACAAACCGGATACGTGTTTTTATTAAATGGTGGAGCTGCCACTTGGTGCAGTTCCAAGCAGAGCGTCGTGGCGGGATCTATGTGTGAAGCGGAATACATAGTTGCTTCGGAAGAAGCAAATGAAGGAGTCTGGATGAGGTTGTTCATATCCGATCTAGGTGTCATACCTAGTCCATCGGGTCCAATGAAAATCTTTTGTGACAATACTGGTGCAATTACCTTGGCAAAGGAATCCAGATTTCACAAGAGAACCAAGCACATCAAGAGACGCTTCAATTCCATCCGCGATCTAGTCAAGGAGTGAGACATAGAGATTTGCACGATACATACAGATATGAATGTTGCAGACCCGTTGACTAAGCCTCTCTTATGAGAAAAATATAATCAGCACCAAGACTCCATGGGTGCACTACAAAAAAAGACACATCCGTGACATTTTGGGCTGAACGAAATTTTTTCTGTCATACTTATGACACTTCTATGACAATAATTGTGACAAAACACGGTATCATCATAGATGTGGTGGGGTCCTACTTCTATGACAAAAAATCATGACCAAAAATGGGTTTTTCGTCCTGGGCGGGCCGAAGACGCAGCTGCATGACATTCTTTGGGCTGTCCATGACGGAAAAAACCATGGTAGAAGAGAGGGCGAGGAAAATATCGGGGTGTTCCCAGTTACGATGGGTGGTCAGGGCCGAGCGATGCGCATTTCTCTCATACACGCACGCGCGTGGTTGTGAGGCATTGGGCTCTAACTGAACCCGAGCGAGGCATTGGGCTCTAACTGAACCTGAGCGATTGCACTGCAGGCTACACGTTACTGAACCCGATCGATCGATCGATGGGTGTTAAGTGAACCCGATCGAGTGATTCCGTCGCCACTGCTGCTAACTGAAGCTGATCGATGTTGCCTCTGGATGAACAGTGAGCATTGCTGGGGGGTTTGGATGAACAGTTCCCGGTGGGGGTGGATGAATAGGACCCCGTGGTGTTGCCTCTGGATAAACAGTGAGCATTGCTCGGGGGTTTGGATGAACAGTTCCCGGTGGGGGTGGATGAACAGGACCCCATGGTGTTGCCTCTGGATGAACAGGACCCCGATCGATCGAGCCGGTTGGGGCTGGATGAACAGGACCCCGTGGAGGGCTAGATGAACAGTAGACGGTGGAGGGCTAGATGAACAGTAGCCCGTGGAGGGGTGGTTGAATAGGAGCCCGTGGAGAGGGCTGGTTGAACAGTAGCCAGTGGAGTAGCGCGCGGTGGAGGCTGGATGAACAGGAGCCTGTGGATGAACAGTCGTAGGTGGAGGCTGGAGGAGGTCGATGATGGATGAATAGTAGCCCGTGGAGGCTGGAGGGGGTCGACGGTGGAGATGAACAGTATCCCGTGGAGTCCTGTTTTGCAGTACGCCACACCCCTCCTGATGAACAGGACCCCCGTTTCGACTGTAGCGCTCCAACGCAAGTCCGTTTCCTCCATTTTGCGGTATGCCACACCCCTCCCGATCAACAGGACCCCCGTTTCGACTGTAGGAGGTATGTTTCCTCCATTTTGCGGTATGCCAGACCCCTCCCGATGAACATGATCCCATTTCGACCGTGGCCGGTCAAACACAAGGCCATTGCTCCGTTTTGTGGTACGCCAAGCCTCATTTCCATCGGCTGTTCCATCCAAGCTAGCCAGCCCGATGAACACGACGACACATTCCGTTCCGACCCAGCCGGTTGGCTCCCCATGAACACGACGACAACATTGTTTCTTCGTTTCGACCCAGCCATGTACACGAGCCCTGGCCGTACGTATGCGCGAGTAGGCGTTCGAGACCCCGCCCGTATGTATGTACGTGGTCGTATTTACTTTCTTGCACCCTGGCCGATGTACGTACGTGTACATGCTACGTGCGCGCCTCTGCTACGACACGTGCGCGCCTCTACATCGACCAGTTTTTACGTACACGTTCGTGACCAGAATGACAATGCTACGTACGCTTCGACCAGGTGGGTCCCGACTGTCAGGCACTTCCTTGCGTGCGAAGATGTAGCTGGTGGGTCCCAGCAGTCAGGGGGCGAATCGTTTTTTTGCCCGGACACACTTCCTTGCGTGCGAAGATGTAGCTGGTGGGTCCTAGCAGTCAGGGGGAAACATTTTTTTTCACGAAATATGGTGGCCCGTCCGGTGGGTCCCCGCTGTCAGGTGGAGGAATAATTATTTTGCGCGTAATAAGAAGGCACTTCCTTGCAGCGGCCGTGGACCCAGCTGTCAGCCTCTCCACATACAGTCCAGGTCTGATGGAAGCCGTTCCTTGACCACGTTGACCACGTCGCGCCGAGAGCACCAGGGCGGTGGATGACGGCGAGGCCTAGGAAGGGGATGATGCGGAGCCGGGGAAGACGCGACAGTGGAAGCCCGCGCGGAGAGGAGTATGAGGGTTCACTGGTTCGGCTGCGGTGTGAGGCTGCCGCCGCCGCAGGGCCTGGCCAGCGATGGGAATAGTAGGGGCGGTGAGGCCTCCGTGGCAGCACAGCCGACCACGGGAGGCCGGAGCATGCGGTACGACCGGCGCTGCTTTGGGCGGCTGGAGCAAGAAGACCAGAGGTTGAAGAAGCACTACGGCCGTTGGATGGACATCGTACGGTCACTAGAGCTAGAATCGTTCATATTGACTAAGTTGACAAAGCACTCCGTCCCCGTCAACTTAGTAGGCCCACAAGTTAGCCAGCCGCCAAGGTGGGTCCCAACTAGCAGGGGGAGTATTCATTTTTTTGTGCGTAATAAGGAGGCACTTCCGGTGGGTCCGAGCTGATAGCGGGGGGAACGTTTTTTTTCGTGAAATACGGTGGCCCGTCCGGTGGGTCCTAGCAGTGAGGGGGGAAACGTTTTTTCGCCAAATACGGTGGCCCATCCGGTGGGTCCCTGTTGTTAGGTGTTGGAACAATTATTTTCCGTGTAATAAGGAGGCACTTCCTTGCGGCTGCCGTGGACCCAGCTGTCAGCCTCTTCACGTACAGTACACTTCCGATGGAAGTCATTCCTTGACCATGTTGACCATGCCACGCCGAGAGCACTAGGGCGGTGGACAATGATGAGGCCTAGGAAGGGGACGACGTCGAGCCAGGGAAGACGCATCAGTGGATGCCCACGCGTAGAGGAGTATGAGGGTTCGCTGGTTCGCTGCAGTGTGAGGCTGCCGTCGCCGTAGAATAACATGGGGTGTGGGTGAGTAGAGGGATGGCCTGGCCAGCGGTGGGAGTAGTAGGGGGTGGTGAGGCCTCCGCGGCATCGCAACTGGCCATGGGAGGCAGGAGCACGAGGCACGACCGGCGCTGCTTTGGGCGGCTGGAGCAAGAAGACCAGAGGTTGAAGAAGCACTACGGCCGTTGGATGGACATCGTACGGTCACTGGAGCTAGAATCGTTCATATTGACTAAGTTGACAAAGCCCTCCGTCCCCATCAACTTAGTTGGCCCACAAGTCAGCCTCCACTATTGTGGGTCCCAGCTAGCCGGGGGTATTCATTTTTGTGTGCGTAATAAGGAGGCACTTCCTTGCGTGCGAAGATATAGCTAGTGGATCCGACCTGTCAGTGGTGGGAACATTTTTCGTGAAATACAGAGGCCCTTCCGGTGGGTCCCAGCAATCAGGTGGAGGAATCATTATTTTGCGTGTAATAAGGAGGCATTTCCT
The DNA here is from genome assembly GCF_002162155.2 of Triticum dicoccoides. NCBI lineage: Eukaryota > Viridiplantae > Streptophyta > Magnoliopsida > Poales > Poaceae > Triticum > Triticum dicoccoides. The sequence continues at coordinate 75,856,588 of NC_041382.1, read as the reverse complement.
TGCGTGCGGCCATGGACCCAGCTATCAGCCTCTCCACACACAGTCTACTTCCGATGGTGTCATTCATGGACCACATTGACCACTCCGCGCCGAGCGCATCCAAGGTAGTGGACGACGGCGAGGCCCCGGACAGCAACAAGCCGGAGATGGGAAGACGCGGGAGTAGAGTCGCGGACGGAGAGGTGTATGAGGGTTAACTGGTTCTGGTGTGGTGTGGTTCGGCAGTCCGTGGAGAAGAACAGGAGGTGTGGAGCGGTGGAGGCGGGAGCAGGTGGTCCTGGCAGCGCTGGAGGAAGAAGACAAGAGATTGAAGATGGATGCCGGTCATTGGATGTAAATCCAACGGCTAACGATGTCAGAATCATTTTTTGACTAAGTTAACAATGACTTGCATTGGCTTCGACCTATTGGCCCACATTCCAGCCTCCAAAAATGTGGCACGTATTCAACCCTTTTTTTCCAGAATTTACAGTCTTTTTGCAGGGTAGAATTTACAGTCCATTAGCTGGGCTGGGTGAACAAATAATGTAGCGTCCATGCGGCCCATTTATGTTTTTCCTAAAAAATTACAGGCCATTTGCACTTTCTCGAAATACACGATTTTGCTAGGCTTATTATAGTTATAATGTTGGGGTGGGTGCGGCAATGTTATCAAAAAATAAACAGGGGCTGAGCATTTTGTTATATATATATTTAAATAATAAGTGATTTATTATTACATTGGTCCTTAAATCTTACCAAGCTTTTGTACACAATCACCAGGATTTTCGTTGCCAAAAAAATCCAGGATTTTATTGTTAGGAAATAATTTTTATAAGTTAATAAGATGTGGGATATTGTTTTCTTACATATGTAAGTATCTGTTAAATATATGATGACAATAACAATAATATATAATAACATATAAAATAATTTAAATATATATAATATAGTTAGAAGGGAAACATAAGTTGGACCAGATGTTCCTATTCTTATATAGAAAAATAGAACAGAACTCCGCGTTTTCTTCAAAAAACATAAATTGGGCTGCCGATGTTTGAGGAAAAATAAAACCTCGGATGGGAGGTCCATAGGCTGGTCGATACATGACGGCCCTCAAGAAAATACAAAACAGGCCCATGGACCTCCATCCGAGGTCGTGGGCTGCGCATGTTAGAAAAGAAAGCCTACACGGGGCAACCCAAAACCCAGCTGATACTTGCTGCCCCAGTGATAATAAATGATTCCTGCCAGCTCCCCAGCTTCGTTGTGAATTTATCTCCTATAGTAACTACGTTGAAGCACCTAAAAAAATGTAACTATGTTGACAAACCGTGGGCCCCAACGTCAGTATAGCATTAGGAGGAAGTATTTTTTCGATGAGGCACTTGCTTGCGTACGGCCATAGACCTGGTGGGTCCCGACTGTCCGCCTCTCCACGTACAATCCTCTCCAGATTCCTCTCATTTGTTCATCATGTTCACAACAGCAGACAGCGGCGTCGGAGCGAGCACACAAAGGCCCAGGAGAAGATCCGACCACCTGAGTAAGTGCCTTAGTAGTAATGAAACAACTGAACTAGCCTAGTGGCCGAGTGACACTACCCGACAGCTGTTCCGCCCGGGTTCGATTCCACCTGTGCAGAGAAAATATCTCCAAATTTTTTGCCTCTGCCTTTATTGACACTAGTAATATTGTACGTGCAATGCACGTTTATATTTGGTAGGATATTAGTTGCACGTTATATTAGGTAAGATATGCTGCACGTTGGTATTTGGTAATATATCAATTACTTTTTACACAGGAATGGTAGGATATTAATTACATGGTAGATTTCATGGGATATCATTGTGTCAAAACATGTTTATAAACAATGGCGGTGGTGGGTAATTAGAGCATTAAACATGTTTGGTGCTCAACATTGGAGCGATTTGAACCGATAGATAAAATGATTTGATGGCCGAGATGGTTTGGATCTGCCCTTTTGGGTCTTTTTATATTGGTATACATATAGATGTGGGTCCCAATTGTCATCTATGCACACCACTCCCAACACTTTCCAAAACTTTGTCCCTCGTTTTCTCTGTTTTTTGCACACTCGACATTGTGTGGGCATCTTGAAAATATCATATCTTTTTGACTGTGCATCATATGAAGATGTGCTATGCATGAATGTTGATCAGCATGATGTTAACAGGCTCGTAGTTCCAGTTTTGACCATGAATAAAACTTCCAACATGATGTTAACACTGTTTGAAAAGGTCGTGTTAATATAAATGCTTTGCCTATGAAAGTTGCAGTTTCTTATCTGAAACTAAACTTGGAGTTTCTTATCTGAAACTGAAACTTGTAGTTTCTTCTCTGAGAATCACCTGTCAGCGACCGAAAGGCAGGGGAACCTCTCCTCTCCATCATCTCCATTCCAAAACCACCGCCTCGCCTCTCCCTCTTCTCCATTTCAAAACCACCCCCTCTCCTCTCCATCATCTCCATTCCAAAACCACCATCTCACCTCTCCCTCTTCTCTATTGCAAGACCACCGTCTCTCCTCCCATCTTCCAAAGCTAGCACCGGACCACTCAGAAGGACATCTATGGAGGGGATGCATCAGTGAATCAGGCCATGTGGCAATGTATGTGAAAGAGCGAGACGATGGCAATGAGGGCGCGATGTACTCCTCGGCGGTAGTTACGCCGCAGTCCTTCGAGTTCATCGAGTATCTCCTCTGGGTGATGGAGCAGACAGATTCGCCCGAGGCGAAAGTCAGGCGGAGGAGGTGGGCGTAGAGGTCGAAGGTCGAGCACCCAGAGGATAACGAATCGATCGAGTACGGTGTGCCATTCGTGTGGGTGCAGAGCCAGCCGAAGCCACAAGAGTATTCGTTCTCCCACCGCAAGAGGAGGCCAGATGGCGCGACGTCGCTTCCCCGCTGTTCTCCACGGTTCCCTCGATGCTCGCCTCGTTTCAACACATAGGTAGGGTTTAAGGTAAGCTTCGCACTAACCTAATCTTCCATCTGCTCATGCTTACAATCAGTGTGACAACTAATAAAAATCATGCTTACAATCAGTCTTCGAGTACTACGCCAGTCACCCTAAAATAGCTCTGGACCTTTGGGTCAAAGTTTTGACACTGTGTACAAATAAAGAAAAATAGATTGGTGCTTCTTTTAGAAAAGAGTACACCCCTAGAAAACTGCCAATATAAGCTACTAGTATTTTTTTAAGTCTAAGCTACTAGTATTTGGTTAGAGGATTTGTTGCCGAGAAAGATCCGTCCACAGTGAGCGCCACACATCCCACTGATGGTGGTGGATGCCAATGCTTAGATGGAGCAGGGTTGGTGTTGGTAATTTTTACTTGGCACCTCGCACTCTGCATATATGCCGGTTCCATCCATACATTTGTGCAGTTCCACCAAAATGTAGCTGAATAACCCTGTTTGCACAGATAATGAAAAGACGTGATTACATTATAGTGGCACTAGTTGATGAAACATACACTAATAAACATAAGAAAATATTACATCATACTAGAAATTGACCCAAGTCTCCCCGATACAGCTTCTGCTAGTGATGAACATCAGTGTACAGCGGTAGTACAAGGAGTGGCCTTGAGACATTCAAATCTATATTTTTGTGCAGATCAACTAAAATTAAGCACCCCAGTTTGCAGAAACGCTTAAACATTAACAATGGACTAGTTGATAAAACATACATTAACAAAGAGAATCACTTTCTTTATCTACATTGGAAATGAAATGATAGAGAGGACACTCGCTCTATTTTAACTGTATTATTACTTCATTTTATCAGTGACACTAGGGTCAAGCAGGTGGCAAACGAGGTGTACCGTGCGTCGCAAGGATGAAGGCTGGGGGTGCTTAGACTGGGACGCTGAAGCTGGCTCTTTCAGTCCCTATCTTCCCCCTGATGTTTTTGTGCTACCATTTGGGTTGTAATCCAAACTTAGTCGAGCTGGTGCTGCGTCCCCCTACCTGCCTAGCTTATGTGGCGAACTTGTCTCCTGCTAGTACTCAGTTTGTTCTAGTAGTAGTTGCATAACTGCCCGTTTACACTGAGATGTTGTTGGATAATGGTTCTCTATGGTTGGGTTTCTTTAATGAAATCGGAGGGAACCCTGAGATGTTGGCACTAGCGGAGCCAAAACATTGCCTCAAATTAATAGTGCCACTAGATTAAGGTGCAAAATAATAACATTACTGCTTTATCATGGCAGTGCCAAAACAGTAGCACAAGAGCAGGATCAACATGCAGGATCTTTGGCAAACGTTCAGACCAAAAAGGAACATACCTCATGATGGGAACCATATCTGTAGTCAATGCCATCGTAGAAGGGCTGACACCAGTCACCAACATGGATGATTCAATTCATGGGACCTTTTGGTGCAGTTCACCTAAAATGAAGCGATGTCCCATGAGCTACCAGCTTCTTCTTATTCTTTTTTAAGAAAAGGGCTCCAACCCCGGTTCCATTTCCATCAGAAAACGAAACCCACAGAGCTTCTTCTTCCTTAGTTGCAACAAAGTTGAGCAACATCAAGGTTGGTTGTGAAGGTCCTGGAGAGTAGGCGGACTAGGACAGTTGCATCTCTAATGAAAAGAAGCAACTTATCTTAATGGGAATTTTAGCAGGACATGAAAAAAGTGCCATTGATTCATATTACTGGAGGCATTACATTGAAAACAACATTGATTTAACGTTGATACGTCTCCAACGTATCTATAATTTTTATTGTTCCATGCTATATTATATTCTGTTTTGGACATTATTGGGCTTTATTATACACTTTTATATTATTTTTGGGACTAACCTATTAACCGGAGGCCCATCCCAGAATTGCTGTTTTCTTTGTCTATTTCAGAGTTCCGCAGAAAAAGAATATCAATCGGAGTCCAAACGAAATGACACCTTCCGGAACGTGATTTTTGGAACAAACGTGATCCAGAGGACTTGGACCCTATGTCAAGAAAGCAACCAAGAACACACGAGGTAGGGGGCGCGCCTACCCCCCGGCGCGCCCTCCACCCTCATGGGGCCCATGTTGCTCCACCGACATACTTCTTCCTCCTATATATACCTACGTACCCCCAAACTACCAGAGACGGAGCCAAAACCCTAATTCCACCACCGCAACCTTCTGTACCCCTGAGATCCCATCTTGGGGCCTTTTCCGGAGCTCCGCCGGAGGGGGCATCGATCACGGAGGGCTTCTACATCAACACCATAGCCTCTCCTATAATGTGTGAGTAGTTTACCTCAGACCTTCGGGTCCATAGTTATTAGCTAGATGGCTTCTTATCTCTTTTTGGATCTCAATACAATGTCCCCCCTCTCTTGTGGAGATCTATTCGATGTAATCTTCTTTTGCGGTGTGTTGGTTGAGACCGATGAATTGTGGGTTTATGATCAAGTTTATCTATGAACAATATTTGAATCTTCTCTGAATTCTTTTATGTATGATTGGTTATCTTTGCAAGTCTCTTTGAATTATCAGTTTGGTTTGGCCTACTAGATTGATCTTTCTTGCAATGGGAGAAGTGCTTAGCTTTGGATTCAATCTTGCGATGTCCTTTCCCAGTGACAGTAGGGGCAGCAAGGCACGTATTATATTGTTGCCATCGAGGATAACAAGATGGGGTTTATATCATATTGCATGAGTTTATCCCTCTACATCATGTCATCTTGCTTAAAGCGTTACTCTGTTCTTTTGAACTTAATACTCTAGATGCATGCTGGATAGCGGTCGATGTGTGGAGTAATAGTAGTAGATGCAGGCAGGAGTCGGTCTACTTGTCTCGGACATGATGCCTATATACATGATCATACCTAGATATTCTCATAACTATGCTCAATTCTGTCAATTGCTCAACAATAATTTGTTTACCCACTGTAATACTTACGCTCTCGAGAGAAGCCACTAGTGAAACCTATGGCCCCCAGGTCTATTTTCTATCATATTAATCTTCCATCAACAAGCTATTTCTTGCACCATTTTTATTTTTCTTTATTTGCTTTGCATCTTTATCATAAAAATACCAAAAATATTATCTTATCATATCTATCAGATCTCACTTTCGTAAGTGACCGTGAAGGGATTGACAACCCCTTTATTGCGTTGGTTGCGAGGATTTTATTTGTTTGTGTAGGTGCGAGGGACTCGTGCGTGGCCTCCTACTGGATTGATACCTTGGGTCTCAAAAACCGAGGGAAATACTTACGCTAATTTGCTGCATCACCCTTTCCTCTGCAAGGGAAAAAAACACAGTGCTAAAGAGGTAGCAATAAGGATTTCTGGCGCCGTTGCTGGGGAGGCACACGCAAAGCCAAGTTAAAATTTTATCTCCCGTCAATGAGGCATTTCTGGTGCCGTTGCCGGGGAGTCTACGCAAAAGTCAACATACCAAGTACCCATCACAAACCCTTATCTCCCACATTACATTATTTGCCATTTGCCTCTCGTTTTCCTCTCCCCCAATTCACCCTTGCCATTTTATTTTCCCTCTAAAGTTTATGAATTCGCAAAAGAATTTCAATAATTTGCTTGAAGAAAAATTGCTTAAGATTGATGAATTGGCTAGGAACGTTGATGCAATTTCTCTTGATGTTGATTCTTTGAAAGTTAGATCTATTCCACCTAAGTATGATATCAATGAGTCTCTCAAAGCCATGAGAATTTCCATTGATGAGTGCAAAGAAAGATTGTTTTGTGAAAGCGTGTTCTTCTAGTTTCCATGAAAATAAAGATGAAGATCTAAAAGTTATTGATGTGTCCCCTATTAAATCTTTGTTTTTCAATATGAATCTTGATAATGATGGGACTTAATATGATCCACCTTTACCTAGAAGGCGTTCCAAAAATTCAGAGTCTTTAGATCCTGATGCTAAAGTTGTTAAAAGTGGGATTGAAGAGGTCAAAACTTTAGATAGCAACGAACCAACTATTTTGGATTTCAAGGAATTTAATTATGATAATTGCTCTTTGATATATTGTATTTCCTTGTTACAATCCGTGCTAAATTCTTCACATATCGTTGATGCTTTGATGCAATCTTATGAGGCAAAACTTGAGTTGGAAGTTTCTATCCCTAGAAAACTTTATGATGAGTGGGAACCTACTATTAAAATTAAAATTAAAGATCATGAATGGTATGCTTTGTGTGATTTGGGTGCTAGTGTTTCCACGATTCCAAAGACTTTGTGTGATTTGCTAGGTTTCCGTGATTTTGATGATTGCTCTTTAGACTTGCACCTTGCGGATTCCACTATTAAGAAACCTATAGGAAGAATTAATAATGTTCTTATTGTTGCAAATAGGAATTATGTGCCCATAGATTTTATTGTTCTTGACATAGATTGCAATCCTTCATGTCCTATTATTCTTGGTAGATCTTCCCTTAGAACGATTGGTGCAATTATTGATATGAAGGAAGGGAATATTAGATTCCAATTTCCTTTAAGTAAAGGTATGGAACACTTCCATAGAAACAAAATTAAATTACCATATGAATCTATTATGAGAGCTACTTATGGATTGCCTACCAAAGATGTCAATACCTAGATCTATCTTCGCTTTTATGCCTAGCTAGGGGCGTTAAACGATAGCGCTTGTTCGGAGGCAACCCAATTTTATTTTTATTCCTTGATTTTTTGCTCCTGTTTAGTAATAAATAATTTATCTAGCCTCTGTTTTGGTTGTGTTTTTGTGTTTAATTAGTGTTTGTGCCAAGTAGAACCGTTGGGAAGACTTGGGGAAAGTCTTTTTGATCTTGCTGTAAAAAACATAAACTTTAGCACTCACAAGAATTGCTGCCATTTTTATTTGGAAAGTGCTATATAGTTAATTATTTTTTCAGATGATTAATAGATAAATTCCTCACGTCCAGAAATTTATTTTTGAATTTTTGGGGTTCCAGAAGTTTGCGTTAGCTACAGATTACTCCAGACTGTTCTGTTTTTGACAGATTCTGATTTTCGTGTGTTGTTTGCTTATTTTGATGAATCTATGGCTAGTAAAATAGTTTATAAACCATAGAGAAGTTGGAATACAGTAGGTTTAACACCAATATAAATAAAGAATGGGTTCATTACAGTACCTTGAAGTGGTGTTTTGTTTTCTTTTGCTAACGGAGCTCACGAGATTTTCTATTTTGAGTTTTGTGTTGTGAAGTTTTCAAGTTTTGGGTAAAGATTTGATGGATTATGGAACAAGGAGTGGCAAGAGCCTAAGCTTGGGGATGCACGTGGCACCCCAAGATAATCTAAGTACACCTAAAAGCCAAATCTTGGGGATGCCTCGGAAGGCATCCCCTCTTTCGTCTACTTCCATTGGTAACTTTACTTGGAGCTATATTTTTATTCACCACATGATATGTGTTTTGCTTGGAGCGTCTTTTATTATTTGAGTCTTTATTTGTTAGTTTGCCACAATCATCTTTGCTGTACACACCTTTTGAGAGAAACACACATGATTTGAAAATTATTAGAATACTCTATGTGCTTCACTTATATCTTTTGAGTTATATAGTTTTTGCTCTAGTACTTCACTTATATCTTTTAGAGCATGGTGGTGGATTTGTTTTATAGAAACTATTATTCTCTCATGCTTCACTTATATTATTTTGAGAGTGTTAAACAGCATAGTAATTTACTTAAACTGGGAAATTAATCCTAATATGCTAGGCATTCAAGATTAGTAAAAAAATTCTTATGAGTGTGCTGAATACTAAGAGAAGTTTGATACTTGATAATTGTTTTGAGATATGGAGATGGTGATATTAGAGTCATGCTAGTTGAGCAGTTGTGAATTTTAGAAATACATGTGTTGAAGTTTGTGATACCCGTAGCATGCACGTATGGTGAACCGTTATGTGATGAAGTCGGAGCATGATTTATTTATTGATTGTCTTCCTTATGAGTGGCGGTCAGGGACGAGCGATGGTCTTTTCCTACCAATCTATCCCCCTAGGAGCATGCGCGTAATACTTTGTTTCGATAACTAATAGATTTTTGCAATAATTATGTGAGTTCCTTATGAATAATGTTGAGTCCATGGATTATACACACTCTCACCCTTCCACCATTGCTAGCCTCTCTAATACCGCGCACCTTTCGCCGGTATCATACACCCACCATATACCTTCCTCAAAACAGCCACCATACCTATCTATCATGGCATTTCCATAGCCATTCCGAGATATATTGCCATGCAACTTTCCACCATTCTGTTTACTATGACACGCTCCATCATTGTCATATTGCTTTGCATGATCATGTAGTTGACATTGTATTTGTGGCAAAGCCACCGTTCATAATTCTTTCATACATGTCAATCATGCATCATTGCACATCCCGGTATACCGCCGGAGACATTCACATAGAGTCATGTTTTTTTGTAAGTATTGAGTTGTAATTGTAGAGTTGTATGTAAATAAAAGTGTGATGATCATCATTTTTAGAGCATTGTCCCAAGTGAGGAAAGGATGATGGGAGACTATGATTCCCCCACAAGTTGGGATGAGACTCCGGACTAAATAAAAACATAGGCCATAAAAAAGAAAAGGGAAAGGCCCAAAAAATGAGAGAAAAAGAGAGAAGGGACAATGCTACTATCCTTTTACCACACTTGTGCTTCGAAGTAGCACCATGATAGAGAGTCTCCTATGATATCACTTTCATATACTAGTGGGAATTTTCATTATAGAACTTGGCTTGTATATTCCAATGATGGGATTCCTCAAAATGCCCTAGGTCTTCGTGAGCAAGCGAGTTGGATGCACACCCACTTAGTTCCTTTCTTTGAGCTTTCATATACTTATAACTCTAGTGCATCTGTTGCATGGCAATCCCTACTCTCTCACATTGATATCTATTAACGGGCATCTCCATAGCCCGTTAATATGCCTAGTTGATGTGACACTATCTTCTCCTTTTTTGTCTTCTCCACAACCACCATTCTATTCCACATATAGTTCTATGTCCATGGCTCACGCTCATGTATTGCGTGAAGATTGAAAAAGTTTGAGAACACCAAAAGCATGAAACAATTGCTTGGCTTGTCATCGGGGTTGTGCATGATTTAAATACTTTTTGTGGTGTAGATAGAGCATAGCCAGACTATATGATTTTGTAGGGATAACTTTCTTTGGCCATGTTATTTTGAGAAGACATAATTGCTTAGTTAGTATGCTTGAAGTATTATTATTTCTATGTCAATATTAAACTTTTGTCTTGAGTCTTTCGGATCTGAATATTCATACCACAATTAAGAGAATTACATTGAAATTATGCCAAGTAGCATTCCACATCAAAAATTTTGTTTTTATCATTTACCTACTCGAGGACGAGCAAGAATTAAGCTTGGGGATGCTTGATACGTCTCCAACATATCTATAATTTTTTATTGTTCCATTCTATATTATATTCTGTTTTGGACATTATTGGGCTTTATTATACACTTTTATATTATTTTTTGGACTAACCTATTAACCGGAGGCCCAGCCTAGAATTGTTGTTTTTTTGCCTATTTCAGAGTTTCGCAGAAAAAGAATATCAAACGGAGTCCAAACGGAATGAAACCTTCGGGAACGTGATTTTTGGAACGAATGTGATCTAGAGGACTTGGACCCTATGTCAAGAAAGTAACCAGGCAGGCATGAGGTAGGGGGGCGCTCCTACCCCCCAAGCGTGCCCTCCACCCTCGTGGGGCCCACGTTGCTCCACCGACGTACTTCTTCCTCCTATATATACCTACATACCCCCAAACTACCAGAGACGGAGTCAATACCCTAATTCCACCGCCGCAACCTTCTGTACCCATGAGATCCTATCTTGGGGCCTTTTCCAGAGCTCCGCCGGAGGGGGCATCGATCACGGAGGGCTTCTACATCAACACCATAGCCTCTCCAATGATGTGTGAGTAGTTTACCTCAGACCTTCGGGTCCATAGCTGTTAGCTAGATGGCTTCTTCTCTCTTTTTGGATCTCAATACAATGTTCCCCCCTCTCTTGTGGAGATCTATTCGATGTAATCTTCTTTTGCGGTGTGTTTGTTGAGACCGATGAATTGTGGGTTTATGATCAAGTTTATCTATGAACAATATTTGAATCTTCTCTGAATTCTTTTATGTATGATTGGTTATCTTTGCAAGTCTCTTTGAATTATCAGTTTGGTTTGGCCTACTAGATTGATCTTTCTTGAAATGGGAGAAGTGCTTAGCTTTGGATTCAATCTTGCGGTGTCCTTTCCCAGTGACAGTAGGGGCAGCAAGGCACGTATTGTATTGTTGCCATCGAGGATAACAAGATGGGGTTTATATCATATTGCATGTGCTTATCCCTCTACATCATGTCATCTTGCATAAAGCGTTACTCTGTTCTTTTGAACTTAATACTCTAGATTCATGCTAGATAGCGATCGATGTGTGGAGTAATAGTAGTAGATGCAGGCAGGAGTCGGTCTACTTGTCTCGGACGTGATGCTTATATACATGATCATACCTAGATATTCTCATAGCTATGCTCAATTCTGTCAATTGCTCAACAGTAATTTGTTTACCCACCGTAATACTTATGCTCTCGAGAGAAGCCACTAGTGAAACCTATGGCCCTCGGGTCTATTTTCTATCATATTAATCTTCCATCAACAAGCTATTTCTTGCACCGTTTTTATTCTGCTTTATTTACTTTGCATCTTTATCATAAAAATACCAAAAATATTATCATATCATATCTCACTTTCGTAAGTGACCGTGAAGGGATTGACAACCCCTTTATTGCGTTGGTTGCGAGGATTTTATTTGTTTGTGTAGGTGCGAGGGACTCATGCATGGCCTCCTACTGGATTGATACCTTGGTTCTCAAAAACTGAGGGAAATACTTACGCTACTTTGCTACATCACCCTTTCCTCTTCAAGGGAAAACCAACGCAGTGCTCAAGAGGTAGCAAACGTGTCCTTACTTTTAACAGTGCGACTGCTATATTTTACTAGTGGCATTACATAAGAGCAGCTCGGGGCAACAAACATTAGAAGAGGATATCTGGGTTGGTCCCATTTTTGGTCAGTATATAGCCACCTTATACTGTGTGAGGCTAGCAAATCTAGTGCTGGACTTACTCTGTTGACTTGTCCCCCAGTCCCTACTTTCTTTCCTTTTTCAACCAATAGATCGGGTTTATATCGAGTTTGTACCGCGTTCCCTTTATTTCCCTATTAGACCTAGAGACCAGTTGGATAGCTAGTCTCTGCTACTTTTCGCCCCCATTATTTCCTCTTTCGACCAAGTCCTAGATTCAGGTAACAAATCTTCCCCCACCCCCACCCCCTTTCTTCCTTGTTTGAACCAAGTACTACTAGATTCGAGTGCATGAACTAGTTTTACCTCTTAACAGTTAAAAATTAGGTGGTTTTTGAACAGCCGATCAATCCTATCTACACGAGGGGCTGAGAAATAGTAAAAGATACAAATGCAGCGACGTCAGGAGCTCGGGAAGTAGAGCAAGGCCGATTTTGAAGGAAGTTATACCTGAGGGTCGCCGGGATGTCGCTAGGTGGGCGGCGGGAGGCCGGATCTGCCCACACTAAGGCAGCGAGGAAGAAGGGGTGGGAGGTCCTCCCTCTCTAGCGATGCTTGGGAGAGAACGACAAGGCACGCTGATCGGGACGCGCCGGCAGTGGGTAAGAGCCGTTGCCGAGGACGATCGTGTGAACGTTGCACCTTCTCACCTTCCCCGGCGGAGAGGATCCGGCTGGATCTATGACCAGCGGTAAGTAGAGAGAGAGAGAGAGTGTGGCCACCGCTGTCGTGTTTAGATCTGGAGAGGACGAGACAGTGTGAAGAGAGCAACACTAGCAAGCAAGTGCGGAGGCTCCTGCCTATATAGTGGAGTACTAGTTTTCTTTTGTCTACCGGCCAGAGACGGCTTGACCTCGGCAATGACTATCGAGAAGTCTTCATGCACGTGCCCCGGAGGCGCAGTTGTTGTCATTTTGATTTGAAGCACCGGATTATAACATATAATATGAAAAAATGCCACATGACAAGAAATGATAACCTCACTGCCCAAAGGAGACAAGATGAATCCCGACGGACAAACTAGACGAGGATCAAAGCTCAAATTAAAGATAAACTCGTAGAAAAGGGGTCCGTTGATAGATGTCCTAATTAAGATAGTTGGCTTGACCTAGATGGCAGCCGAGTAGTCTTCGTGCATGTGCCCCCAATGACTAGCCGAACTCAGTTGTCGCTGTTTAACCCTCGCAGTGATCCGAAGCACATGACACCTAATTTTGCGAGATGACAAGAAACCTTTTTTTAGATTTCTTACCAAAACTACAACCATGTACAACACAACCTGCACGATATGTAGACAATAGCCAATCCAGGCGTGTCTGTTGGAGTTTGGTCACATGCATGGACGAACTGATCTTCCGTGTCTTGCAGGGATCGTCCAGGTACCAACATATGTACTACTTCTATTAACTCATCCAACTGGTGGGGCCGGGGAGTGTGCCTATGGTCAGTTCTCAATTGCGGTCCCACATGTGTGTGCAAACACAATATGACTCACGTTCCATTCAGAGAGTGGCGTGCCAGACTGAACGGCCGTCTGGGGTGCGACGCGAACGTGACAGGCGTGTTGTATACTCCGTACATGTGTACCGCCGTTTTCTTGAGGCTTTGCTCCATGGCGCAATCCATGGATACATATTTAGTATATTGTACTATTTAAAAGTCGAGGGCGGGGCTTTTCCCGCTCGGTAGGCAGGGAAGTTCCTCCTACTCGGTTCGACAAAGACGCGAGAAGATGAGGGAGTAGGCTGCTGCAAACGTAGGGCCGTGTGATTTGACAGTGAGTTACTGCTGGACAGGTGGGGCCCGATGATTTGACTTGCCATTATCATTTTAACTGCGGTGCTACGACCGACTTGAGTCTCCCGATTCCTGACCACCTCCATACAGGTGCCTCTCCCGATGCTCCACCATGTAGAGGCTGGCTCTTGCTTGAGAGCCCACTCCTCCACTTTCTCCTTGCCTCTTTCCCCCAGATATGCAAAAATACCATGTAAAGTGGGATTATAGCCCACTATTGTACTTGATCCTACAGGTGCTAAGCCTACCACATAGGCATAAAGTCTGGTGTGGCAAGTTAATTAAGAAGAGACAGACTAGTTTGGTGACCCCAGGAAGAAACGGTGATAAGCGCGTGTACCTAGATGAAGCAAACTTAGCAACAAAAAACTAAGCACCTATGCATTGGGGACTTGAGTTGCTAAGCCATTTAATGCCCATAGCACCTCATCTAAGCACCATTTCATTGGAAGAGCTCACTCCTTGGCTAATGCAATAAATACTACGAAGAAAGAGATAGAGAGAAGTAAACAAAAAATACTCTTATAGCCAACCTTATAGCTAACCTTGTTGTATGAGTGACTAAGTGATGACTATGTATGACATGCCAACATCAGATAGCCTAACGCACCATGTTAAATCTCCAAGGGCGCGGCCGCGCGAGCGAGGCGATGGTCGTGGTAGGTGCGACCATGATACGGGCTGCTGGCAGCCCTTGGATCTGAGATCGAACGGTCGCATGCTAAGTTGCTGAAAATTTGCAGAATAACCCTCCAGGATAGGATATTCACCCATAGGTCTAGAATCACGCCATGCAGCCGTTCGATCTGAGATCCATGGGCTCTCAGAAGCCCGTATCATGGGAGAATGGAAAGCTTCGTATCACCTGTAATTTTCCCAACGCTTGACATGACATCGAAAGCCATCTAATTGGGCGTCGAGTAGACATGACATCTAATTGGGTCCCCATAGTACTGTGCATGAATCCATTTATCCACCAGGCAAGCCACTACCATGCCATTCGCATGCCCCCCCCCCCACTCGACATTTTGACAATCGATAACCGCTCCTAGTCGTCCCGTCCTTTCACATTACGGCAGTTCCACTAATCCTAACCCTCCTCCCAAATCCATGGCATCCCAAATCTCCATGATCGGCGGTGAGTACAAGGTTAGAACCATCACTGGCAATGAGTTCGACGTCATCTACACCCGTTCTTCCGCAACGGTGAAAGAATGCCTTGCTCGCTTCAAACGCATGTTTGAAAACTCAAATGATGAGTGGGTCGCTGGGCTAAATGTTGAGTACACCACAGTCCTGGGAAGCGGGAAGAATCTAAAGGAGGCAGAGAAGAAGAAGCCCGCTGTGATCCAGGTTTGCGTGCATGACTTATGCTTGGTCTACCACGTATGCCATGCCGACGTTGAGTGACAGGATTTTAACAATTTCCTCAAGGACGGCCGAGTCAAATTCATTACTGTAGACTTTAGGAACGACAAGTAAATCCTGGGTCGGATAGGCCTCGTTGTAGGCGACCCCTTCGACCTCCAGAATAAACGGCTGGTGCCCTCCCGTGATCAACCTTCAATGCTGACCCTGGAAGGAGCCATGGTTCATCCTTCGTACGGTACACTGAAGAAACCTCCGTTCGGGTTTCATCATGCATGGGATTGGAATGTACTAGATATAGAACACATCCACTACGCTGCAATGGATGGCTACCTTTGCTTCAATATCTACAAGGGTTGGATGAAGAGCAAGAGCCAAGTGTGCGGTTCAAGCAAAGAAGTATCAGCCAAGAGGAAGAGGGACAAGGACGAAGTCGAGGACGTGGATGAGGAGTCCGAGTAAGGTGGCAGTGTTGTTGCTCAGGGTGGTTCTAATGCTGTGTCTACCGGATTAGTTGCTTAGTTTAATTTCAGGTGTGCTTAGTTTTATTTGAGGGGTGTGTTGTGTTGAGCCCCCAGCAGAACTATGTTATGTTTCTTCTCGTTATATTTCGTACATTTCATCTTTTAGTTGGTATAGTACTACCACTCGTTTCTTCACATTATATACGTACAATATATATGGCCAACATCATATAGCCAACAGTTTAGTTGTCAAAGAATTTCAGGGTGCTTAGTTTTGTCAAAGAATTCCAGGGTGCTTAGTTTTATTTGAGGGGTGTGTTGTGCTGGAGACCATTAACTTATCATTGTGAGAATCGGCTTCTTTTGTCATGTAACATGTTCAACGGGTTTGATGTGAAAATAACAAAGTCTAATGGCATTACTAATATATGCTGCCTCCCCCAAGATTTTCTTTACAGAGGCAACATAGAACTATATGAGTGCCCTGTTAAATTTTGGAATTATTCCAGGTTCATTTGGCCTTTTTTATACATTAATTGAGTTACTGGTCATTTAATGTGCATAATTCAAATTTGAACTACAAGCACATGCTCCCATGCACCAAAGTTGATTGAAAAATCACATGTGTGTCCTCGGGTGAATTTCTAGGTCACATGCAAGAAATGGGAATGAAATTCAAACATCTGGGCATCGTGGTTCGGCGAGAACATTGAGAAGCTTGGTTTTAAAATTCTTGTAAATCCAAAACATGCCTGAAAATCATGAAACTTGGCATGGTGTCATGTCATGGTACTACCATGCTGTGGTAAATTTTTTGCAGAATAGGAACAAGTTTTGGTATAAGTTTCTTGCAAACTGGAGCTTCTCTCAAGAAGGCTCGTGGTTCTGAGAGGGAACGTGTCACCTTTGTGTGCATAATTCAAATTTTAAATACAAGCACATGCTCCAGTGCACCAAAGCTGGTTGAAAAATCACATGTGTGTCCTTGGGTAAATTTCTAGGTCCCATGCCAGAAATGGGAATGCAATTCAAACATCTGGGCGTCATGGCTCAGCTGGAAACATTGAGAAACTTGTTTTTTTTCCTGTAAATATGAAACACGCATGAAAATCATGAAACTTGGCTTGGTGTCATGACATGCCACCAACATGTTGTTGTAATTTTGCTATCCAGTTTCTGAAGGCACACACATTAACAATCAACAAAGTGATTTTTGGAACAAGTGCAGTCACGTTACAATCGGAAACACAAGTATTATTGAAACCGTGGGCGTTCTATTTACCATTTACGTGTCTCCACGTGTCCCCTTTTTTTATTAGCTAGGAGGCGTCATGCAGGGTAGCTATTTGAGTATGGGAGGCGTGCGAGCCCTTTGACCTCCATCTGCCATCCACCTCTCTCCCAAGGTCTCCATTAATGGTGCCCGAGCCACTGTTTAATGGCGTGGCAATGTCTCGCTCGACTGAGATTTAAGAGAGAGAAAAGAAAATCTGAAAAGAAAATTTTGCACGGATCTTGATGTAAGATCCGACGGACCTATATAGCATCTACTGTGACTTATAGCAAGACTAATGAATGTTGGGGCCGCACACGGCACCAATGATAACCCACAAGTATAGGGGATCGCAACAGTTTTCGAGGGTAGAGTATTCAACCCAAATTTATTGATTCTACACAAGGGGAGCCAAAGAATATTCTCAAGTATTAGCAGCTGAGTTGTCAATTCAACCACACCTGGAAACTTAATATCTGCAGCAAAGTATTTAGTAGCAAAGTAATATGATAGTAGTGGTAACGGTAGCAAAAGGTAATGGTAGTAAAAGTAGTGTTTTTGGTATTTTGTAGTGATGATAGCAATAGCAACGGAAAAGTAAATAAGCGAAGAACAATATATGGAAATCTCGTAGGAAATGGATCGGTGACGGAGAATTATGCCGGATGTGGTTCATCATGTAACAGTCATAACCTAGGGTGACATAGAACTAGCTCCAGTTCATCAATGTAATGTAGGCATGCATTCTGAATATAGTCATATGTGCTTATGGAAAAGAACTTGCATGACATCTTTTGTCCTACCCTCCCGTGGCAGCAGGGTCCTTACGGAAACTAAGGGATATTAAGGCCTCCTTTTAATAGAGTACCAGAACGAAGCATTAACACATAGTGAATACATGAACTCCTCAAACTACGGTCATCACCTGTAAGTATCCCGATTATTGTCACTTCGGGGTTAACGGATCATAACACATAATAGGTGACTATAGACTTGCAAGATAGGATCAAGAACTCTCATATATTTATGAAAGCATAATAGGTTCATATCTGAAATCATGGCACTCGGGCCCTAGTGACAAGCATTAAGCATATCAAAGTCATAGCAACATCAATCTCAGAACATAGTGGATACTAGGGATCAAACCCTAACAAAACTAACTCGATTACGTGATAGATCCCATCCAACCCCTCACCGTCCAGCAAGCCTACGATGGAATTACTCACGCACGGCGCTGAGCATCATGAAATTGGTGATGGAGGATGGTTGATAATGACGATGGCGACGGATTCCCCTCTCCGGAGCCCCGAATGGACTCCAAATCAGCCCTCCCGAAAGGTTTTAGGGCTTGGCGGCGGCTCCGTATCGTAAAATGATGTCTACTACACAACCTTCTTCTTGTAGACGTTGTTGGGCCTCCAAGTGCAGAGGTTTGTAGGACAGTAGCAAATTTCCCTCAAGTGGATGACCTAAGGTTTATCAATCCGTCGGAGGCATAGGATGAATATGGTCTGTCTCAAGCAACCCTGCAACCAAATAACAAAGAGTCTCTTGTGTCCCCAACACACCCAATACAATGGTAAATTGTATAGGTGCACTAGTTCGGCGAAGAGATGGTGATACAAGTGGTATATGGATAGTAGATAATAGTTTTTGTAATCTGAAAATATAAAAACAACAAGGTAATGAATGATAAAAGTGAGCGTAAACAGTATTGCAATGCGTTGAAACAAGGCCTAGGGTTCATACTTTCACTAGTGCAAGTTCCCTCAACAATAATAACATAATTGGATCACATAACTATCCCTCAACATGCAACAAAGAGTCACTCCAAAGTCACTAATAGCAGAGAACGAACGAAGAGATTATGGTAGGGTACGAAACCACCTCAAAGTTATTATTTCCAATCAATCCGTTGGGCTATTCCTATAGGTGTGACAAACAGCCCTAGAGTTCGTACTAGAATAACACCTTATGACACAAATCAATCAAAACCCTAATGTCACCTAGATACTCCAATGTCACCTCAAGTATCCGTGTGTATGATTATACGATATGCATCACACAATCTCAGATTCATCTATTCAACCAACACATAGAACCTCAAAGAGTGCCCCAAAGTTTCTACCGGAGAATCACGACGAAAACGTGTGCCAACCCCTATGCATAGGTTCATGGGCGGAACCCGCAAGTTGATCACCAAAACATAAATCAAGTGAATCACGTGATATCCCATTGTCACCACAGATATGCACGGCAAGACATACATCAAGTGTTCTCAAATCTTTAAAGACTCAATCCGATAAGATAACTTCAAAGGGAAAACTCAATTCATTACAAGAGAGTAGAGGGGGAGGAGAAACATAAGATCCAACTATAATAGCAAAGCTCGCGATACATCAAGATCGTACCACCTCAAGAACACGAGAGAGAGAGAGAGATCAAACACATAGCTACTGGTACATACCCTCAGCCCCGAGGGAGAACTACTCCCTCCTCGTCATGGAGAGCACCGGGATGATGAAGATGGCCACCAGAGAGGGATTACCCCCTCCAGCAGGGTGCCAGAATGGGTCTAGATTGGTTTTCGGTGGCTACGGAGGCTTCTGGCGACGGAACTCCTGATCTATTGTGTTGCCCAATCGTTTTAGGGTATATGGAGATATATAGGCAGAAGAAGTACGTTAGGGGAGCCACGAGGGGCCGACGAGGGTGGTGGGCGCGCCCAGGGGGGTGGGCGCGCCCCCTACCTCGTGGCTTCCTCGTTGCTTCCCTTACATGGACTCCAAGTATCCCGGGTTGCTTTCCTTCCAAAAATAAGTTCCGTGAAGTTTCAGGTCAATTGGACTACGTTTGATTTTCCTTTTCTGCGATACTCTAAAAGAAGGAAAAAAACAGAAACTGGCAGTGGGCTCTGGGTTAATAGGTTAGTCCCGAAAATCATATAAAATAGCATATAAATGCATATAAAACATCCAAGGTTGATAATATAATAGCATGGAACAATCAAAAATTATAGATACGTTGGAGACGTATCAGCATCCCCAAGCTTAATTCTTGCTCGTCCTCGAGTAGGTAAATGATAAAACAGAATTTTTGATGTGGAATGCTACCTAACATATTCATCATGTATTTCTCTTTATTGTAGCAAGAATATTCAGATCCATAAGATTCAAGACAAAAGTTTAATATTGACATGAAAATAATAATACTTCAAGCATACTAACTAAGCAATCATGTCTTCTCATATAACATGGCCAAAGAAAGTTCATCCCTACAAAATCATATAGTTTGGTCATGCTCCATTTTCGTCACACAAGAATTCTCTCATCATGCACAACCCCGATGACAAGCCAAGCAATTGTTTCATACTTTAGTAATCTCAAACTCATAAACCTTCACGCAATACATGAGCGCGAGCCATGGATATAGCACTATGGGTGGAATAGAATATAACGAGGGGGTTATGTGGAGAACACAAAAAGGAGAAAGTCTCACATCAACGAGGCTAATCAATGAGCTATGGAGATGACCATCGATTGATGTTAATGCAAGGAGTAGGGATTGCCATGCAACGGATGCACTAGAGCTATAAATGTATGAAAGCTCAACAAAAGAAACTAAGTGGGTGTGCATCCAACTTGCTTGCTCACGAAGACCTAGGGCACTTGAGGAGGCCCATTGTTGGAATATACAAGCCAAGTTCTATAATTAAAAATTCCCACTAGTATATGAAAGTGACAAAACAAGAGACTCTCTATCATAAAGATCATGGTGCTACTTTGAAGCACAAGTGTGGAAAAAGGATAGTAGCATTGCCCATTTTTATTTTATTTTTTTCCTTTTTTTTTGCCTTCCCTTTTTTATTTGGCCTTTCTTTTTTTGCCTTTCTCTTTTTTTGGGACAATTCTATATTAAATGATGATCATCACACTTCTATTTATTTACAACTCAAAGATTACAACTCGATGTTAGAACAAAAGATGACTCTATATGAATGGCTCTGGCGGTGTACCGGGATATGCAATGAACCAAGAGTGCATGTATGAAAGAATTATGAACGGTGGCTTTGCCACAAATACTATGTCAACTACATGATCATGCTAAGCAATATGACAATATATCTCGGAATGGCTACATGATCATGATAAACGGAATGGTGGAAAGTTGCATGGCAATATATCTCGGAATGGCTATGGAAATGCCATAATAGGTAGGTATGGTGGCTGTTTTGAGGAAGATATAAGGAGGTTTATGTGTGAAAGAGTGTATCATATCACGGGGTTTGGATGCACCAGCAAAGTTTGCACCAACTCTCAATGTGGGAAAGGGCAATGCATGGTACCGAAGAGGCTAGCAATGATGGAAGGGTGAGAGTGCGTATAATCCATGGACTCAACATTAGTCATAAAGAACTCACATACTTATTGCAAAAATCTACAAGTCATAAAAAAACTCGGCACTACGCACATGCTCCTAGGGGGATAGATTGGTAGGAAAAGACCATCGCTCGTCCCCGACCGCCACTCATAAGGAAGACAATCAAAAAAACACCTCATGTTTCAAATTTGTTACATAACGTTTACCATACGTGCATGCTACGGGACTTGCAAACTTCAACACAAGTATTCCTCAAATTAACAACTACTCAACTAGCACAACTTTGATATCACTATCTCCATATGTCAAAACAATTATCAAGTATCAAACTTCTCTTAGTATTCAATGCACTCGATATGAAAGTTTTTATTATACCCATCTTGGATGCCTATCATATTAGGACTAGTTTCATAACCAAAGCAAACTACCATGTTGTTCTAAAGACTCTCAAAATAATATAATTGAAGCATGATAGATCAATTATTTCTATAAAATAAAACTACCGCCATGCTCTAAGAAGATATAAGTGAAGCACTAGAGAAAATGACAAACTACTCCGAAAAATATAAGTGAAGCTCAATGAGTAGTCGAATAATTATGAAACTATGTGAAGACTCTCTAACATTTAAGAATTTCAGATCTTGATACTTTACTCAAACAGCAAGCAAATCCTAATAAAATAAATTGACGCTCCAAGCAAAACACATATCATGTGGTGAATAAAAATATAGCTCCAAGTAAAGTTACCGATGAACGATGACGAAAGAGGGGATGCCTTCCGGGCATCCCCAAGCTTAGGCTCTTGGTTGTCCTTGAATATTACCTTGGGGTGCCTTGGGCATCCCCAAGCTTAGGCTCTTGCCACTCCTTATTCCATAGTCCATCGAATCTTTACCCAAAACTTGAAAACTACACAACACAAACTTAACAGAAAACTCGTGAGCTCCGTTAGCGAAAGAAAACAAAACACCACTTCAAGGTAATGTAATAAACTCATTATTTATTTATATTGGTTTTAAACCTACTGTATTACAAATTCTCTAAGGTTTATAAACTATTTTACTAGCCATAGATTCATCAAAATAAGCAAACAACACACGAAAAACAGAATCTGTCAAAAACAGAACAGTCTGTAGTAATCTGGATCAAATGTATACTTCTGGAACTCATAAAATTCTAAAATAAATTGCTGAACGTGAGGAATTTATCTGTTAATCATATGCAAAAATAATTAACTAAATATCACTCTTCAATAAAAAATTGCAGCAATTCTCGTGAGCGCTAAAGTTTCTGTTTTTACAGCAAGATCAACAAGACTTTCCCCAAGTCTTCCCAACGGTTCTACTTGGAAGAAACACTAATTAAACACATAAAACCACATATAAACAGAGGCTATATGAATTATTTATTAATAAACAGGAACAAAAATCAAGGAACAAAAATAAAATTGGGTTGCCTCCCAACAAGCGCTATCGTTTAACGCTCCTAGCTAGGCACGATGATTTCAATGATGCTCACATAAAGGATAAGAATTGGAACATAAAGAGAGCATCATGAATAATATTAATAACACATTTAATTCTAACCTACTTCCTATTAATAGGGATTTTTTTAGAAAACAACTTGTAGGAACAAGAATCAACTTGCATAGGAAAATAAAACAAGCATAACTTCAAGATTTTAAGCACATAGAGAGGAAACTTGATATTATTGCCATTCCTACAAGCATATATTCCTCCCTCATAATAATTTTCAGTAGCATCATGAATGAATTCAACAATATAACCAGCACCTAAAGCATTATTTCATGATGCATAAGCATGGAATTTTTATTACTCTCCACACAAGCAAAATTCTTCTCATGAATAATAGTGGGAGAAAACTCAACAAAAATAATTATCATGTGAGGCATAATCCAATTGAAAACTAAAATCATGATGACAAGTTTCATGGATATCATTATTCTTTATAGCATACAAGTCATCACAATAATCATCATTGATAGCAACTTTGTTCTCATAATCAATTGGAACCTCTTCCGGAATAGTGGATTCATCACAAAATAAAGTCATGACCTCTGCAAATCCACTTTCATCAATATAATCATCATAAATAGGGGGCATGCTTTCATCATAATAAATTTTCTCATCAAAACTTGGGGAAAAATATCATCTTCATCAAACATAGCTTCCCCAAGTTTGTGGCTTTGCATATCATTAGTATCATGGATATTCAAGGAGTTCATACTAACTCATCATTGAAATATTTAGTGCCAAACATTTTAATGCATTCTTCTTCTAACACTTTGGAACAATTTTCCTTTCCATCATATTCATGAAAGATATTAAAAAGATGATGCGTATGAGGCAAACTCAATTCCATATTTTTTTTGTAATTTTCTTTTATAAACTAAACTAGTGATAAAACAAGAAACTAAAAGACTCGATTGCAAGATCTAAAGATATACCTTCAAGCACTCACCTCCCCGGCAACGGTGCCAGAAAAGAGCTTGATGTCTACTACACAACCTTCTGCTTGTAGACATTGTTGGGCCTCCAAGTGCAGAGGTTTGTAGGACAGTAGCAATTTTCCCTCAAGTGGATGACCTAAGGTTTATCAATCCGTAGGAGGTGTAGGATGAAGATGGTCTCTCTCAAGCAACCCTGCAACCAAATAACAAAGAGTCTCTTGTGCCCCCAACACACCCAATACAATGGTAAATTGTATAGGTGCACTAGTTCGGCGAAGAGATGGTGATACAAGTGGTATATGGATAGTAGATAATAGTTTTTGTAATCTGAAAGTATAAAAACAGCAACGTAACAAATGATAAAAGTGAGCGTAAACGGTATTGCAATGCGTTAAAACAAGGCCTAGGGTTCATACTTTCACTACTGCAAGTTCCCTCAACAATAATAACATAATTGCATCACATAACTCTCCCTCAACATGCAACAAAGAGTCACTCCAAAGTCACTAATAGCGGAGAACGAACGAAGAGATTATGGTAGGGTACAAAACCACCTCAAAGTTATTCTTTCCAATCAATCCGTTGGGCTATTCCTATAGGTGTCACAAACAGCCCAAGAGTTCGTACTAAAATAACACCTTAAGACACAAATCAATCAAAACCCTAATGTCACCTAGATACTCCAATGTCACCTCAAGTATCTATGGGTATGATTATACGATATGAATCACACAATCTCAGATTCATCTATTCAACCAACACATAGAACCTCAAAGAGTGCCCCAAAGTTTCTACCGGAGAATCACGACGAAAATGTGTGCCAACCCCTATGCATAGGTTCATGGGCGGAACCCGCAAGTTGATCACCAAAACATACATCAAGTGAATCATGTGATATCCCATTGTCACCACAGATATGCATGGCAAGACATACATCAAGTGTTCTCAAATCTTTAAAGACTCAATCCGATAAGATAACTTCAAAGGGAAAAATCAATTCACTACAAGAGAGTAGAGGGGGAGGAGAAACATAAGATCCAACTATAATAGCAAAGGTCGCGATACATCAAGATCGTACCACCTCAAGAACACGAGAGAGAGAGAGAGAGGTCAAACACATAGCTACTGGTACATACCCTCATTCCCGAGGGAGAACTACTCCCTCCTCGTCATGGAGAGCACCAGGATGATGAAGATGGCCACCGGAGAGGGATTGCCCCCTCCGGCAGGGTGCCGGAACGGGTCTAGATTGGTTTTCGGTGGCTACGGAGGCTTCTGGCGGCGGAACTCCCGATCTATTGTGCTCCCCGATCGTTTTAGGGTATATGGAGATATATAGGCGGAAGAAGTACGTCAGGGGAGCCACGAGGGGCCCACGAGAGTGGAGGGCGCGCCCAGGGGGTGGGCGCACCCCCCTGCCTCATGGCTTCCTCGTTGCTTCCCTTACGTGGACTCCAAGTCTCCCGGGTTGCTTTCCTTCCAAAAATAAGTTCCGTGAAGTTTTAGGTCAATTGGACTCCGTTTGATTTTCCTTTTCTGCGATACTCTAAAACAAGGAAAAACAGAAACTGGCAATGGGCTCCGGGTTAATAGGTTAGTCCCAAAAATCATATAAAATATCATATAAATGCATATAAAACATCCAAGGTTGATAATATAATAGCATGGAACAATCAAAAATTATAGATACATTGGAGACGTATCATAAAACTCGATGAATTCTTCTCTCTGATTTTTTCTCACCGAAACACAATATATAGAGTTGGAGTTGGAGTCGGAGGAGCTTCAGGGGGCCCACGAGGCAGGGGGCACGCCCCCACCCTCGTGGACAGGTAGTGGGCCCCATGGCCTTCATCTTTTGCAGGTATTTTTTATATTTTCCAAAAAGTTGCTCCGTGAAGTTTCAGGTCATTCCGAGAACGTTTGTTTCTGCACATAAATAACACCATGGTAAGTCTGCTGAAAACAGCGTCAGTCCGGGTTAGTTCCATTCAAATCATGCAAGTTAGAGTCCAAAACAAGGGCACAAGTGTTTGGAAAAGTAGATACGACGAAGACGTATCAACTCCCCAAAGCTTAAACCTTTGCTTGTCCTCAAGCAATTCAGTTGATAAACTAAAAGAGATAAAGAAAAACTTTTACAAACTCGATTTGCTCTTGTTGTTGTAAATATGTAAAGCCAACATTCAAGTTTTCAGCAAAGATTATAACTAACCACATTCGCAATAACGCTTAGGTCTCAAGTTTACTCATATCAATAGCATAATCAACTAGCGAGCAATAATAATAAATCTCGGATGACAACACTTTCTCAAAACAATCATAATATGATATAACAAGATAGTACCTCGCTAGCCCTTTCTGAGACCGCAAAACATAAATGCAGAGCACCTTTAAAGACCAAGGAGTGAGACATTGTAATTCATGGTAAAAGAGATCCAGTCAAGTCATACACAATGTAAACTAACAGTAATGAATGCAAATGACAGCGGTGCTCTCCAACTGGTGCTTTTTAATAAGAGGATGATGACTCAACATAAAAGTAAATAGATAGGCCCTTCGCAGAGGGAAGGATAGATTTGTAGAGGTGCCAGAGCTCGGTTTTGAAATAGAGGTGAATAATATTTTTGAGCGGTATACTTTCATTGTCAACATAACAACCAAGAGATGGCGGTATCTTCCATGCTACACACATTATAGGCGGTTCCCAAAAAGAATGGTAAAGTTTATACTCCCCCTTCCACCAACAAGAACCAATCCATGCCTTGCTCGAAACAACGAGTGCCTCCAACTAACAAGAGTCCCAGGGGGAGTTTTGTTTGCAATTATTTTGATTTAGTTTGCATAAAGCATGGGACTGGGCATCCCGGTGACCAGCCACTTTCTCGTGAGTGAGGAGCGGAGTCCACTCCTCTTGAGAATAACCTGCCTAACATGGAAGATACAGACAACCCTAGTTCATACATGAGCTATTCGAGCATACACAACAGGATATTTATTTGAAGGTTTAGAGTTTGGCACATACAAATTTACTTGGAACGGCAGGTAGATACCGTATGTAGGTAGGTATAGTGGACTCATGTGGAATAACTTTGGGGTTTAAGGGATTGGATGCACAAGCAGTATTCCCGCTTAGTAGAGGTGAAGGCTAGCAAAAGACTGGGAAGCGACCAGCTAGAGAGCGACAACAGTCATGAACATGCATTAAAATTAATCAACACCGAATGCAAGCATGAGTAGGATATAATTCATCATGAACATAAATATCGTGAAGGCTATGTTGATTTTGTTTCAACTACATGCGTGAACATGCGCCAAGTCAAGTCACTTAAATCATTCAGAGGAGGATATCACCCTATCATACCACATCACAACCATTTTAATAGCATGTTGGCATGCAAGGTAAACCATTATAACTCATAGCTAATCAAGCATGGCACAAGAAACTATGATCTCTAGTTGTCATTGCAAACATGTTTATTCATAATAGGCTAAATCAAGAATGATGAACTAATCATATTTACAGAAACAAAAGAGGTCGAGTTCATACCAGCTTTTCTCATCTCTGTCAGTCCATCATATATCGTCATAATTGCCTTTCACTTGCACGACCGAACGATGTGAATAATAATAATAGTGCATGTGCATTGGACTAAGCTGGAATCTGCAAGCATTCAATAGACAGGAGAAGACAAGGCAATATGGGCTCTTTTGTCAGATCAACAATAATGCATACAAGAGCCACTTCAACATTTTAATTATGGTCTTCTCCTATCGACCCCCAAGGAAAAGGAAAGAAATAAAACTATTTACACGGGAGAGCTCCCAACAAGTAAAAGAAGAACAAGAAATCTTTTTGGGTTTTCTTTTTAATTACTACTACAAGCATGGAAAGTAAACTAATTAAAAGCTACAACTAATATTTTTTTGTTTTTTTAAGGTTTATTAAACACACAAGAAGAAAGCATAAAAAGGAAATAAATTAGCATGGATGATACAAATGAAAAAGTGAGCACCGACATCTAGCAATGAGTGTGTGAACATAAATGTAATGTCGGTGGGAAATACGTACTCCCCCAAGCTTAGGCTTTTGGCCTAAGTTGGTCTATGGCCACGGCTAGCCTGATGGATATCCATAATAGTAGCTCGGGTCATACTGCGATGAAGAAGAAGACTCCGATTGCCACTGGCTGGCAATCATCTCCGGATCCCACTGGTAATTAGACTGTCGTGAAGGATCAACTTGTGGTTTCGGCTCTGGCTCCATGGCTAGTGCAGGGTTCCGGTAGGCGTGAATAGCCTCTAACGGAACAAGGTACTAGCCTGCAGATAAATCAAACAAAGAAGGAGCAAGCAGGATAATAGTCTCAGGATGATGTTTATCAAAGAACAATTTGTATTTAAGCTCTCCTTCCCTATTGTTAACAATAAAATCATGTGCCACCATACTTTTATAATCTAAATAAACACAAGGAAGCACTTTTTCTTCCTTCTCATAATGCCTAATAGGTATGTTAAAATGTGCAGCTAGGCGTGAAGCATAGATGCCTCCAAAGATGGGGCCCTTGGTACAGTTTAGACTTGACCGTTTAGCAATAATGCCGCCCATACTAACAGAGTTATCACCGTATAAACCGTGGAGCAAAATAATAATATCAGGGACACTAAGGTTTCCACAGTTTCCGCAGCCAATTAAACAACGACTAGCAAATAATGCAAAATAGCGTAAAACAGGAAAATGTATGATAGTGATTCGTGCATCGGAAACCATCCTTGTTTCCCCTACAGTGATAGTATCAATAAACCCATCCACATCCTCATGATGTGGTTCCTCTGTCTTGCCCTCGAAAGGGACTAAACAAACCCGACAAAAATCAAAAACTGACATCTCCTTACGCTCATCATATAAATGAAACTCCACCATAGGTGGTGAGCTCCTGGAATGGAAATGAAAGTTTTGCACAAAGATATTTGTGAGTAAGAGATACTGATCGCGTTGGTCGTGGAGGAAAGCGGTGAGGCCTGCATTCTTAGCCAATTCATAAAAATCTTCATAAATCCCGGCTGATCTCAAGAAATCATCGGAAGGCCATTCACACGACCGAACCTCCGCGGTGCGAGGCAGATTATACTTAGGCTTCGGTGCCTTTTCCTTCGAGCTTTGGCTCGATGAGTCCCTCCAAAGTCTCTTCATCATTTTCTGAAAAATTCTGAAATTTTTTGTAACTTCAAAATAAAAGTAAACCAAACTCAATAATATTGATAGCAACTACTCCTACAAGTGCCTAGGGCCTATGTCATGCATCAAAACTACTTTTGACCATATAAATTTGACATGCAAGCTCAAGAACAGGGTTACCTAAGCAGCAAAAATTTGCAATGAATAAAGCACTAGAACAAAAACTAATTGGACCAATGGAGGAGTCACATACCAAGGAACAATCTCCCCAGGCAGTTTTGTGAGAGGTGCTTTGAGCAAGGAGATCGAAAATGGCAGCAAAACGAGCTTGGACTCGGGTTTGAGCTGGTTATTCGTGTTTGGGGGAGGAAGAAGGAGTGTGCGGGTGAAAGGATAAGTGGAGGAGGGCCACCGTGGGCCCACGAGGCAGGGGAGCGCGCCCAGGGGGTAGGGCGCGCCCTCCACCCTCGTGGGCAGGTGGTTGACCCCCCTACTATGTTCTCAGTGCTAAATATTCTCAAATATTTCAGAAAAAATCATATTCAAATTTCAGGGCATTTGGAGAACTTTTATTTTCAGGGTATTTTTATATTGCACGGATAATCAGATAACAGACAGAAAAATACTATTTTTATTTTATTTAATATAAATAACAGAAAGTAAAAGGAGGGTACAGAAGGTTGTGCCTTCTAGTTTCATCCATCTCATGATCATCAAAAGGAATCCACTAACAAGGTTGATCAAGTCTTGTTAACGAACTCATTCCGAATAACATGGAACCGGAGAAATTTCGAATAACACTATGTTGCCTCAACGGGGATATGAACATCCCCAATAATAAGAATATCATATTTCTTCTTGACAGTAGGAAGAGGAAATTCAAAACCTCCAAATATAATCGATGGAATTTTTCCAATAGAGTTGATAGTATGAACTTGAGGTTGTTTCCTCGGAAAGTGTACCGTATGCTCATTACCATTAACATGAAAAGTGACATTGCCTTTAGTGCAATCAATAACAGCCCCTGCAGTATTCAAAAAGGGTCTTCCAAGAATAATAGACATACTATCGTCCTTGGGAATATCAAGAATAACAAGTCTGTTAAAATAGTAACATGTGCAACTACAACAGGCACATCCTCACAAATACCGACATGTATAGCAGTTGATTTATCAGCCATTTGCAAAGATATTTCAGTAGGTGTCAACTTATTCAAATCACGTCTACGATATAAAGAGAGAGGCATAACACTAACACCGGCTCCAAGATCACATAAAGCAGTCTTAACATAGTTTCTTTTAATGGAGCATGGTATAGTGGGTACTCCTGGATCTCCAAGTTTCTTTGGTATTACACCCTTAAAAGTATAATTAGCAAGCATGGTGGAAATTTCGGCTTCCGGTATCTTTCTTTTATTAGTAACAATTTCTTTCATGTACTTAGCATAAGGATTCATTTTAAGCATATCAGTCAATCGCATACGCAAAAAGATAGGTCTAATCATTTCAGCAAAGCGCTCAAAATCCTCATCATCCTTTTCTTGGATGGTTTGGGAGGAAAAGGCATGGGTTTATGAACCCATGGTTCTCTTTCTATACCGTGTTTCCTAGAAACAAAGTCTTTCTTATCATAACTTTGATTCTTTGATTGTGGGTTATCAAGATCAACAGCAGGTTCAATTTCTATATCATTATCATTACGAGGTTGAGCATCACCATGAACATTATCATTAACATTATTACTAGTTTCAGGTTCATTACCAGATTGAGTTTCAGCATCAGAAATAGAAATATCATTTGGATTCTCAGGTGTTTCAGTAATAGGTTCACTAGAAGCATGCAAAGTCCTATCATTTTTCTTTTTCTTCTTTTTAGAAGGACTAGGTGCATCCACATTATTTCTCTGAGAATCTTGCTGAATTCTCTTAGGATGTCCTTCAGGATACAAAGGTTCCTGAGTCATTCTACCACCTCTAGTCATAACTCTAACAACATTATCATTATCTTTACTATTCAATTCATTGAGCAAATCACTTTGAGCTTTAAGTACTTGTTCTACTTGAGTGGTAACCATAGAAGCATGTTTACTAATAAGTTTAAGTTCACCTTTGACATTAGCCATATAATCACCCAAGTGTTCAGGCATATTTGAATTGTATTTCAATTGTCTACCAAAATAAGTATTAAAGTCTTCTTGCTTAGCCATAAATTCATCATACTCATCTAAGCATGGGCTAGCAAACTTAGTATATGGGATTTCAGCTTTATCATATCTATAGAGAGAATTTACCTTTACTATCTTTGTCGGGTTATCAAGACCATGAGTTTCTTCAATAGGTAATGGATTAAGATCATATGTTTCTTCAGATGGCGGTAAATTAAGACCATGTATTTCTTCAATAGGAGGTAAATTCTTAACATCTTCAACTTTAATACCTTTTTCTTTCATAGATTTCTTTGCCTCTTGCATATCTTCAGGACTGAGAAATAGAATACCCCTCTTCTTCGGAGTTGGTTTAGGAATAGGCTCAGGAATTGGCTCCGGAGGTGTCCAATTATTTTCATTTGTCAACATATTATTCAATAGAATTTCAGCTTCATCTCGTGTTCTTTCCCTGAAAACAGAACCAGCACAACTATCCAGGTAATCTCTGGAGGCGTCGGTTAGTCCATTATAAAAAAATATCAAGTATTTCATTTTTATTAAGAGGATGATAAGGCAAAGCATTAAGTAATTGGAGAAGCCTCCCCAAGCTTGTGGGAGACTCTCTTCTTCAATTTGCACAAAATTATATATATATATATCCCTTAAAGTAGCTTGTTTCTTATGAGCAGGGAAATATTTAGCAGAGAAGTAATAAATCTTATCCTGGAGACTACGCACACAACCAGGATCAAGAGAATTAAACCATATCTTAGCATCACCCTTTAATGAGAACGGAAATATTTTAAGGATATAAAAGTAACGAGTTCTCTCATCAGTAGTGAACATGGTGGCTATATCATTAAATTTAGTAAGATGTGCCTGTCGGGGTTGGGGTCCCGGCAAACCCTTAAGGTTCGAACCCTGGGGTGCGCGCGAAGTCTATCCCTCCAATTGATCTACGCTCTAGCTTGCTAGGATCTTGCGGACGAACTCACAACACAGATGGACACAGGGTTTATACTGGTTCTGGCCACCGTTGCGGTGTAACACCCTACTCCAGTGTGGTGCTGGTGGATTGCCTCTTAGGCTGATGATGACAATACAAGGGAAGAATGGCCTCCTAAGGTTGAGGTGTTCTTAGGCTCGGTGAGCTTGTGTGTCCCACCGTCGCTCTCCAGTGTGGTGGCTAGTACTATTTATACAGGCCTTGGTCCTCTTCCCAAATATCGAGCGGGAAGGGAGCCAACAATGGCGGGCTAATTTGAAGGGGGACAGCTAGTACAAGCTATCCTGACAAAAGTAGTCTTCGCCTACACAAAGTTCTGGTGGTGACGCTGCTCCGGGCTCCACGATGACCTCCGTCTTGCAGTCCTTGGTCTTGGTCTTGTTGCACCGAAATGGCAACCTTTGCCTGATGCCTCGGTACTCCGCGGCTGCACTTGCCCCCTTTGCACCAAAGAGGAAACAAGGACGTTGTGCACGCTGGTGCCCGCCTGGTGTCGATCATCATGGCCCACGTCACGAAAACCTCCTTAGGTTCGCCCCTCCTTGATATCTCCGCTCCTCATGAGCCTTCCCAGTTAGGCCGCTCTGGAGGAGGTCCTGCGTCGTCCGCCTCGCGAGGCTTGGCCCCTCGCGAGGGTCTTGAGTGCTTTACTGGTGAAGATGGGCCGTACGGCCTGCTGGCTCAGCCACGCCGCGGGCCGCAGGCAGGCAAGTCCGGGGACCCCCGTTCCCAGAACGCCGACAGTAGCCTCCGGGCTCAAGGTGCGCATGGGCTTGGCTTCGCGGCGAAGCCAAGGGTCAAGCTTGAAGCGCCACAGGGCCCCAAAGCCTGCGGCCTCGGTTGACGCGTGGCAGTTGATGGAACATGGGCGTCTCCGCTTCCCCACGCTGCATCAACGACTGCACGACTTGACAAGTCCCTGCGACATGCAAGGGAAACCATCATTACCTATGATCGTGGGAGACGCCGGTTGGCCTTCTCTTGCTATAAATGGGGAGGGGGGCGAAGCCCCCGTTGCCCATCTCTTCCTTGCTTGCTCCCTCCTTCTTGCTCCATTGCTTGCAGTGCCTCCGATGGCGCCTCAAAGGAAGTTCTCTGCCACCAAGAAGGGAAAGGCCCCTCGTGAGGGCCCTGGTTCCCCGGTGCCCAAGCGCGGACGCGGCCGCCCGCGCAAGCACGCTGCGACCCCCGCTGCGGCCCACCGTTGAGGCGGCGCCACGGCACGCAGAGGGGGTCGTCCAACCATGGCGGTCTAGCTGACGGGGGGAGGTGCGCGATGGCGGCGAGGCCTCCTCGCCCGCGCTTCCATGCAGCCCACCGTTGAGGCGTCGCCGGAGTTTGTTGTTTGGTCGCCGGAGTTTGTTGTTTGGTCGGAAAACCCCCGCTGCGGCCCACCGTTGAGGCGTCGCCGGAGTTTGTTGTTTGGTCGGAAAACCCGGCCGACAACTGGCTCCAGCTTCCGCGCTTCTTTGTCGATGAGCTTCCGGCCCCTGGGCCATGGGGCTCTGGTTGCAGGCGGATGGTTGCTGCAGCAAGGCCTCATGGGTCCCGGTCGAGATTTCTGCCGTGGGCAACATAGCCCTGGCCCGCGGCTGGCAGACGTTCGCCCGCGCGCGCGGCCTGGGCAGGCGGTGCACGCTCCACTTCAAGTATGACGGCAGGTCGACCCTCTTTGTGAGGGTGTTCGGGGAAGATGGCCGCCGCACCGGGTGCTGCCCCGAGATGAACGACGGCGAGGAGGTGCTTGGCCTTGGCGACGGTCGTGACGAGGGTGAGGGCGAGCCTGCTCTCAGCGGCGACCGCATCTCCTCCAATTACGGTGGCTCCCCCTCCTGCGACAGCTCCAGCAGCAGTGGCTACGATCAGCCGCCGCGCCACCGCACTCGCTTTGAAGGAGGCAGCGGGTCATCTCGTCGCCGCGCCTCCGTGAAGCGCGAGGAGGGGTCCGGTTAGGCTTGGGCGTCGCTAAGGGCCTGCCCCCACAGATTGTTGAAACACCGCTTTGTTTGGTTTTTCCCTTTCTTTCCCTGCACTAGGAAATGAAACCAGTATGGGCCCAAAGGGGCGTGTATCAAACTATTGTTCTTGGTTAATGCAAAATGCGAGTTATTACCGTGCCATGCGATTATTTTGTGAAGAGATAACCTAACCTGGCGTGTTTGGGACGCCCCTTCCTTCACAAGATATCTGCGTTTGCTCAAGAACTGCAAAAATTTGTTAGGGGTGCGCTAGGGGATTTTGTCGTTTACCTGAACCTTGACTTACCGCTTTGTATCGCAGTACCCGAGGGGCACAGATTTAGGGGAGTTGCGCTAGCTTCCCGGCTCGAACGAGGGTGACTCGCGAGAAGGCAGAGAGAAGGGAAAGCTCACGAGGGCACCTGCCTGCCTAGCCCCCTCGCAAGGTATGCGAGAGAGAGAGAGAGAGAGAGAGAGAGAGAGATCACGAGTAAACTAGAGCTGAAAAAACGCGGTAAAAGGCGAAGGAACCAAATCAGCAAGGAACGCCAAAGGCAAATTCGATTAAGGAAAAGCAAGCCAACTACGGAAAGCAAATGAAAAGCCGTGTCCGGCACCTAATCTAGTCTTCGAGTCTTCTCACCAGCGCGGAGCTAAGTGATGTCCACTAGGCATGGGAGGGATCCCCAGGGCTTGAGGCCGGCGCTCCTGAGATTCCGGGGCGTGTACAGCCCCAACTCATTATTATGTGAGAGTGTCACGGGCGGCGATTCTTCACAGGCATCGGGCCTTGCTTCACAGGCTCTCGGCCTTGCTTCTCAGGCTCTGGGCCTTGCTTCTCAGGCTCTGGGCCTTCCTTCTCAGGCTCTGGGCCTTGCTTCATGGGTAGAACTTCCGGAGGTGCTGGATGTTCCAGGCGTTTTGGATGGGTGTCCCCTCTTGCGTCTCCAAGCGCACGGCGCCAGGCCTAGCGATGTGACCGACCCTGAACGGGCCCTCCCACATGGGTGAGAGCTTGTGCAAGCCTTCCCTAGAAAGGACACGCCTCAGGACCAGGTCACCCGTCTTGAGCGCCCTGGAGCGAATGTTGCGGCAGTGGTAGCGCCACAACGCTTGCTGGTACCTTGCCGCCCTTAATGCAGCCTCGTGACGTCGTTCCTCCCCCAGCACGAGATCCATCCCCCGCATGGCATCCTGCTACATTTCATCAAATGCCAGGACCCGTGCGGAGCGATGCCTGACCACATGAGGGAGGACTGCTTCAGCTCCGTAGACGAGGAAGAATGGAGTCTCGCCCATTGGCTTGGTGGCGGTGGTGCGGATGGACCACAGCACGGACTGGAGCTCATCGTGCCAGCCCCTGCTGCAGGCCTCTAGCTTATTCTTGAAGTTCCTGAGGCCCCTCAGGACCTCTGCGTTGGCGCGCTCGGCCTGACCATTGCTCCTGGGGTGGGCTACCGAAGCGTAGCAAATCTGCGTTCCAAGGTTGGCATAGTAGGTTTTAAAGAGGTTACTAGTGAACTGCAAGCTGTTATCTATGATGATGCAGTTGGGGACCCCGAAGCGGCTCACGAGGCCCTTGATGAACTTGACGGCAGAGCCGGCTGGAATGGTTCGGACGACTTCCACCTCTGCCCACTTAGTGAACTTATCGATGGCGACGTAGAGATAGCGGTAGCCCCTTGGCGCTCGCGGGAACGGGCCTAGGATGTCCAGCCCCCAGACCGCGAACGGCCACGTGAGTGGGATGGTTTGGAGGCCCTGAGTAGGCTGATGGATTTGCTTGGCGTGGAATTGGCAAGCTTCGCAGGACTCCACCAGCTCGGCTGCATCGTTAAGTGCTGTAGGCCAATAGAATCCACTACGGAAGGCCTTGCCAATGAGGGTCTATGATGACGAGTGATGTCCACAGTCCCTGCCGTGTATGTCAGTCAGCAGCTCCCTCCCTTGATCACTGGAGATGCAGCGCAGCGTGACGTTGTTCGGTCGTTTCCTGTATAATTCGCCGTCTTGAATGCAGTATGTCGTGGCCTGTCGGGACACACGCTCCACATCCTCTTCTTTCTCCGGCAATGTCCCGTGCATCAGGTACTCCCTGAACTCCTTGGTCCAGCACTCCCCCTGGGGTTCGAGCGCCAAGAGCAGGCGAGCTCCTGAGGTCGGGCCACATTCTGGGGCTCCCGAGGCCGGGGGCTGAGGGAGCTCTTCCCGAGGCTGAGTCGTGCTTGGAAGAGGCGGCATAGCTGACGGCTTGAAGAGCCGCTCTTCAAAGACGCCGGGCTCCTGCGGTTGCCGCTTGGATGCTCTCTTGGCGATGTCGTCGGCTTCCTTGTTGGTGCCCCAGGGCACGTGCTGCAGCTCCAAGCCTGTGAACTGCTTCTCCATTTTGCGCACCTCTGCAAGGTAGGCCTCCATGTGCTCGTCCTTTGGCTCGTACACTTTGTTGGAGAAGTTGACGAGGAGCTGCGAGTCGCCCTTGACGGTAAGGCGTCTCACCCCCATAGTCGGCGCAGCCTTTAGGCCGGCTATGAGGCCCTCGTATTCTGCAATATTGTTAGAGACCGTCTCGCCATGCTGAAAGCAGAGCTGCACGGCCTAGAAAAGCTTGTCCTGGGTGGGCGAGATGAGCACTGCTCCAGCCCCCGCGCCCTGGTGTGCAAAGGCGCCGTCAAAATACATGACCCAGCCGTCTGGCGCCTCGCTTCCTGGGGAAGTGGACCGGTCCTCTCCGTCCTCAAGAGTCGGTGCATCTGTCCATTCTTCCACAAAATTGGCAAGCGCGGCTCCCTTGATGACCCTGGTGGTGCTAAACTCCAGCTGAAATGCTTGCAGCTCGATGTTCCATTCAGCGACCCTTCCGGCTGAGTTTGGGCTCCTGAGTATCCTCTCCAACGGGTAATATGAGACGACCTTGATGGGGTGTCCCTGCAAGTAGTGCTGCAGCTGACGCGAGGCCACCAAAAGTGCGAGCAGGAGCTTCTGCGGCATGGGGTAGCGCGCCCTCGCGTCCCGCAGTATAGTGCTGACGAAGTATACTAGGTTCTCAATGAGGGCTGGTACACCGTTGAGTCTTGGGTCCCGTGTAGGTTGCAGCATATCCTGAAGTGATGGGTCTCCTGAGACCTTACTGCCCTTGGGAGCCTTCGCGATGTTGCTCTGCTGAGCTAGGTCTTCCGCCGCTGATGGCATCGCTGCACCTCTCCGGCCCGGTGTTGTATCAATTCTACCCTTATCTTGACGCTCTTCCCGAACCGCCACCGACGCCGCGCTGGCAGAGTATGGGGTGGCGGCAAGGTAGAGCAAGAGAGGCTCGAGAGGCCGCGGCGCCACCATCACCGGGGGGCTGGTGAGGTATTTCTTAAGGTCTCGGAAGGCCTGGTCGGCCTCCGGGGTCCACTTGAAGGGGCCTTTCTTCTTCATGAGCTTACAGAAGGGCAGGGCACGCTCGCCTAGCTTAGAGATGAAACGCCCTAACGCGGTTACCCGTCCTGCCAGTTTCTGCATCTCCTTGAGGGTCTGCGGTGGGCTCATGTCTTCGATGGCCTTGATCTTTTCTGGATTCGCCTCAATCCCTCTGTGGGATATGAGAAACCCTAGCAACTTGCCGGATGGGACACCAAACACACACTTTTCCGGGTTAAGCCTCAAATTCACTTGGCGCAAGCTCTCAAAGGTCTCCTCCAAGTCTTGAATCAATGTCCTTGCCTCGCGAGATTTACCCACTATGTCATCAACGTAGGCCTCTGTGTTCCTGCCGAGCTGCCGCCCCAAGGCGATGTGCATCAGCCGCTGAAAGGTTGCGCCTGCATTGCGAAGGCTGAAAGGCATGTAGGTGTAGCAGTACACCCCACACGGTGTCAAGAAGGCCATCTTCTCCACATCCTCCACCGCCATCTTGATCTGATAATATCCAGAGAACGAATCCAAGAAACACAGCAGGTCGCACTCGGTGGTGGAGTCGACGATTTGATTGATGCGCGGAAGGGGGAACGGGTCTTGGGGGCAGGCCTTGTTTAGGTTGGTGAAGTCGACGCACATCCATTCCTTCCCGCCTTTCTTCGGCACTACGACGGGGTTCGCCAGCCATTCGGGGTATCGAACTTCTCGGATTGTACCTGCCGCCTCCAGCTTGCCTGTCTCTTGTACGATGAAGGCCTGCTTCTCGGTGGACTACCGTCTTGCTCGCTGCTTCACAGGACATACGTTGGGGCACACCTTTAGATGATGCTGGATTACCTCTCTCGGGACCCCTACCAGTTGATCGGGCTCCCACACGAATATCTCCTTATTCGCGCAAGAACCTCACCAAAGCTTCTTCTTGCCCCGGGTTAAGGTCGGTTCCTATGGTGAAGGTGGCTCCCGAAGACCCATCCTCGTTAACCGGCACCTGCTTGGTCTCTACCTTGTCTTGGGTGAACAACTGCTTTTTCTTGGTGGGCCCACCCTCCTTGGCCTCTGGCGCGCCGGCGCCGGCTGGCTGCGCCGCTGCCGCGGTCTTGAAGGTGAGCCTGAGTGCCATCACGGCCTCCTTAGCATCCCCTTGGATGGTGAGGACGCCCTTGCTCCCTGGCATCTTCATGAGGTTGTAAGCCGGGTGAGTTGCAGCCATGAACTGAGCGAGGGACGGATACCCGAGGATGGCATTGTACAGGAGACCGATGTGGGCGATGTCGAAGTCCAGCAACTCGGTGCGATACTTATCCCGCGTGCCAAAGGTGGCAGGGAGGCGGATCTGCCCCAAGGGGTAAGCAGCTCCACCGCCCACCCCTGTGAAGGGCTTGCTGAGGCCGAGCCGTTCGAGCGGCACATGAAGAAGGCTGAAAGCTTCTACGGAGAGCAGGTTGAGACCAGCGCCGCCGTCGATGAGGGTCTTGGTGACGGCCACATTGACAATGGTGGGTGTGTAGAGCATCGGAAGCATCCCTGAGCCAGCGGTGGAGCCGGGGTGGTCTTCCGAGTCGAAGGTGAGGTCGGCTTCTGGCGCGGCCCAACCTGGCGGAGCCCCTGGGTGCTTGCAGGCGGCCCCAATCTGGCGGAAGAAAGGCTTGAAGTGGCGATCTGAAGGAGGTGCTTGGGAGCCGCCCAGCAGCACCGCGACTGCGTGGTGTACCGGTGTCGCATAGCATGCAGTGAAGAGGTCGCGGAGTTCCCCCCAGGACATCGCCGTGGATCCTGGGAGGCCGAGCAGCCAGGCGCGCGGCTCGCTGGTGAGGGCCAGGGGGAACAAGTTGGCCATGATCTTTTCGTCACCTCCGGCTTCGAGGAAAGCCTCCTCATATGCTATCAAGAAGAGCGCCGAGTCTGCCGCGCCGTCGTAACACGGCGGCATCGCCGGCCTGCACTTGACCGGCCACTGCACCCGCCGGAGAGTGGGGGCCAGGGCTCGGTACCCAGACTCCCCGCTGCAGGCG
This sequence comes from Triticum dicoccoides, assembly GCF_002162155.2. Lineage (NCBI taxonomy): Eukaryota > Viridiplantae > Streptophyta > Magnoliopsida > Poales > Poaceae > Triticum > Triticum dicoccoides. The sequence continues at coordinate 75,817,063 of NC_041382.1, read as the reverse complement.
CCGGGCGAGGAGGTCGGTGTCGAGGTACCTGTCATGGGAGCGCGGTGCAGAGGTACGGGGCGCTGGTTGATGGAGAAAAGCTCCGGCGCACCCCTACCTGGCGCGGAAAATGTCGGGGTTGGGGTGCCAGCAAACCCTTAAGGTTCGAACACTTGGGTGCGCGCGAAGTCTATCCCTCCAACCGATCTATGCTCCAGCTTGCTAGGATCTCACGGACGAACTCGACGAACTCACAACACAGATGGACACAGGGTTTATACTAGTTTGGGCCACCGTTGCGGTGTAACACCCTACTCAAGTGTGGTGGTGGTGTATTGCCTCTTGGGCTGATGATGATAATACAAGGGAAGAACGGCCTCCTGAGGTTGAGGTGTTCTTGGGCTCGGTGAGCTTGTGTGTCCCACTGTCGCTCTCCACTATGGTGGCTAGTCCTATTTATAGAGGCCCTGGTCCTCTTCCCAAATATTGAGCGGGAAGGGAGCCAACAATGGCGCGCTAATTTGAAGGGGGGCAACTAGTACAAGCTATCCTGACAAAAGTAGTCTTTGCCTGCACAAAGATCTGGTGGTGATGCTGCTCCAGGCTCCACGATGACCTCCGTCTTGCAGTCCTTGGTCTTGGTCTTGTTGCACCGAAATGACAACTTTTGACTGATGCCTCAGTACTCCGCGGTTGCGCTTGCCCCCTTTGCACCAAAGAGGAAACAAGGACGTTGTGTGCGCTGGCGCCCGCTTGTTGCCCGCCTGGTGTCGATCATAACGGCTCACGTCACGAAATCCTCATGAGGTTCGCCATGCCTTGATATCCCCGCTCCTCGTGAGCCTGCCCAGTTAGGCCGCTCCGGAGGAGGTCATGCGTCGTCCGCCTCACGAGGCTTGGCCCCTCGCGAGGGTCTTGACTGCTTTGCTGGTGAAGATAGACCGTACGGCCTGCTGGCTCAGCCACGCTGCGGGCCGCAGGCAGGCAAGTCTGGGGACCCCCATTCCCAGAACATCGACAGTGCCACAACAGTTTCAGATTCATAGCCATGAAAACGATCAGATTCAACCAAAGTAATTATATCAGGACCAACAGAGAATTCATAATCCTTATTAGTAACACAGATAGGTGAAGCAGCAAAAGCAGGGTCAGGTTTCATCCTAGCATTTAGAGATTGCTTATTCCATTTAGCTAGTAACCTCTTAAGTTCGTATCTATATTTGCAAGCTAAAATAGCTAAAGAAGCTTCTTTATCAAAAACATGACCCTCAGGAATAACAGGCAAGTCTTCATCATCAATTTCATCAGTATTATCAGATTCAATATTTTCAATCTCTCTAGCCCTAGCAAGTTGTTCATCAAGAAATTCTCCAAGTGGCACAGTAGTATCAAGCATAGAAGTAGTTTCATCATAAGTATCATGTATAGCAGAACTAGCATCATCAATAACATGCGACATATCATATTGAATAGCAGAAGCAGGTTTAGGTATCGCAAGCTTACTTAAAACAGAAGGTGAATCAAGTGCAGAGCTAGATGGCAGTTCCTTACCTCCCCTCATAGTTGAGGGATAAATCTTGGTTCTTGGATCTTTCAAGTTCTTCATAATGATAAGCAGATATAAATCTCAAGTGACTCAAAGAATAGAGCTATGCTCCCCGGCAACGGCGCCAGAAAATAGTCTTGATAACCCACAAGTATAGGGGATCGCAACAATTTTCGAGGGTAGAGTATTCAACCCAAATTTATTGATTCGACACAAGGGGAGCCAAGAATATTCTCAAGTATTAGCAGCTGAGTTATCAATTCAACCACACCTAGAAACTTAATATCTGCAGCAAATTATTTAGTAGCAAAGTAATATGATAGTACTGGTAACGGTAGGAAAAGGTAACAGTAGGAAAAGTAGTGTTTCTGGTATTTTGTAGTGATGATAGCAATAGCAACGGAAAAGTAAATAAGCGAAAAACAATATATGGAAAGCTCGTAGGCAATGGATCGGTGATGGAGAATTATGCCGGATGCAGTTCATCATGTAACAGTCATAACCTAGGGTGACACCAAACTAGCTCCAGTTCATCAATGTAATGTAGGCATGTATTCCGAATATAGTCATATGTGCTTATGGAAAAGAACTTGCATGACATCTTTTGTCCTACCCTCCCGTGGAAGCGGGGTCCTTACGGAAAGTAAGGGATATTAAGGCCTCCTTTTAATAGAGAACCGGAACAAAGCATTAGCACATAGTGAATACATGAACTCCTCAAACTACGGTCATCACCGGTAAGTATCTCGATTATTGTCACTTTGGGGTTAACGGATCATAACACATAATAGGTGACTATAGACTTGCAAGATAGGATCTAGAACTCTCATATATTGATGAAAACATAATAGGTTCAGATCTGAAATCATGGCACTCGGGCCCTAGTGACAAGCATTAAGCATAGCAAAGTCATAGCAACATCAATCTCAGAACATAGTGGATACTAGGGATCAAACCCTAACAAAACTAACTCGATTACATGATAGATCCCATCCAACCCCTCACCGTACAGAAAGCCTACGATGGAATTACTCATGCACGGCGGTGAGCATCATGAAATTGGTGATGGAGGATGGTTGATGATGACGATGGCGACGTATTCCCCTCTCCGGAGCCCCGAACGGACTCCAGATCAGCCCTCCCGAGAGGTTTTAGGGCTTGGTGGCGGCTCCGTATCATAAAACGTGATGAATTCTTCTCTCTGATTTTTCCTCCCCAAAACACAATATATAGAGTTGGAGTTGGAGTCGGAGGAGCTTCGGGGGGCCCACGATGTAGGGGGGCGCGTCCTAGGGGGGCAGGCGCGCCCCCCACCCTCGTGAACAGGTGGTGGGCCCCCTGGCCTTCATATTTTGCAGGTATTTTTTGTATTTTCCAAAAAGTTGCTCCGTGAAGTTTCAGGTCATTCCGAGAACGTTTGTTTCTGCACATAAATAACACCATGGTAATTCTGTTGAAAACAGCATCAGTTCGGGTTAGTTCCATTCAAATCATGCCAGTTAGAGTCCAAAACAAGGGCAAAAGTGTTTTTTATATTTTCCAAAAAGGGGTATCACGGGCCGTTGGATATCATCTAGATTTCACCAGATTTTGCCACATGTACAATCTAGAAGACTCTATGGTTGAACTTAAGCATAATGGACAAACCTCAAAACACAAGCACTTCTTCTTTGTTCTAGAATCTTCCGTATCATAATTGCCCAAATGTTTTTCTACATGATTTGTTTTTACTTTATGCCTTACAACGCACAATTCCATGAATCTTAAAATAGATTAGCTTTCTTATAAAAACTTGATGATTTTGAATGAAATGAAATATAAGAATTAAACGAACATCTACATCTTGCATATATGACCCAAAGCTTACATGCTATAATGTGGTATTTATTCATAATTTCGTTGCCAAATCTCATGCGTGGAATGCACATGTACTTTACTAGTCTAAATGGTGTTTGTGTGTGTGTTGTGCGTGTTAAACACATTGTACGTAGTATATCATACTAGTCTAAATTGTCTTTTTTCTTTTGGGTACACGTTAAGCTTGTTCTCCCGAAATTTCAAGCTGCGCCTTGTTATGCCGAAATTTCAAGCTAGCGTCTCTGTCTATCGTGCTGCGAAACTCCCGCCTCTTCAACCCGCGCCTTGTTACCCCGAAATATTTAAGATAAATCTTTGTCTCGTTGTGCTCCGACAACTCCCTCCATCTCAACCCGCGCCTTGCTATTCCAAAATTACAAGACGCATGAAAACTCCCACCTCCTGTGAAATCCCGACACGTGAAATGCCCGTGATACCCCTGAACCGAAAGAACCGCCTCTAATTGGTGGGGGTACTTTCGTAACTTACCCCACATTTCAGACAAGCGCGTCCCTAAGCCATGGTTCCCCCACTCCCATCCCATCCGCCCACCCATTCATACACCGAGGCCGGAAAAACCCGCAAAGCCCCACACCCTCCTCCGTCCGCCACCCAGTCGGAGCCTCTTCCCCGACGATGTTGTCCACAGCAACACCCCGACGTCCCTCATTCACTGTACTGGATGAGGATCCGTCATTGATCTGGTCGTCCCGCTGGTTCAGCCACCCCGTCCTCCACCTCCAAGGAGTTGCCCCGATGTTCCCCTCATCTTTCGCGCCACCTCCATTCCCACACCGCCGTCTTCACCTACACCACCGGGAGAGCACCATCATCACTGTTTCCTCGGATGAAGCTGCGCCCTAATCGGCGCCACCAAAGAGGTTGTACACTAATTGCCGCATTTTCTTCTTGATTCGATCTCACAGTGCTGCCAGCGCTCGGTCCCGAGCCGACATGGCGTGGCTCCATCCACGGCGGCGTCACCGGCCACTTCCTCCACGGCGTCGCTCCCTCGGCGGCGACATCCACATCAGTAGGAGCTGCTGCTGCTTTAGCTCTCGCTCACGCTGCTGCTCTGCTCTTGCTCTCAGTCCCCTGCCTGGTCTGCTCTTGCTCGTGCTGCTGCTCTCGCTCTTGCTCTTGCTTGCGATGCTACTCCGATTTAGCTACACTTCAGTCAACTGAATCGACTTTTGGGTCAGTCGATTTTCAGGGGGTGGGGGGCTCGCCGGAGTTAAGGAAGAACCAGCCACAGCGGGGAGGGGGCTCGCCGGAGAGGTACCCCACATCTATCTTAGGGTTCAGGGGCGGGGCGGTGGTCGCCTGCGGGGGTGGGGCGGTGGCGTGGGGATCGCTGAAGAAAAAGCTCAGCACGAGGGGGCCTACAGGGATGGTCGGGGCGGCGGCGGACCGGTGGTAGGGAGTGTTTTTAGGGCGGGCGGGGCGGCGCACCGCCGGCCGCGGGCGGCCGGGGGCGGCTGTTTGGCCGGTGTTGGCTGGCGGCTTAGGGGGGTGGAGGTTGAAGATGAACTACAGGCCCTTGATTTCGTATCCAACGGCTGCAAAATCGACTGACCAGAGATGAAAAAGTCAGTCGACTAACATGTAGCCTCACCTCTAGTGCGTTCAGTTTTGACAGTAAAATTCAGTTTCGACGGCAAAATTTAGTTTCGATAGTTAAGTTCAGTTTCGACATTTAAATTCAGTTTCAACAGTTAAGTTCGGAGATGAGCAGCTGATGTATACATCTAGCACTTTGTGGTTATGTATTTTACGCCATCTGTTGGAGATGCTATTAGAATTCCACTCAGGTTAACGTTGTCTCTCTTGTCCTGCTTCAGCCTCGGCGTCGTACAACTCACCGGAGCTGCTCCAACGACGAAACCCTCCATCACAGCGGAGCAGTACCTCGGGCTCCATCTCCAGACGTCTAAGATCTTCTTCCCCTCCTTCGACAGCCAAGTCAGCCGGAGCATCCTCACCGGCCAACCCAATCACGCTGAGATCGACATGGCTTCGCCAAAGAGGTTGTACACTTCTTGTGGTTTGACTTAATCTCACTGTGCTTCTTTGCATCATGTGATCTTCCAATTCTTGTGGACCAAACACCCAGATTGGCAGAAATCATGTGTTTTTAAATTCTCTGTTTTGCACGTGCATTCCTATCCTATTCCTATCTATTTCCTATCCTTGCATTGTTACAATCCTCAAATTCAAACAAGCCCTTACACAATTACTTCTGTTACAGATATGTGTCAAAGAAAACCTTGGGTGGTATGTCCTGTGTAACGCTCACGATGCGGCTATATCTCCCACGTGTCGAAGCACGACTTAGAGGCATAACCGCATTGTAAGCAATGTCGCAAGTGGGGTAATCTTCACACAACCCATGTAATGAAATAAGGAAAAGAGGTACATAGTTGGCTTACACTCGCCACGTCACACAAATAGCATAAATATCATTACATTCATCCAGATACAATCAAGGTCCGACTACGGAACCAAAATAAAGAACAACCCCAAATGCAACAAAGTCCCTGACCCAACTGGGCACCACTACTGATTGACTGGAAACGAAACAACATAACGAACACAAACTTCTTTGAGCTCCTCCTTGAGTTTGGTTGCGTCACCTGCACGATATCATCGGTACCTGCAAACTGGTTTTGGAAGTATCTGTGAGTCACGGGGACTCGGCAATCTCACACTCTCGCGATCAAGACTATTTAAGCTTATGGGTAAAGTAAAAGGTATGAGGTGGAGCTGCAGCAAGCACTAGCACATATGGTGGCTAACTTACGCTAATGAGAGCGAGAAGAGAAAGGCAAAGCACGGTCGAGAAACTATGATCAAGAAATGATCCTAGAACAACCTACATCAAGCATAACTCAAACACCGTGTTCACTTCCCGGACTCCACCGGAAAGATACCATCATGGCTACACACGCGGTTGATCCATTTTAATTAAGGTAAACTTCAGGTTCTCTACAACCGGACATTAACAAATTCCCATCTGCCCATAACCGGGGGCACGACTTTCGAAAGTTCAAAACCCTGCAGGGGTGTCCCAACTTAGCCCATCACAAGCTCTCACGGCCAACGAAGGATATTCCTTCTCCCAGGAAGACCCGATCAGACTCGGAATCCCGGTTACAAGACATCTCGACAATGGTAAAACAAGACCAGCAAAGCCACCCGAATGTGCCGACAAATCCCGATAGGAGCTGCACATATCTCGTTCTTAGGGCACACTGGATTGTCCAAGGTTCTGGTAGGCCAGCCCAGAGTTGCCCCTGGTGGCCACCGGCAGCTGACAGGTTGGACCAACACTCATAGGAGCACTGGCCTGGGGGGGTTTAAATAAAGATGACCCTTGAGTCTGTAGAACCCAAGGGAAAGAAAGGCTAGGTGGCAAATGGTAACACCAATGTTGGGCCTTGCTGGAGGAGTTTTATTCAAGGTGAACTGTCAAGGGGTTCCCATTATAACCCAACCGCGTAAGGAATGCAACATTAAGGAACATAACACCAGTATGATGGAAACTAGGGCGGCAAGAGTGGAACAAAACACCAGGCATAAGGCCGAGCCTTCCACCCTTTACCAAGTATATAGATGCATTAATTTAATAAGAGATATTGTGATATCCCAACAAATATCCATGTTCCAACAAGAAACAACTCCAATCTTCACCTGCAACTAACAACGCTATAAGAGGGGTTGAGCAAAGCGGTAACATAGCCAAACAACGGTTTGCTAGGACAAGGTGGGTTGGAGGCTTGACATGGCAATATGGGAGGCATGATAAACAATTGGTAGGTATCGCAGCATAGGCATAGCAAAAGAGCGAGCAACTAGCAAGCAAAGATAGAAGTGATTTCGAGGGTATGGTCATCTTGCCTGAGATCCCGCAAGGAAGAAGAACGAGTCCATGAAGAAGACAAACGGACGTAGTCGAATGGATCCTCACAAACGTGACATTATCGGAACCAACCCGAAGAAGCAACACCGGAAAGAAGCAAACAACATAGTAAACAACCAACACATAAACATGGCATGATGCACAACCAAGTATGATGCATGTCCGGTTTAATGAAGCATGGCATGGCAAAGTGCACAAACAATCCTACAAATTAAGTGGAGCTCAATATGCAACGAGTTGCATATTGACGGAACACCACAACAATTATTTAGTTCCCTCTCGATTATGTACTCAACAATATTAAATGTTGTTAAACATGGCAAGAGGAGAAGCATAAAGAAATTATCTATTTAGGCAAGTTTAAATGAGGCCGGAACTAACAAACAACAATTCCGGTAAATCCTCATGTGCATTAGCAATTTAAGGCAAACAACAATTTTAAACATCTAAAAGTTATTATCATGATGCAAATGACATGTGCAAGTTTTATGCAGTAATATGAAAACGTTGACATGATAAGATATGAGGCATTTATATCGTGGCGGAAAGAAAGGGTGCCACGGCGACGATAACGGAAATGGTGCCACGGCAACGTTCCATTTCCGGAAACTCGATTGAGATGCCGGTGGAAAGGAACAAGTGTGACAGGAGCGTGCCATGCGATGAACAGTGGGGTGATCTCGGATAACGAGTTCCCACGGGTCGACGACGGTGCCAAGCGAGGGAAACATCTAACGATAACGGGAGGATACAACATCCAAACATGCACCTCAAACAACACATGCATTCATTCACGGGCCATCGTCTCGAGGTTATACCTTCGAAGCGTGCAATCGGGACGGTTCTCGTTCGGTGCAAAGTATAGGAAGTAGACGTTCTCGGGACGTTCGTAGTGGAAATAGGGGTACATGACAATGGTAGAGGTACTCGTGATCTTGGCGGCGGTAGTCGTTCACGTTCTTAGTTGCACAATTTTCCATAGATGTTCAGGATCACGATGAGGGACTTGACGTCCATGGAGGCTTCGAGGGTCGATGGTAGTTGTTCTCGTATCATCGTGGAAGTAGTTGTACTCGGCGATAGTGGTACTTGGTGTTTTGTTCGATACTCGTTCGATCATCCAAGGTCTTCGGCGCTACAGTAGTCAAACTTGACGTTTCCAAGGGGCTCCGGATGTCGTGGTACTTGGCGAATCTGTGTGGTCTCTAAGAAACTTGAAGGACCGGTTGCTCCGAGTCCTCGGTCCTCGTGCTGCTTGCCGAAATCCAAAAACAAGAAGACCTTGGCGAGATCCAGAACAGCACAAAAAGGCCTCAGTTGATAGCGTTCAAAAGGACACGATGAACTGGTCGCCTCCGACGTCGACAGGTTTCGCAGATGGGGTGCTCGCAGGAGTGGTAGGAGCATGGGGCAAGGGCAGCAGGGGGTTGCTAGCTGGCGCGGGCTCACCGGAGCATCCGGTGCTCGCGGTGGCAAGGCGAAGCAGGGCTGAGCAGCTCGGGCGCGGAGGCAGGGTTCGCGGGAAGTTGGCGGCTGCGGCAGAGCTCCTGCACAACACGACAGAGGGAACGACCATGGCGGGCACTGGTCGTCGGCAGGGGCTGCAGCGGCTGCAGGAAGCGGGCGGCGCAAGACGGTGTTGGCGCTCCTGCGGGCGTCCATGGCAACGGCGGCCTCCAGCTGGTCCGGTGGCTGGACTCTAGTGACGAGGAGTGGCAAAGGGGAACAAGATGAATCAGCTCTCTCTCCCTGCAAGTGGCAGCGCTCTCTCCCTGCAAGTGGCAGCGCTAGGAGGAGAACGAAGGGAGGCGGCGCACGGTGGATCAGGGAAAGGGAGCGAGGGGTGTGGGAGCGATGGGATCGGGAGGTTGCTGCGCGAGGGAGATGGGTCTCGGCTCCTAGCGGCGCTGGTGGGAGCGAGAGGGAGAGGTCAAAAGAGAGGGTCAGGCCTAGGTTAGGATTAGGTGGGTGGGCCGGGGGAGTGGGCCTTGGAGCCGGCCCAGTGCGAAGGGCGCCACCTGGGCCTTGGCCAACTGGTGCGGCTGCTGGGCTCCCTCTCCTTTCCAAATTCTTTCCTTTCTTAATTTATTGTTTATACAAATAAACAACCAACAAAGGGGAAAATCCAGGGGTTTTTGGTTAGGAATATGAGATATATACATATATATCTGGAACCCTGGATTTATGTAGGGTTTGAATAAATTGCTCTCGCATTTTTAGAAGGTAGAAAATAATTAGAGTTTGTATTATTCTCAAACTTCAATCATTTTTGAACCTGACCAAAACAACTTCGAATGGGATGAAATCTGACAGAGAGAGTGTAGGAAAAAGGCAAGATTTATAGGGAAAAGATGAACATTAATGGAGGAGGAATAAGGTCGCTTGCAAAGACATGAAAGAAGAAGTGAGAAGTGATTATGCATCGGTATGTCTTGAGAGAGAGATGACAAGGAAAATATATGAAGTCGGATACAAGAAGAGTTGAAGAGTAATGCAATTGTGTGATGGGTGATTCCAAGTTAATGGAATATTTACAATAGCTCCCTAATAATAGTAGGAGACTTTTACATGTTATAAAGAGAATTTCACCATGTGAACTCCCTCGATATAAATGGATCATAGATCCATGCCATTTATTTAGTTGAGTTAAGAAAAGAAATGACATGATGGTATGATGACATGATGCAATGCTGAATGCAATGAACCAAACAAATCACATGACGAAACCCGGAAACCCTGGAAGGCACCTGAAGCTCCGGTCTTGGGGTGTCACATCCTGCTCCTGTGGTGTTGTGTTCCACCCCAGCTCAGCTGATCCAACGACGGAAGGGTTCACCACAGTAGGGATCCGCTCTCCAGACTGTCTTTCGCCGCCTCAGATCTTCTTCCCCACCGCCGGCAGCCACGACAACTGCATTACCATCATCAACTGAGCAGATGACCTTGAGGACTACACGGGTCCGCAAGAGAGGTCGCACTCTTCCGTGTCTGCTTACGTTATGCATTGCTTAATATGATGACATGCTACTTTATCGTCGTGTTCACCTATTAGACTCCGACTCAGGTCCAAACTTATGCTCAAACTTGAGTTTTTAAATTGTTGTGTGGTACATATTGGGGCACTAATCAGTACTATTTGTCTACTATCTGGTTAATCTCGGGTGTCTACTATGAGTTTCATGTTGGGTGCAAACAAACATTAAAGGAGCCATTATCTGTATTTTTTAACTAAAGCTACTATCTGGCTGCTATCATTTGTTTTGGGTCTATCCACAGTTTGCTACCATCACTCTGGATTTGTGCATGCACTCCTTACATAATCTCACTATGTTTTATTCCTATGCATGTCAGTTATTGTACACAATGGAACTGAACATGTGGAGCAAAAGAGACGAGCCTTGCGTGGCAATAAAATTTCATGCAGACGTCGCTCCATGGTGGGCGCAAAGTCATCCCCCCTCCACCCATTTTGGATCATAATCAAGAGGAAGATAACTGTTCTGAGGGGGATTCAGAAGTAGAAGACCACTCCTATTTACCCCATGAGGTCTTCGCTCTAACTTGGCATGCTGATGTTGGTAAAATCATGCATATGGTGCCTTGCATTGCTTACTGTATACATCAAAGATGTCATCTGCTTAGTTTAGACATGCTTTGTGTCGATGCCATATGTTTAGTTTATTTATCGTATATGTGAATCATGCAATTCCATCTTGTTTAGCCAGGCATCATATATGTGAATTTTGCAATGCCACCCTGGTTAGCCAGTCATCTTATATGTGAATTATATCATGACATCATTTTTTATTACGTGTTAAATTTGACAACAATTTTAGTACATTAAATTACTCTTCCTGTGCATCAGCCATTCGGCACGGTCATGGAAAAATCTGGAGTGGAAAAAAGGTCTTCGGAGCAGACAATGCTATCTGACGAAGTGCATGTCTTGTTGGTTACAGATAGCTCCTCAGAGGAGGATTCAGAGACAGATGA
>NC_041382.1:75790601-75805168 GCF_002162155.2 Triticum dicoccoides | reverse complement strand
CCCCCCCGAGGTGCATGCTCTAACTTGGCAGGGTTATGTTGCTCATATCATGCGTATGGTATCTTGCATTGCTATGTCATTTGCTTAGTTTAGACATGCTTTGTGTGAATGCCACCTGTTTAGTGTCTAATTACCATATATGTGAATTATGCAATGACATCTTGTTGCAAGACATTATATATGTGAATTATGCAATGCTATCTTGTTGCAAGACATTATATATGTGAATTATGCAATGCCATGTTTTTAGCCAAGCGTCATATATGTGAATTATATCATGTCGTCCTTTTTTGTATTTCTCATTGCTTTTGTAGACAATGTTTGTATATTCAACTGATCTTCCTGTGCATCAGGCATTTGAATTGGTGATGGAGAAATCTGGAGTGAAAACAAGGTCTTCAGAGCAGACAATGCTACCTGGTGAAGCAGATATCTTGCTGGTTACAGATAGCTCTTCAAAGGAGGATTCAGAGACAGATGACCAGTCCTATTATCCCCCTGAGGTGTATGCTCAAACTTGGCAGGGTTATATTACTCATATCATGCATATGTTGTATTGCAATGCTTAGTTTTTACATCATATACATGATATTGAATGCCATCTCCTTAGTTGACACATCATATATGTGATTGCCCTCTGCTCACTTCCTTAGTATATAAATCATATATTTGAATTATATCATGCCATGATGTTTACATAGACAGCATGTATCTGAATTATGGCATGCCAACCCATTTTCTAAAGACATAATATAGTTATATCATCTCATCCTGTTCACACTTCACATAGTCATCATATTTTGAATTATGTCATTCTATCCGTGAATTATATCATGCCATCATGTTTCCATCGACGGTATGTTTGTGATTTATGGCATGCCAACCACTTTAATAGACACATCATATAGTTATATCATGTCATCTGTTTACATAGTCATCATATTTTGAAGTATGTCATTCTATCATGTTTAGTTAGCCATCATACATGTGAAATTGTGACATGCTATCATGTTTAATTAGCCGTCATATATGTGAAATTATGTCCTGCTATTCTGTTTGGTTAGACAACATAAATGTGAATTATTTCCTGCCCTATTTTCTTCCCTACTATCCATTGCACCTGTCTATCTTACAATGTCTGTACGTTCAATTACTTTTCTTGTTTATCAGCCATTTCAATTGGAGGGGGTGATGGCAGTATCTGTGGGAGTAAAAACATGGTCTTCAGAAAAGATTGTGCTACCTGTCGATGGAGATAGAACCACGGTTGTACTTGCCCAAGAACCAGCCCCACCACACATAAGCCAGACTCACGCAGATTGTACCCCTACCCAGTTGGACAGAGAACCAGCTACACCCCTTCTAACCCCAACCCCAGCACATAGTAACCCAGTTCCTGTTGACACAGCACCGTCTCCACCACAGAGCACCCAAACACGAGCAGTTAGTAAGGCAACTGCAGTGCCCAAAGCACGAGGACCACCACTCCGAACCCCAAGTCAACGCTTGAAGCAGAAGAAGAATTGTTCTCAGGTCAGGTTCCGTAGCTATGGTTCATACTACTTTGCTCTTGCATCACTGTATTTACTCATACCAACTAATTTCAAATTTGAAGGATGCAATTGAAACTCCAATGGCGCAACAGGTATGTTTTAAACCTGTTTCTTTAACGTGTTTGCTGTTGTAACTTGCTCTATGTTGATTTCAGTTTCAATTGAATAAACAGTTATATTCTCATGCCATGCACCTTACAAGTGTTGTTATTGCTGTGTAGTTTCCCACACTTATATTCTGTCTAAGCTGCTTTGTGTTAAATAGATATGATTCGAACGGTATCTATCTTGATTTGGCAACATAAACTAGAATGATATAGACCATACAGTGACCATACTACATAGATATATGTTTGTTTCATGATGTTATCCTGTCCACCTTACTACTGAACTGGTTTACCAAAATGATTTTCATATACTACATTGTAAACCTGTGATGTGTTTGTTTGTTTCTCTTTTAGAATGCGGATAAAATATTGGAGAAGAGTACCCCATTATGCAATGGTACAGGAGGTAATGCAGATAAGGTTCAAGATAGTGAGACATCCCTGTTGGTCTCCAAGAAAGCTGATAAAAATTGTATTGAAGACACTGAGACAACCCCAAAATCATGTCTTGATGTAGTGTTCAAGATACTGGCTACTACTGCTGGCACCAGCTCTTCAAACTCGCTGCCTGAATCAGTTCGGCTTCTTGAGTCTCAACTTCAAGTTGAAAGACAACAATCAGATGTTATGCGACAGGACGCCAAAGGACTGAGGAAGTCCCTGCAGAATTCAGATGCATACTTTCTGGTGCAACAACAAGTGCTGGAGGATTTAAGCGCCGAACAAGAGAAAGTTAATAAGCTTGCTAAGCATCTTGCCAGCATTATGGGTACCCAGGATATTGTTTCTTGAGCTCTTCTGAAGTGGTTTCAGTTCTAGACTTGTTTTGTTGCGGCGTTTATATGCTGCTTTGTTCCCTATATTTGCACTCGTGGCGAACTTTGATGCCTAGTGGGTGTAATATGTGTAATAGTCGTGATAGCCTAGCATAAGTTGCTTGCATGTTTATTTCCATATTGTCTTGTTTATTTGTTTTCTTGTAGTCAGTGCAGTTCTTTTTCCGCGGTTTTCTAGTGGCCACAATAACCTATTTTTTAAAACTAGGCCACATTAACCATGGGCTACATATTTACTGTAGTTAACATGGGCCTCGTACGGGCTGTAGAAACAATGGGCCTTCTAAGGGCCGTAGAAACAATGGGTCTTCTACGGGGCGTAGAAACCATGGGCCTTATACGGGCCGTTGACACAATGGGCCTTCTATGGGCCGTATCAACAATGGGCCTTCTACGGGCCGTATGATCGGTTGGCCAAACATGGGCCAATAACAGACCACATTATGGTCGTAAATGGGCTAGAGTTGAAATCTTCCGTTCATGGGCCGGCCATAACGGGCCGTTGTTAATCGGCCGTATTTGATGATGCTATGAAAACGGTCTAATGTATTAACGGGCCACAAACGGGCCGGCTATAACCACGGGCTGAATTTGGCCCACAAGCAGGAAATGACAGTAACGGGCTGAAAGTAAACGAATGCTGGAAATGAGCCCAAGAATAAATGGGCCCTGAGAAGGCCGAAAGATAACATGGGCTGGAAACAGCCCAATGGAATAATGGGTCGTTAATGGGTATAAAGTGATACACTGTTCATTACGGGACAATTTTACCACGGGCCATTAATGGGCCGAGGGTTACTAAGGGCCTCATATGGGCCGAAAAACGTCATGGGCCATACATGGGCCGGAAGATAAAACGGGCTGGAATTATATTGGACGACCCAGATGACGCTACTAGGACTAATTCGGATAGGCCGTAAACGGGCCCTGGGTTAGCGGGCTGTAAATGGGCTATATGAGAACAGGCCGTTAACAGGCTTGTCGTGTGCTGGCCCACCACTGAGGGAGTCCTGGATTAGGGGGTCTCCGGACAGCCGAACTATATCATTTGGCCGGACTGTTGGACTATGAAGATACAAGATTGAAGACTTCGTCTCGTGTCCAGATGGGACTCTACTTGGCGCGGAAGGCAAGCTAGGCAATGCGGATATGTATATCTCCTCCTTTGTAACCGACCTTGTGTAACCCTAGCCCCCTCCGGTGTCTATATAAACCAGAGGGTTTTAGTCCATAGGACAACATACAATCATACCATAGGCTAGCTTCTAGGGTTTAGCCTCTCCGATCTCGTGGTAGATCTACTCTTGTACTACCCATATCATCAGTATTAATCAAGCAGGACGTAGGGTTTTACCTCCATCAAGAGGGCCCGAACCTGGGTAAAACATCGTGTCCCCTGCCTCCTGTTACCATCCGCCTTAGACGTACAGTTCGGGACCCCCTACCCGAGATCTGCCGGTTTTGACACCGACATTGGTGCTTTCATTGAGAGTTCCTCTGTGTCGTCGCCGCTAGGCTTGATGGCTCCTACGATCATCGATAGCGATGCAGTCCAGGGTGAGACTTTTCTCCCCGGACAGATTTTTGTATTCGGCAGCTTTGCACTGCGGGCCAATTCGCTTGGCCATCTGGAGCAGATTGAAAGTTACTCCCCTGGCCACCAGGTCAGGTTTGGAAGCTTAAACTACACGGCCGATATCCGCGGAGACTTGATCTTCGACGGATTCAAGCCCCTGCCTTGTGCGTCACACGGTCACGATGAGTACGATTTAGCTCTACCATCGGACAGTGTTTAGGAGGTCGCACCGGCAGTCGCTCCGGCCCTCAATTTCGGAGCCAGTTGCGCCATCCATGGAAGGGTGGATGGACCCCGCCACGGAGGCCTTATCCTCAGCGGCGATGGAGCCGAACATCGACCTTACCCTGCACGAGAGTCGTGTTCTCAAACTGCCGGATCCTTCTCCGGCCATAGACTCTGAACCGCCTGCGCCCATGCCAAGCGAATCCGATTGGGCGCCGATCATGGAGTTTACCTCCGCGGATATTTTTCAGCACTCGCCCTTTGGCGACATATTGAACTCATTAAGGTCTCTCTCCTTGTCAGGAGGATCCCGGCCGGACTATGACTGGCAGGATTGGGATGCGGACGACGAAGAAATTCGACGCTCACCCACCACCCACTTTGTAGCCACTGTCAACGACTTAACCGACATGCTCGACTTCGACTCCGAAGACATCGACGATATGGACGACGATGCGAGAGACGAAGACAAACCACTGCCCACAGGGCACTGGACAGCCACCTCATCATACGATATATACATGGTGGACACACCCAAAGAAGGCAATGGCGACGAGACAATGGAGGATGACCCCTCCAAGAAGCAACCCAAGCACCGACGTCAGCGGCGACGCTCTAAGTCCCGCCAAAGCAAAAGTGGTGATACCGGCATAGGAGATAATAGTACTCCAGATAGTGCCGAAGATGGCAATAATCCCCTCCAGCTCGATTTAGGACAGGAGGATGGAAAGGCCAGCCCTCCTGAGAGAGTGGCAGATAAGGAGGAGGATAATTACATACCTCCCTCCGAAGACGTGGCAAGCCTCGACGATGACGAATTCATCATGCCAGAGGATCCCGTCGAACAAGAGCGCTTCAAGCGCCAGCTTATAGCCACGGCAAATAGCCTTAAGAAAAAGCAGCAGCAGCTTCAAGCTGATCAAGATCTGCTAGCTGACAGACGGACTGAAGTCCTGGCGGCTGAGGAATATAAAATCGAGCGCCCCTCCAAGATTTACCCAAAATGCAGGTTGCTACCCCGATTGGAGGAAGAAACGTATGATGCGGCTGATCGGCCACCCCGTGGCCGTGACAGAGAGGCATTCCATCCAAAAGCTCAACCCGCACCCCGACGCCATTCAAAGGCATGGGGAAATTGTAACACCCCAAAAATTTAACCAGGTTTTAGTTATTAAAATTTTGCCAAGAGTTTAAAATTTTTGCATGCAAGTATATCCCTGTTGATTTCAAAACTTTTCTTTTAATATTAAGAAATTTTTCCCAAGTGGATCCTTCCAAAATATATTGGACTTATTTTTCCCTCTCATTTAAAAAAACATCTCTCAATCGGGAGATTTATTTATAAAATTATTTCACCCTGAGCTTTATTCATTAAATGACTTGTTTTAAAATTTGGAGCTCTTTTTGAACTATAACCATTGGATAAATTCACCTAAAATTCTAACCAAAATTTGGAGATGTCATGTGATGTCTCTAAATCACTTTTGTGCAATAATATATTTAATTCATTGCATATTTTGAGCTCTACACCCAATTTTCTTCTCTGGTCCAGAGAGCAATTTTGCACTACAACCCTTTTAAATAATTCTTTCTAGCCTCCACCAAAATTATGGGATATTGGTAGTAGCATATGATTCAACATTATGCAAAAACCTAGTGCTGTTCTTTGAAAATTTTGAGTGAATCAACCTCTTTTTCATTCTGGTCCAGCCTTGTGATTTCTACTGCAACCCTATTTAATTTTGATCCAAAGATCTTGTGTTTTCTCCTACTTGTAGACAGCCCTACCAAACCCCTAAATCCAGGAGCATGCACCCATTGGATTAATTTTGGTTCATGAAATAATGTCATTTATTTCCTGTCCAGAATTGTAGTTTTGCAAAACTTGCACTAGCAAGTTTCCCCTTTTGTCCAAATAACCTCACCACTCTCTCTTGCATCTAAGGAGACACTGATCTGGAGTTTTTTACCACTCCAAGACTTGCCTAAGTGCCTGTGGCATTTTGTCAAACACCTGGAGTGCATGGTCAGATTTGGCATGGATTTTAGTTAGCAGTGTGAACCTGATCCTCTGACCCCTTAAGCTTGTCCATTGATCTCCTTGCAAGCCATAGCCTAGACCTGCTAACTCCCAGCTCCAACCAAGCGCTCTGGAGTGCCATGGCATTTCGCCGAGCATCTGGTGTGCGTGCGCTGGGCGCGCCCAGAGCGCGCAAATTGCAGCCGCGCACACGAGCCGCCGCGTCGCGCCCCTGTCTTGGCCCACACTGCAGAACCTCGCCACGCACTCCCCGCCTCGCCACAACACGACAGCCCGCCCTGGCGCCCTACAGCCCCACCGCCAGAGCACTTTTGGTGGCACGCCGGCGTCGGCCAACAGCCCTGCGCCGTTCAGCGCTGCCCAAGCCACCCCGGCTCGCCACCTGGCCCCTTGAACAGCTCAAGCTCATCCACAAGGGTGTCGCCTAGCTCTCGTCGCCGCCACGTTCCCCTGTAGCTACAGAACGGCGGTTCGCCGGCCGCCTTATCCACCTCCGCGGAACCGACCTCGTCGCACTATAAAAGGGACCCCGAGCCCCTCTGAGCACGCACGCAACCTCAGGCTACCCCCATGGAACCCCCATAGCCCGCAATCGTCAGGGAAACGCCGCCTTCTTCATCTCCGGCAACTCCTGCCGCCGCCACTGTCTCGTTCACTCCGGCGCCACCAGGGCTTCCCCCTCTCCGTTCTCTTCACCAAGAACCCCTCCTTCCTTCCAGGAACCCAACCCCTTACTTGATTTGGTTCGGGAGCCATCGCCGCCACAAAACCACTTCGCCACCGAAGCCCCCTCCGCCGCGAAGCTCGCCGCCGGCAGCTCCCTCCGCCCCCACCTACCTGACGACGACCGGGATGACCGCCCTGGAGTGGAGGATCCATCCCCACCCTTGGGGCCCCGCGAGGAGCCGCCAGTCGCCTGCGACAATCGCCGGAGCTCCGCCTCCGCTCGGGACAGAGGAAGGAGAGGGAGAAAGACTAGTCAAACCTGACTAGTGGGCCCCGTGGACCCACTGTCAGTGACCCAGCCCCGCCTCCACGTGTTTTAAGTGAAGGCGTAAAGTTCATAAGTACGCCTCCTATGACCGAAAGCGTTTTTCTATCTGAAACGTTTTTCTTTTTCTGTTTTATTTAAAATCAGATTTGACCAAATCTTTGACTGGCTCTATCTTTTTAAATATAAGTCCAACGGAACTGATTCTTTTTCCTACCTCTCTCAAATTTCACCTAGTTTATTTTAAGATTTATTTTAAAAAAATTCAGAACAACTTTTGGTGCTGTTTTTATTTTGTGTGTTAATTCTCTTATATTGCTAAAATAGGATTTTTGAACAGAGGAGAAATGTTTCAAGTTTTGGAGTGCACCGTGCCTTTCCACACATTGAAGGCAAGCATTCTGAATCCCGGCATAATATTTTTGGTGTGATCGTTGATACATTTATAACACCACCGCATTTCGAAGGACTTGTTATTTCATGTAGTATGATCATATGCATGAGTGCATATGAGTGATTTCCATGCTGTTGGAAATGAACACACTTGTGATGATAATCACCCTCATGTGCCTTGCATGCATACCGGCAGGAACCCGGGAAAACCTCTGCCTTGGGTAGGCATGAGTTTGTCGCCGGTCTCCGTCGGGACGGTTATGTCTGGTATGGCATGGTAAGGTGATATGAGCGGTGACTCTGTTGGATGAAATATATTCGTTATACTAATCATGCAGGGAATACTTAAACCTCCTGAGTCGACCGTAGATCGAGTCTTGTTCCAGTAACCCCCATACTTGTTTCGTACTACCACTCGTCTCTACAGCAAGTAGAGTACGGTTCAGTAAGTTGTCAACCTCTTTCTAGCACACACCGTACAGAGAGGCCATGGTGGAAGATACCGGTTGTAGCTGGTAGGCAGGCCACCTGGTCTGGGGGCATGGGTGTTCCCGGTTGGGACCGAGAGGGGAGGCCACCCCTTAGAGTGCGCGATATAAATTTGATCCCATGCTACGCGAGGTTGTAGCCTCCCCACTTAGAGTTTGCTTGACAGGTGTCGTGGGTGATTCCAGACACGTGTGAGTTAAGCTGGTGTGTGCAAGTTAGGTGTGTTTTCAACAAAAAGACCGTAGACGGAATTAGTCCCGATGGACTAAAGAAATCCATTACTCGTGGGTAAAGAGTACACCCTCTGCAGAGAATAAACCTATTCGAATAGCCGTGTCCATGGTTAAGGATTACAGTCTGGGATGGGTCAGGTGTCGGTCTTAGTGTCGGTCTTCGGAGGTGAAACTGTTAAACCAGAAATGGAATTACTACTTGCGACTTGTGAAAATTATGATTATTATTATTATTGTTGACTAACCCGTGATATTATTGTTATTATCGAGTATCTCTGGGATGGTTCTACCTCCGGGATATTCACTATGATTGTTTATTTTAAAGCCCTTTATGTGGTGTCGCTCAAACGCCCGACTTTGGCATTTCTTTTAAAGCCCTTTATGTGGTGTCGCTCAGACGCCCGACTGTGGCATTTCTTTTAAAAGCCCTTTATGTGGTGTCGCTCAGACGCCCGACTGTGGCATTTCTTTTAAAGCCCTTTATGTGGTGTCGCTCAGACGCCCGACTGTGGCATTTGTTTTAAAGCCCTTTATGTGGTGTCGCTCAGACGCCCGACTGTGGCATTTCTTTTAAAGCCCTTTATGTGGTGTCGCTAAGACGCCCGACTGTGGCATTGCTTGTTATTTAATTTCATAAATCTTTAATACTATTATGTTATTGCAACTTTATAAATAACTTGCTTGCACGCATCAGAGATTTATTTATCTTTTGTGACTGACGTCATGAGCATAAAATATTTTCAGCACATCATTGTTATATTATACCTGTGTTCATAATGTTTGCGAGTACATTCAAAGTACTCACTGGCTTGTCCCTGGCTATTGTCTTGGCCAGATTTCTTGCATGGAAAGGAGCGACCATGTTGACAGCCCCGGAACCTAAGCAAAGGAGATAGCAGCCTCGTGAAGATAGGAGTTAACCTGGTCAGCTGTTCCTGTTGCGAAATGGAGTCCCATAGACACTGATATTTCACAACCCGCTTCCGCCATCAACCACTAGAAACCATTTGTTGTACTCACAGGCCAGAATGGCCTTGTGCTACATATTTTGTTTTCTGCTTGGAATTTCTGTATCAAGTTGGAGCCTCATCAGCTAACAGTAATCCTGGGGCTGATGAGCACGACGGTCTTTTCTGGAAATTTATTACCCAGAAAACCGGTCATGACAGAAATACGCCAGACCTGCGAGATGTATTGGAGGACAAAGCAAAACATGCAAGATCGATCTACGGATCACGAGGGCGTGCCACTACGCGAGACGATAATCGTCACGCCGCATACAGTAAAAGTAAATCTGGCCGGGCTGAGCACAGCGGGCAGGACTCATTGGAGCTGCGTCGCGATATAGCCCAGTACAAAGGCGCCGCACACCCTTTATGCTTCAGAGACGAAGTAATGGATCATCAAATCCCAGAGGGTTTCAAACCCGTAAATATAGAATCATACGACAGCACAACAGATCCTGTGGTATGGATCGAGGATTTCCTCCTGCATATCCACATGGCACGCGGTGATGACCTACACGCCATTAAATACCTCCCACTCAAACTCAAGGGACCAGCTCGGCATTGGCTCAATAGCTTGCCAGCAGAGTCCATCGGCTGTTGGGAAGATCTGGAAGCCGCATTCCTCGACAACTTTCAGGGCACTTATGTGTGACCACCAGATGCCGATGACTTGAGCCACATAATTCAGCAGCCAGAGGAATCGGCCAGGCAATTCTGGACACGGTTCCTAACAAAGAAAAATCAAATCGTTGATTGTCCAAATGCAGGGGCCCTAGCAGCCTTCAAGCACAACATCCGCAACGAGTGGCTAGCCCGGCACCTGGGTCAGGAAAATCCAAAATCTATGGCAGCCCTCACGACACTCATGACCCGCTTTTGTGCAGGAGAAGACAGCTGGCTGGCTCACAGTAATACCATATCAAAGAACCATGGTACTTCAGATACCAAGGACGGCAATAGCAGGTCACGTCGCAACAAACATAAGCGCCGCATTAACAGCGATAATACTGAGAATACGGCAATCAATGCCAGATTCAAAGGCTCTAAACCCGGTTAGCGGAGAAAGCCATTCAAACAAAGTACGTCGGGCATGTCCAGTTTGGACCGTATACTCGATCGTTCGTGTCAAATACATGGCACCCCAGACAAGCCAGCCAATCACACCAACAGGGATTGTTGGGTGTTCAAGCAGGCCGACAAGTTAATTGCCGAAAACAAGGATAAGGGGCTACATAGCGATGATGAGGAGGAGCCCTGGCAGCCGAACACCGGAGGACAGAAGAGGTTTCCCCCACAAGTGCAGACGGTGAACATGATATACGCAGCCCACATCCCCAAGAGGGAGCGGAAGCGTGTGCTCAGGGACGTATATGCGTTGGAGCCAGTCGCCCCAAAGTTCAACCCATGGTCCTCCTGTCCGATCACCTTCGATCGCAGGGACCACCCCACTAGTATCCATCATGGCGGATTTTCCGCACTGGTCCTAGACCCAATCATTGACGGATTTCACCTCACTCGAGTCCTTATGGATGGCGGCAGCCGCCAGAACCTACTTTACCAGGACACAGTGCGCAAAATGGGTATAGACCCCTCACGGATCAAACCCACAAAAACGACATTTGAAGGCATCATTCCAGGTGTAGAGGCCCATTGCACAGGCTCAATTACACTGGAAGTGGTCTTCGGATCCCCGGATAACTTCCGAAGCAAAGAATTAATCTTCGATATAGTCCCGTTCCGCAGCGGCTATCATGCACTGCTCGGGCGAACCACATTTGCGAGATTCAATGCGGTACCACATTATGCATACCTCAAGCTCAAGATGCCAGGACCTCGGGGGGTCATCACAGTTAATGGAAACACAGAGCACTCTCTCCGCACGGAGGAGCACACTGCGGCCCTCGCAGTAGAAGCGCAAAGCAGCCTCTCAAGGCAATCCACCAGTTCGGCGTTTCAAGACCCGGACACCTTCAAGCGCGCTCGGAGTAATCAGCAACTAGACCGCCTGGCACGATCTGAGCTCACGTAACGATGCGGCCCCCACCCCAGTCCCAGCCAAATGGCGAAATCCGTGCCACGCGTACATAATTACGCATTAAAAATACCATGGGCACAGGTGAGGAGGGGGGCACAACTACGACACACCCCAAGACGCGGCTTAAACCGCACTAGGGGCTTCCCGCTTTGTTATATTTCTCTTTTCAGGACTTTAATCTCTGAAAACCCCGTCCGGTAGCATGATTGCCGAACACATGATGCAGCAACCAAGGAGGCAGAAAGCTACGTCACACCGTGGAACTCCCATGTGGATTACGATAACGAGTGAAATATTTGCTTTAATACTATTCCTCAGCTTGCCCTTGGAAGGGACATAGTCCTACTTTTTGCTTATCGCACTATCTGTATCATTCTGCTTTAACGCACCTTTTTGAATAAACAATGCGTAGCATTAAGACTATTGTTGCATTCTTCTTTATATATATATATATGTGTTCATTAATGACGCCTTGCAACCGTACACTTTGGTACGGCCAATACACCAGGGGCTTAAATACCCCACAATATGGTGTGAGAAGTCCGAACACTTTCACAAGTACGGCACCCCGAACTTATAGCATTATATGCATCAGCTTCGAATCATGTCTTTGGTCAAATGTTGGGTTTGCCCGGCTCCTATGTTTTGGTACCTTACGTTCCGCTCTATCGGCTAAGGTAGCACTAGGAGAACTACTGCGATTGTGCCCCGGTTCTGCTGGGCTAAGCACCTCAGTAGAGAAAGCTAAAACTGACTGTCCTAATAAGGCGAGAGACTGGTCGCTGTTCGGCGAGGTTTCGAGTCCCTAAAGACTTATGCCGCTTAGAGCAAGGAGCCGGTCCTGTCCGGCTTAAAGGCGTGTATCGCGCCCCGAATTCGGCCTTCCGAATACCAGGGGCTTCGCCGAAATTTAAAATTATAGAATTCTATGGCTAAGTGAGAGTGATAAAGCATTATTAGTCCGGTTGCCTTGTTCGTTGTGTTGAGCACCTCCCTCGAAGGACCCAAAACTGGGAACAACAGTGCTCAGGTTTATCCCGAACACCCCAGCACTCGCGGCATGGGGGCAGAAGCCGAGGATTAGCCATCTCTCAGATTGGATAAACAGCCAAACAGAAGGTAATATTTTAAATTCAAACAAGCATTGCATAGCGCATATGAAACAAGTTTTTCATCATACAGGATCACACGAGCAAGTTTACTCAAATATTACATCCTGTGAACATTCGTCCGCTGCAAGACGGGCACCCTTCAGGACAGCCTCATAATAAATTTTGGGATGCGATGCTCCTTGCCCTCCAGCGGCCCTTCCTTGATCAGCTTCACGGCATCTAGCTTGGCCCGTTGCACCTTCACACGGGCGAAAGCCCGGCGTGCACCTTCGATGCAAACAGACCGCTTGACGACTTCCAGCCGTGGGCAGGCATCCACAAGCCGCCTCACCAGGCCGAAGTAGCTGTTCGGAAGGGCGTCGCCAGGCCACAGCCGGACTATAAAGTCCTTCATGGCATGTTCAGCCGCCTTGTGCAGCTCGACCAGTTGCTTCAGCTGGTCGCTCAGAGGCATCAGGTGTTCGGTCCCGGTATACTGAGACCAGAACAATTTCTCCGTTGAGCTTCCCTCCTCGGCCTGGTAAAACTATGCGGCATCCGACACGCTGCGGGGAAAATCTGCGAATGCTCCTGGAGAGCTCCGGATCCGGGTAAGTAACAGGTAATTTACTTTCACATGCTTGCTTTGCATATAGAATGCCTTACCCGCCGCTATCTTCTTCATCGCATCAATCTCCTGGAGGGCCTTTTGGGCTTCGGCCTTGGCATTCTTGCGCTCTCAAGGGCCGCAGCAAGCTCGGACTCTCGAGTCTTCGAGTCAAGCTCCAACGCCGCGTGCTTCGTCACGAGTGATTGGATCTCTTGCTACACCTCGCCCACCTGCGCCTCATGCCTTTCCCGCTTGGTGCGATCCTTGGCCGCTTTGTCTTCGGCCTCGGATAGCACTTGCTTCAGGGTCGCCACCTCGTTCGTCGTCCTTGGAAAATTTACAATAATCCTGTCATTTTGCAATCGCATTCTCCTTATACATATCCATAGACTAGGTTGTACTTACCTTTGTTCTCCTCGAGCTGCCTCTTGGCAAGGCCGAGCTCTTCCTTGGACCCTTTCAGGTCCTACTTCAGTACGGCGACCTCCGCAGTCAGTGCGGCAGAGGCCAGCAGCGAAGCCTGCATACGCATATAGACGTACATTAGACTCCTGCGATATTGTTTGATCCTCTGTTCGACTTTTCTTTGTGAACACCGAACAGAGCATCAGGGGCTACTGCCTATGCGGTAATATTTTTCGTATGTTTTAAATACTCACCTCAAAGCCTGTTAGAAGGCTGGCACAGGCTTCAGTCAGTCCGCTCTTGGCGGACTAAACCTTCTGGATCACCGCACTCATAATAGTGCGATGCTCCTCGTCGATGGAAGCGTTGCGAAGCGCTCCCAACAGATTGTCCGGTGCCTCTGGATGGACAGAGGTCACCGGCACAGGCGTCTTGCCCCTCTTGGAAGGAGGCCGCCTGCCCGAGTCCGAAACCACTAGGGGTTCCGGCACGGTGTTCGGCTGAGGGCCGAACCCGGAGCCCTCGGGAGCCTTGCTCCCTCCACTCCCAGAGTCCGGAAGGTCACCTTGAGGCGCCTCCGAGACTGTCTCTCCTCAACCTGGTGCCTCTTGAGACAATACCTCGGCATTGTCCGTAGGGCCAGGGGAGGTGGCGGTCGGAAGTGGATCGCTATCCATATCCGACGAGCCCAGGGAGCCGTCCGACGATACGTCGATACGGGCTTGTGGCGGTCTGCATAGTCATAGTTTGGCGTTAGGAGAAGCAGTGCGACAAAGGGATGCTATGAGTTACTCTAGTATCCGAATACTTACGACTTCACCAGGGGCTTGTCCCTGAGTAGCCACTTATTTTCGCCTTCGGCGGTGGTGGTGGAGTAGTCCGGAAGGAGAGTCCTTCCCTTCTTGGATCCTTCGGCCTCCCCAGTTGGGGCGGCCTTCCTTTTCTTGTCTCCCTCGACTGGAGGGGGAGCATCTT
>NC_041382.1:75747517-75790375 GCF_002162155.2 Triticum dicoccoides | reverse complement strand
GGGGGAATGCGTCGCGGAGTTTTCGGACGATGAGTCCGATACCCCCTAGCGCCGGGAACTCTTTCGGGTTCCCTTGGCCTTCTTGGTCTTCTCTGGCACCTTGTAAGGAGCCGGAGTCAGCATCTTCATCAGAAGAGCGTCTGTTGGGCCTTCGGGCAAAGGAGCCGGACAGTTGATCTGTCCGGCCGTCTCCTACCAGTCCTGTCAAAGGTACGGCAGCTTAGATCCTGCATGGAGTCAAACTATGAAAAACAAGTATCCTATAAGAGGTAAAACAACTTATCGCGCTGGCTTGGCGCTTCGTGCTGAATTCGCGATCCTTGGTAGTGGGAGGGGGAACCTCAGCACCCTTGAATAGCACCTTCCAGGCATCCTCGTGTGTTGTGTCGAAGAGCCTGTTCAGAGTTCGGTGCTGGGCCGGGTCGAACTCCCACAAGTTGAAAGCCCGTTGTTGGCACGGGAGGATCCGGCGGATGAGCATGACCTGGACTACGTTGACAAGTTTGAGCTTTTTGTTCACCATGTTTTGAATACATTTTTGGAGTCCGGTCAGCTCTCCTGAACTACCCTAGGACAGGCCCTTCTCTTGCCAGGAGGTGAGCCGTGTGGGGATGCCAGATCGGAACTCGGGGGCCGCTACCCATTTAGGGTCACGCGGCTCGGCGATGTAGAACCACCCTGATTGTCACCCCTTTATGGTCTCCACAAAGGAGCCCTCGAGCCATGTGACATTGGGCATCTTGCCCACCATGGCGCCTCCGCACTCCGCCTGGCGGCTGCTCACTACCTTCAGCTTGACATTGAAGGTCTTCAGCCATAAGCCGAAGTGGGGCTTGATGCGGAGGAAGGCCACGCACACGATGATAAACGCCGAGATGTTAAGGATGAAGTTCGGGGCCAGATCGTGGAAATCCAGGCCATAGTAGAACATGAGCCCCCGGACAAATGGGTGGAGAGGGAATCCAAGTCCGCGGAGGAAATGGGTAAGGAACACTACCCTCTCATGGGGCCTGAGGGTGGGGATGAGCTGCCCCTCATCTGGGAGCCGGTGCGCGATGTCGTCGGGCAGGTATCCGGCTCTCCTCAGGTTCTTGATGTGTCCCTCCGTGACGGAGGAGACCATCCACCTGCCTCCTGCTCCGGACATGGTTAGAGAAGCTTGAGGTGTGAAATGCGGACTTGGGCGCTGGAGATCGAATGTGCGAAAATGGATGAGCAAAGGAGGAAGAAGGCGTGGATGAAAAGGTGAATCCTTATCCGTTTATATGGGCGGACGAAACTATGCATCCCCACTAGCCTGGTAAAACTCGCTTATCCCCCAAGCGACGTAATCGATAGCGTGGTTGGGTTACCCATGCCCGTATTGATGAGAATCCCGTGATAAGGGGACACGATCTCTGCTTTGACAAGACGTGTCAAAAAACTGCCTCGCGC
Source organism: Triticum dicoccoides (assembly GCF_002162155.2). Lineage (NCBI taxonomy): Eukaryota > Viridiplantae > Streptophyta > Magnoliopsida > Poales > Poaceae > Triticum > Triticum dicoccoides. The sequence goes on along the minus strand of NC_041382.1, from coordinate 75,788,941 downwards.
TATGTGCGGGGCTAGTTAAAGGAAACGGTTCGAATAATTACTAGGCCATGGCATAATGTCATGTTGCCCAAACAAGTCAGCAGATTAGATTTGTGGAAATATTGTTCTCTCTACGGTGGAATGTGGAACTTATTTTGCAGGGTCGGACACTATCCTTGTATTCAAATTTTTCCGTGGTGTATTCAGAGGAGGAACCCGCCTTGCAATGACAAAGACAATACTGCGCGCCGGACTCATCGTCATTGAAGCCTGGTTCAGGGGCTACTGAGGGAGTCCTGGATTAGGGGGTCTCCGGACAGCGGACTATATCATTTGGCCGGACTGTTGGACTATGAAGATACAAGATTGAAGAGTTCATCTCGTGTCCGGATGGGACTCTACTTGGCGTGGAAGGCAAGCTAGGCAATGCGGATATGTATATCTCCTCCTTTGTAACCGACCTTGTGTAACCCTAGCCCCCTCCGGTGTCTATATAAAACGGAGGGTTTTAGTCCATAGGACAACATACAATCATACCATAGGCTAGCTTTTAGGGTTTAGCCTCTCCGATCTCGTGGTAGATCTACTCTTGTACTACCCATATCATCAATATTAATCAAGCAGGACGTAGGGTTTTACCTCCATCAAGAGGGCCCGAACCTGGGTAAAACATCGTGTCCCCTGCCTCCTGTTACCATCCGCCTTAGACGCACAGTTCGGGACCCCCTACCCGAGATCCTCCGGTTTTGACACCGACAGACACCTTTTGACCAAGTCAAATGGGCCAGTCTTTTCACAGGAATGGGCCTCTGTTGGGCCGTGCCACGTGTCGATGTATCATAGCCGCTTTGGGTCCAATGAGTGGATGACATCTGTCCCAACGGCGAGCCAACACATGTTCCCTCCAGCCAATGATGATTTTACATGTGGAAAATCCCCATTGGTCGGGGCTGTTAATGGGTTATCGGATCCAAAACCGGACCCGGTAGCTTAACGGTGTTCTGTTACGATGGATGCCACGTGTCGGTCACCCTTGATGAAAGAACTTCTATGACGCGCGATTTATCGTCATGGAAGTGGACACTTCCGTGATGATAATTTTGGTAATGTCATGGAACACTTCTACGACAGCACAGGTATGACTATCTTGATTCTGTCATAAAACTGTCATGGATGTACATGCATGACAGAAAACGTGACCTACTGTGACAAACACGTATCACCACGAAAGTGTATTTTTTGTAGTGGTGTTAGGATCATTACAATGTAATCTAGATTATTGACTCTAGTGCAAGTGGGAGACTGAAGGAAATATGCCCTAGAGGCAATAATAAAGTTGTTATTTATATTTTCTTATATCATGATAAATGTTTATTATTCATGCTAGAATTGTATTAACCAGAAACTTAGTACATGTGTGAATACATAGACAAACAGTGTCACTAGGTTGCCTCTACTTGACTAGCTCGTTGAATCAATGATGGTTATGTTTCCTAACCATAGACATGAGTTGTCATTTGATTAACGGGATCACATCATTAGAGAATGATGTGATTGACTTGACCCATCCGTTAGCTTAGCACGATGATCGTTTAGTTTGTTGCTATTGCTTTCTCCATAACTTATACATGTTCCTATGACTATGAGATCATGCAACTCCCGAATACCGGAGGAACACTTTGTGTGCTACCAAACGTCAAAACGTAACTGGGTGATTATAAAGGTGCTCTACAGGTGTCTCCGATGGTGTTTGTTGAGTTGGCATAGATCGAGATTAGGATTTGTCACTCCGATTGTCGGAGAGGTATCTTTGGGCCCTCTCGGTAATGTACATCACTATAAGCCTTGCAAGCAATGTAGCTAATGAGTTAGTTACGGGATGTAGCATTATAGAATGAGTAAAGAGACTTGCTGGTAACGAGATTGAAATAGGTATTGAGATACCAACAATCAAATCTTGGGCAAGTAACATAATGATGACAAAGGGAACAACATATATCGTTATGCGGTTTGTCTGATAAAGATCTTCGTAGAATATGTAGGAACCAATATGAGCATCCAGGTTCCGCTATTGTTTACTGACCGGAGACGTGTCTCGGTCATGTCTACATAGTTCTCGAACCCGTCGGGTCCGGATGCTTAACGTTCGGTGACGATCTGATACGTCCATTTTGCATCATGCTTTTATATTGATATTTATTGCATTATGGGTTTTTATCACACATTATGTCACAATACTTATGCCTATTCTCTCTAATTTTACAAGGTTTACATGAAGAGGGAGAATGTCGGCAGCTGGGATTCTGGGCTGGAAAAGGAGCAAATATTAGAGACCTATTCTGCACAGCTCCAAAAGTCTTGAAACTTCACGGAAGTCCTTTTTGTAATTAATAAAAAATACTGAGCGGAGAAAGTTCCAGAGGGGGGCCACACCCTGGCCATGAGGGTGGGGGCGCGCCCTACCCCCCTGGGCGTGCCCCCTGCCTCGTGGGCCCCATGGTGGCCCTTCGATGCCCATCTTCTGCTATATGAGGTCTTTTGTCGAGAAAAAAATCACAAGCAAGCTTTGGGGAAGAAACTCCGCCGCCACGAGCCGGAACCTTGGCGGAACCAATCTAGGGCTCCGGGAGAGTTGTTCTGCCAGGGAAACTTCCCTCTGGGAGGGGGAAATCATCACCATCGTCATCACCAACGATCCTCTCATCGGGAGGGGGTCAATCTCCATCAACATCTTCACCAGCACCATCTCATCTCAAACCCTAGTTCATCTCTTGTATCCAATCTTTGTATCCAAACCTCAGATTGGTACCTGTGGGTTGCTAATAGTGTTGATTACTCCTTGTAGTTGATGCTAGTTGGTTTACTTGGTGGAAGATCATATGTTTAGATACATTATGCATATTAATACCCCTCTGATTATGAACATGAATATGCTTTGTGAGTAGTTACGTTTGTTCCTGAGGACATGGGAGAAGTCTTGCTATTAGTAGTCATGTGAATTTGGTATTCGTTCGATATTTTGATGAGATGTATGTTGTCATCCCTCTAGTGGTGTCATGTGAACGTCGACTACATGACACTTCACCATTGTTTGGGCCTAGAGGGAGGAATTGGGAAGTAATAAGTAGATGATGGGTTGCTAGAGTGACAGAAGCTTAAACCCTAGTTTATGTGTTGCTTCGTAAGGGGCTGATTTGGATCATATCCATATGTTTCATGCTATGTTTAGGTTTACCTTAATACTTATGTTGTAGTTGCGGATGCTTGCAATGGGGGTTAATCATAAGTGGGATGCTTGTCCAAGTAAGGACATCACTCATGCACCGGTCCACCCACAAATCAGATTATCAAAGTACCAAACGCGAGTCATATGAACGTGATGAAAACTAGCTTGACTATAATTCCCATGTGTCCTCGGGAGCACTTTCCTTCATATAAGAGTTTGTCCAGGCTTGTCCTTTGATACAAAAAGGATTGGGCCATCTTGCTGCACCTTATTTACTTTTATTGCTTGCTACTCATTACAAACTACCTTATCACAAAACTATCTGTTACCGATAATTTCAGTGCTTGCAGAGAATACCTTACTGAAAACTGCTTATCATTTCCTTCTCATCCTCGTTGGGTTCGACACTCTTACTTATTGAAAAGCTATGATAGATCCCCTACACTTGTGGGTCATCAAGACTCTTTTCTGGCACTATTGCCGGGGAGTGAAGCGCCTTTGGTAAGGAAAAATTTATATAGTGTGCTGAAATTTACTGTCACTTGTTACTATGGAACATAATCCTTTGAGGGGCTTGTTCGGGGTATCTTCACCCCAACCAGTAGAGCAAAGAGTTGCTCCTCAACCTACTGAACCTACTGAAAATGTTTACTTTGAAATTCCTTCGGGTATGATAGAGAAACTGCTAGCTAATCCTTTTGCGGGAGATGGAACATTGCATCCCGATTTGCACTTAATCTATGTGGATGGAGTTTGTGGATTATTTAAGTTTGCAGGTATGCCCGATGATGTTATCGAGAAGAAGGTCTTCCCTTTATCTTTGAAGGGAGATGCATTGACATGGTATAGGCTATGTGATGATATGGGATCATGGGACTATAAGCGATTGAAATTGGAATTTCACCAGAGGTTTTATCCTATGCATCTTGTTCATCGTGATCGTAATTATATATATGATTTTTGGCCTCACGAAGGAGAAAGCATCGCTCAAGCTTGGGGGAGGCTTAAGTCAATGTTATATTCATGCCCCAATCATGAGCTCTCAAGAGAAATGATTATTCAAAAAATTTATGCTCGGCCTTCTCTCAGTAATCGCTCTATGCTCGATACTTCTTGTACGGGATCTTTTATGATGAAGACTATTGAATTCAAATGGGATTTATTGGAAAGAATTAAACGCAACTCTGAAGATTGGGACCTCGACGAAGGTAAGGAGTCAGGTATAACACCTAAGTTTGATTGTGTTAAATCTTTTATGGATACTGATGCTTTTCATGAATTTAGCACTAAATATGGACTTCACTCTGAGATAGTAGCTTCCTTTTGTGAATCTTTTGCTACTCATGTTGATCTCCCTAAGGAGAAGTGGTTTAAATATAATCCTCCCATTGAAGTAAAAGTAGTTGCACCTATTAAAGTTGAAGAAAAGACTATCGCTTATAATGATCCTGTTGTTCCTACTGCTTATGTTGAGAAACCACCTTTCCCTACTAGAATAAAGGATCATGCTAAAGTTTCAACTGTAGTCAACAAAAGTAATATTAGGACACACAAACCCCCTGAGCAAGTTAAAGTTGAACCTAATATTTCTATGGTTAAAGTTCTCTTGGCCGATAATATTGATGGGCATGTTATTTACTTCTGTGATGAGACTACTAGAATTGCTAGACCTGATACTAAAAATAAACATAGACCTGTCGTAGGCATGCCTGTTATTTCTGTTAAAATAGGAGATCATTGCTATCATGGCTTATGTGATATGGGTGCTAGTGCAAGTGCAATACATCATTCCTTATACAAAGAAATTATGCATGATATTGCACCTGCTGAGATAGAAGATATCGATGTTACCATTAAGCTTGCCAATAGAGATACTATTTCACCAATTGGGATTGTTAGAGATGTTGAAGTCTTGTGTGGGAAAGTTAAATACCCTGCTGATTTTCTTGTTCTTGGTTCCCCACGAGATAGCTTTTGTCCCATTATATTTGGTAGACCCTTCTTGAATACTGTTAATGCAAAGATAGACTACAATAAGGATATTGTTTCTGTTGGCTTAGGGGATATGTCTCATGAGTTTAATTTTGCTAAATTTCATAGACAACCTCATGATAAAGAATTGCCTAGTAAAGATGAAATTATTGGTCTTGCTTCTATTGTCATGCCTCCTACTGATCCTTTAGAACAATATTTTCTAGACCATGAAAATGATATGTTCATGAATGAAAGAAGGGAAATAGATGAAGTATTCTTTAAACAGGGACCTATTCTAAAACACAACTTGCCTGTTGAAATTCTAGGGGATCCTCCTCCACCCAAGGGTGATCCCGTATTTGAGCTTAAACCTTTACCTGATACTCTTAAATATGCTTATCTTGATGAAAAGAAGATATATCCTGTTATTATTAGTGCTAACCTTTCAGAGAAGGAGGAAGAAAATTTATTGAAAACTCTGAAGAAGCACCGCGCTGCTATTGGATATACTCTTGATGATCTTAAGGGCATTAGTCCCACTCTATGTCAACACAAAATAAATTTGGAGAAAGATGCCAAACTAGTTATTGATCACCAAAGACGGCTGAATCCTAAGATGAAAGAAGTGGTAAGGAAGGAAATATTAAAGCTCCTTGAGGTAGGTATAATTTATCCCGTTGCTGATAGTCAGTGGGTAAGTCCTGTCCATTGTGTCCCTAAGAAGGGAGGTATTACTCTCGTTCCTAATGATAAAGATGAATTGATTCCACAAAGAATTATTACAGGTTATACGATGGTAATTGATTTCCGCAAATTAAATAAAGCTACCAAAAAAGATCATTACCCTTTGCTTTTCATTGATCAAATGCTAGAAAGATTATCCAAACATACACATTTTTGCTTTCTAGATGGTTACTCTGGCTTCTCTCAAATACCTGTGTCAGCTGATGATCAAGCAAAGACCACTTTTACTTTCCCTTTCGGTACTTTTGCTTATATACTTTTGCTACCGTTCAAAGATGCATGATGGCTATATTCTCTGACTTTTGCGAAAAGATGTGTGAGGTTTTCATGGACGATTTCTCCGTTTATGGATCCTCTTTTGATGATTGCTTGATCAACCTTGATCGAGTTTTGCAGAGATGTGAAGAAACTAATCTTGTCTTGAACTGGGAGAAGTGCCACTTTATGGTTAATGAAGGTATTGTCTTGGGGCATAAAATTTCTGAAAGAGGTATTGAAGTTGATAAAGCTAAAGTTGATGCTATTTAAAAGATGTTGTGTCCCAAGGAAATCAAAGGTATAAGAAGTTTCCTTGGTCATGCCAGTTTTTATAGGAGGTTCATTAAGGACTTATCAAAAAAATCTCGGCCTCTGACTAACCTATTACAAAAATATATTCCTTTTGTCTTTGATGATGACTGTGTAGAAGCATTTGAAATACTTAAGAAAGCTTTGGTTTCTGCACCTATTGTTCACCCACCTAATTGGAATTTACCATTTGAAATTATGTGCGATGCTAGCGATTATGTTGTAGGTAATGTTCTAGGACAAAGATTTGATAAGAAATTAAATGTTATTCAATATGCTAGTAAAACTCTAGACAATGCCCAGAGAAATTATGCTACTACTGAAAAAGAATTTTTAGCAGTTGTATTTGCTTGTGATAAGTTCAAACCTTATATTGTTGATTCTAAAGTAACTATTCACACTGATCATGTTGTTATTAAATACCTTATGAAAAAGAAAGATGCTAAACCTAGACTTATTAGATGGGTTCTCTTGCTACAAGAATTTGATTTGCATATCATTGATAGAAAGGGAGCTGAGAACCCTGTTGCAGAAAACTTGTCTAGGTTAGAGAATGTTCTTGATGACCCACTGCCTATTGATGATAGTGATAACCCACAAGTATAGGGGGTCGCAACAGTTTTCGAGGGTAGAGTATTCAACCCAAATTTATTGATTCGACACAAGGGGAGCCAAAGAATATTCTCAAATATTAGCAGCTGAGTTGTCAATTCAACCACACAAGGAAACTTAATATCTGCAGCAAAGTGTTTAGTAGCAAAGTAATATGATAGTAGTGGTAACGATGGCAAAGGTAACGGAGGCAAAAGCAATGTTTTTGGGTTTTGTAGTGATTGTAACAGTAGTAACGGAAAAGTAAATAAGCGAAGAACAATATATGGAAAAGCTCATAGGCATTGGATCGGTGATGGAGAATTATGCCAGATGCGATCGATCATGTAACAGTCATAACATAGGGTGACACAGAACTAGCTCCAGTTCATCAATGTAATGTAGGCATGTATTCCGAATATAGTCATACGTGCTTATGGAAAAGAACTTGCATGACATCTTTTGTCCTACCCTCCCGTGGCAGCGGGGTCCTAATGGAAACTAAGGGATATTAAGGCCTCCTTTTAATAGAGTACCAAACCAAAGCATTAACACATATTTAATACATGAACTCCCCAAACTACGGTCATCACTGGTAAGTATCCCGATTATTGTCACTTCGGGGTTAACGGATCATAACACATAATAGGTGACTATAGACTTGCAAGATAGGATCTAGAACTCTCATATATTGAAGAAAACATAATAGGTTCAGATCTGAAATCATGGCACTCGGGCCCTAGTGACAAGCATTAAGCATAGCAAAGTCATAGCAACATCAATCTCAGAACATAGTGGATACTAGGGATCAAACCCTAACAAAACTAACTCTATTAAATGATAAATCTCATCCAACCCATCACCGTCCAGCAAGCCTACGATGGAATTACACACACACGGCGGTGAGCAGCATGAAATTGGTGATGGAGGAAGGTTGATGATGATGATGGCGACGGATTCCTCTCTCTGGAACCCCGAACGGACTCCAGATCAGCCCTCCCGAGAGAGTTTAGGGCTTGGCGGCGGCTCCGTATCGTAAAACACGATGAATCCTTCTCTCTAATTTTATCTCCCCAAACACGAATATATGGAGTTGGAGTTGAGGTCGGTGGAGCATCAGGGGGCCCACGAGGCAGGGGGCGCGCCCAGGGGGGTAGGGCGCGCCCCCCACCCTCGTGGACAGGTGGAGGCCCCCTGACGTGGATGTTTCTTCCAGTATTTTTATATATTCCAAAATAATTCTCCGTTGATTTTCACGTCATTCCGAGAACTTTTATTTCTGCACAAAAATAACACCATGGCAATTGAGGGAGTCCTGGATTAGGGGGTCTCCGGACAGCCGGATTATATCCTTTGGCCGGACTATTAGACTATGAAGATACAAGATTGAAGACTTCGTCTCGTGTCCGGATAGGACTCTACTTGGCGTGGAAGGCAAGCTAGGCAATACGGATATGGATATCTCCTCCTTTGTAACCGACCTTGTGTAACCCTAACCCTCCCCGATGTCTATATAAATCGGAGGGTTTTAGTCCGTAGGACAACATACAATCATACCATAGGCTAGCTTCTAGGGTTTAGCCTCTCTGATCTCGTGGTAGATCTACTCTTGTACTACCCATATCATCAATATTAATCAAGCAGGACGTAGGGTTTTACCTCCATCAAGATGGCCCGAACCTGGGTAAAACATTGTGTCCCCTGCCTCCTGTTACCATCCAGCCTAGACGCACAGTTCGGGACCCCCTACCCGAGATCCGCCGGTTTTGACACCGACATTGGTGCTTTCATTGAGATTTCCTCTGTGTCATCACCTTTAGGCCCGATGGCTCCTCCGATCATCAACAACAATACGGTCCAGGGTGAGACCTTTCTCCCCGGACAGATCTTCATGTTCGGCGGCTTTGCACTGCGGGCTAATTCGCTTGGCCATCTGGAGCAGATTGAAAGCTACGCCCCTGGCCATCAGGTCAGATTTGGAAGTTTGAACTACACGGCCGACATCCGGGAGACTGGATCTTCGACGGATTCGAGCCACAGCCGGGCGCGCTGCACTGTCACGATGGGTATGACCTAGCTCTGCCGCCGAACAGTAGCCCAGAGGCCGCGCCCGCATCAGCTCCGACCCTTAGCTCGGAGCCAACTGCGCCAATCGAGGATGGGTGGCTAGACACCGCCTCAGGGGCTGAAGTCTCAACGGCGATCGAGACAAACACCAGCCTAATCCTCTGCGAAGCCCGTGACTCCAAGGTGCCGGACTCTTTTCCGGACTCCTAACCGTCCGCGCCCCTGCCAATCGAATCCGATTGGGCGCCGATCATGGAATTCACCGTCGCGGATATCTTTTAGCACTCGCCCTTCGACGACATTCTGAATTCACTAAAGTCTCTCTCTTTGTCAGGAGAGCCCTGGCCGGACTATGGCCAACAGGATTGGGATGCGGACAATGTGGAAATTCGACGCCCACCCACCACCCACTTCGTAGCCACTGTCGATGATTTAACCGACATGCTCGACTTCGACTCCGAAGACATCGACGGTATGGACGACGATGTAGGAGACCAACATGAACCAGCGCCTATAGGGCACTGGAAAGCCACCTCGTCATATGACATATACATGGTGGATACACCCAAAGAAGGCAATGGCGACGAGATAACGGAGGATGACCCCTCCAAGAAGCAACCCAAGCGTCGACGTCAGCGGCGCCGCACTAAGTCCCGCCAAAGCAAAAGTGATGATACCGACACAGGAGATAATAACACTCTGGATAGTGCCGAAGACAACAACAATCCCCTCCAGCAAGATTTATAGCAGGAGGATGGAGGAGCCAGCCCTCCTGAGAGAGCGGCAGACGGAGAGGAGGAGGATGACAATTACATGCCCCCCTCCAAAGACGAGGCAAGCCTCAGCGACGATGAATTCGCCGTACTAGAGGATCCCGTCGAACAAGAGCGCTTCAAGTGCCAGCTTATGGCCATGGCAAATAGCCTGAAGAAAAAGCAGCAGCAGCTTCAAGCTGATCAAGATCTGCTAGCTGACAGATGGACTGAAGTCCTCGCGGCCGAGGAATATAAACTCGAGCGCCCCTCCAAGAATTACCCAAAGTGCAGGTTACTACCCCGACTGGAGGAAGAAGCGTATGATACGGCTGATCGGCCACCTCGTGGCCGCGATAGAGAGGCATTCCAGCCAAAAACTCAGCCTCCACCCCGACGTCATTCAAATAAAAAAGGCATGGGAAGATACGCCAGACCCGCGAGACATATTGGAGGACAAAGCAAAGCATGCAAGATCGATCTACGGATCACGAGGGCGCACAACTCTTCGACACGATAAACGTCATGCCGGATACAATAAAAGCAAATCCGGCCGGGCCGAACACAGCGGGCAAGACCCAATACAGAGGCGCCGCACACCCCTTATGCTTCACAGACGAAGTAATGGATCATCAATTCCCAGAAGGTTTCAAACCTGTAAATATTGAATCATACGACGGCACAACAGATCCCGTAGTATGGATCAAGGATTTCCTCCTCCACATCCACATGGCCCGCGGTGATGACTTACACGCCATCAAATTGTTGGGGAACGTAGCACAACTTCAAAATTTTCCTACGTGTCACCAAGATCTATCCATGGAGTCATCTAGCAACGAGGGAGGAGTGGATCTACATACCCTTGTAGATCGCGCGCGGAAGCATTCAAGAGAACGGGGTTGATGGAGTCGTACTCGTCGTGATCCAAATCATCGATGATCCTAGCGCCGAACAGACGGCACCTCCGCGTTCAACACACGTACGGAGCAGTGACGTCTCCTCCTTCTTGATCCAGCAAGGGGGGAGGAGAGGTTGATGGAGATCCAACAACACGACGGCGTGGTGGTGGAAGTAGCGGGATTCCAACAGGGCTTCACCAAGCGCTGCGGGAGGAGGGAGATGTGTCATGGGAGGGAGAGGGAGGCGCCAGGGCTTAGGTTTGGTTGCCCTCCCTTCCCCCCACTATATATAGGGCCAAGGGAGAGGGGGAGGGCGCAGCCTTGCCCCTTCCTCCAAGGAAGGGTGCGGCCAAGGGGGGGAGGAGTCCATCCTCCCCAAGGCACCTCGGAGGTGCCTTCCCCCTTTAGGACTCTCCCCTCCTCTTGTCCCTTTGGCGCATGGGCCTCTAGGGGCTGGTGCCCTTGGCCCATGTAGGCCAAGGCGCACCCCCTACAGCCCATGTGGCCCCCGGGGCAGGTGGCCCCACCCGGTGGACCCCCGGGACCCTTCCGGTGGTCCCGGTACAATACCGGTGACCCCGAAACTTATCCCGATAGCCGAAATAGCACTTCCCATATATAATTCTTTACCTCCGGACCATTCCGGAACTCCTCGTGACGTCCGGGATCTCATCCGGGACTCCGAACAACTTTCGGGTTACCGCATACTAATATCTCTATAACCCTAGCGTCACCGAACCTTAAGTGTGTAGACCCTACGGGTTCGGGAGACATGCAGACATGACCGAGATGACTCTCCGGTCAATAACCAACAGCGGGATCTGGATACCCATGTTGGCTCCCACATGTTCCACGATGATCTCATCGGATGAACCACGATGTCAAGGACTTAATCAATCCCGTATACAATTCCCTTTGTCTAGCGGTACGATACTTGCCCGAGATTCGATTGTCGGTATCTCGATACCTTGTTCAATCTCGTTACCGGCAAGTCTCTTTACTCGTTCTGTAACACATCATCCCGTGATCAACTCCTTGATCACATTGTGCACATTATGATGATGTCCTACCGAGTGGGCCTAGAGATACCTCTCCGTTTACACGGAGTGACAAATCCCAGTCTCGATTCGTGCCAACCCAACAGACACTTTCGGAGATACCCGTAGTGCACCTTTATAGCCACCCAGTTACGTTGTGACGTTTGGTACACCCAAAGCATTCCTACGGTATCCGGGAATTGCACAATCTCATGGTCCAAGGAAATGATACTTGACATTAGAAAAGCTTTAGCATACGAACTACATGATCTTTGTGCTAGGCTTAGGATTGGGTCTTGTCCATCACATCATTCTCCTAATGATGTGATCCCGTTATCAACGACATCCAATGTCCATGGTTAGGAAACCGTGACCATCTATTGATCAACGAGCTAGTCAACTAGAGGCTTACTAGGGACATGGTGTTGTCTATGTATCCACACATGTATCTGAGTTTCCTATCAATACAATTATAGCATGGATAATAAACGATTATCATGAACAAGGAAATATAATAATCAATTTATTATTGCCTCTAGGGCATATTTCCAACAGTCTCCCACTTGCACTAGAGTCAATAATCCAGTTCACATCGATATGTGATTAACACTCAAGGTCACATCTCCATGTGACTAACACCCAAAGAGTTTACTAGAGTCAATAATCTAGTTCACATTACCATGTGATTAACACTCGATGAGTTCTGGGTTTGATCATGTTATGCTTGTGAGAGATGTTATAGTCAACGGGTCTGAATCTTTCAGATCCGTATGTGCTTTACAAATCTCTATGTCATCTCCTAGATGCAGCTACCACGTTCTATTTGGAGCTATTCCAAATAACTGTTCTACTATACGAATCTTGTTTACTACTCAGAATAATCTGGATTAGTGTCAAAGTTCGCATCGGCGTAACCCTTTACGACGAACTCTTTTACCACCTCCATAATCGAGAAAATTCCTTAGTCCACTAGTTACTAAGGATAACTTTGACCGCTGTCCTGTGATCCTTTCTTAGATCACTATTGTACCCCTTGACTGACTCAAGGCAAGGCACATTTCAGATGCGGTACACAGCATAGCATACTGTAGAGCCTATGTCTTAAGCATAGGGCACGACCTTCGTCCTTTCTCTCTATTCTGCCGTGGTCAGGTTTCGAGTCTTACTCAATGTTCACACCTTATAACATAGCCAAGAACTCCTTCTTTGCCGATCCATTTTGAACTCCTTCAAAATCTTGTCACGGTATGTATTCATTTGAAAGTACTATTAAGCGTTTTGATCTATCCTTATAGATCTTAATGCTCAATACTCAAGTAGCCTAATCCAGGTTTTCCATTGAAAAACACTTTTCAAATAACTCTGCATGCTTTCCAGAAATTCTACATCATTTCTGATCAACAATATGTCAACAACATATACTCATCAGAAATTCTATAGTGCTCCCACTCACTTCTTTGGAAATACAAGTTTCTCATAAACTTTGTATACACCCAAAATCTTTGATCATCTCATCAAAGCGTACATTCCAACTCCGAGATGCTTACTCCAGTCCTTAGAAGGATTGCTGGAGCTTTGCATACTTATTAGCATCTTTCAGGATTGACAAAACCTTCCGGTTGTATCACATACAACCTTTCCTCAAGAAAATCGTCGAGGAAACAATGTTTTGACATCCTATCTGCAAGATTTCATAAATAATGCAGTAATCGCTAATATAATTCCAACAGACTCTTAGCATCGCTACGAGTGAGGAAGTCTCATCGTAGTGAACTCCTTGAACTTGTCGGAAAACATCTTGACGACAAGTCGAGCTTTCTTAATGGTGATACTTACCATCATTGTCCGTCTTCCTTTTAAAATCCATATGTACCTAACAGCCTTACGACCATCAGGTAGTTCTTCCAAAGTCTACACTTTGTTTTCATATATGGATCCTCTCTCGGATTATATGGCCTCGAGCCATTTATCGGAATCCGGGCCCACCATCGCTTCTCCATAGCTCGTAGGTTCATTGTTGTCTAGCAACATGACTTCCAAGACAGGATTACGTACCACTCTAAAGTAGTACGCATCCTTGTCATCCCACGAGGTTTGGTAGTGACTTGATCTGAAGTTTCATGATCACTATCATAAGCTTCCACTTCAATTTGTGCCACAGGAACATCTTCCTGTGCCCTACCACACACTAGTTGAAGAGACGATTCAATAACCTCATCAAGTCTCCACCATCCTCCCACTCAATTCTTTCGAGAGAAACTTTTCCTCGAGAAAGGACTCGATTCTAGAAACAATCCTTTATTGCTTTCGGATCTAAGACAGGAGGTATACCCAACTGTTTTGGGTGTCCTATGAAGATGTATTTATCCGCTTTGGGTTCGAGCTTATCAGCCTGAAACTTTTTCACATAAGCGTCGCAGCCCCAAACTTTTAAGAAATGACAGCTTAGGTTTCTCTAAACCATAGTTCATACGGTGTCATCTCATCGGAATTATGTGGTGCCCTATTTAAAGTGACTGTGGTTGTCTCTAATGCCTAACCCATAAACTATCGTGGTAATTCGATAAGAGACATCATGGTATGCATCATATCCAATAGGGTGCAGTTATGATGTTCGGACACACCATCACACTATGGTGTTCCAGGCTGTATTAGTTGTGAAACAATTTCCACAATGTCTTAATTCTGTGCCAAACTCGTAATTCAGATATTCATCTCTATGATCATATCATAGATCTTTTATCCTCTTGTCACGACGATCTTTCAACTTCACCCTGAAATTACTTGAACCTTTCAATAATTCAAACTCGTGATTCATCAAGTAAATATACTCAACATCTACTCAAATCATCTGTGAAGTAAGAACATAACGATATCCACTACATGCCTCAGCACTCATTGGACTGCACACATCAAAATGTATTACTTCCAACAAGTTGCTTTCTAGTTCCATTTTACTGAAAATGAGGCTTTCAGTCATCTTGCCCATGTGGTATGATTTGCATGTCTCAAGTGATTCAAAATCAAGTGAGTCCAAACGCTCCATTTGCATGGAGTTTCTTCATGTGTTTTATACCGATATGACTTAAGTGGCAGTGCCACAAGTAGGTGGTACTATCATTACTATCTTTTGGCATGAACATGTGTATCACTACGATCGAGATTCAATAAACCATTCATTTCAGGTGTAAGACCATTTGAAGGTATTATTCAAATAAATAGAGTAACCATTATTCTCTTCAAATGAATAATCGTATTGCGATAGACATAATCCAATCAGGTCTATGCGCAACGCAAACACCAATCTCGATGGTAGAGGGAGCGTGCAATGCTTGATCATATCAACATTGGAAACACTTCCAACACATATCGTCATCTCACCTTTAGCTAGTCTCCGTTTATTCCGTAGCTTTTATTTCGAGCTACTAACACTTAGCAACCGAACCGGTATCTAATACCCTGGTGCTACTAGGAGTACTAGTAAAGTACACATTAATATAATGTATATCCAATATACTTCTGTCGACCTTCTTCTCGTCTACCAAGTATCTAGGGTAATTCTGCTCCAGTGGCTGTTCCCCTTTATTACAGAAGCACTTAGTCTCGGGCTTGGGTTCAACTTTGGGTTTCTTCACTTGAGCAGCAACTGACTTGTCGTTTCATGAAGTATCCCTTTCTTGCCCTTGCCCTTCTTGAAACTAGTGGTTTCACCAACCATCAACAATTGATGCTCCTTCTTGATTTCTACTTTTGTGGTGTCAAACATCGCGAATATCTCAAGGATCATCATATATGTCCTTGATATATTATAGTTCATCACGAAGCTCTAGCAGCTTGGTGGTAATGACTTCGGAGAACCATCACTATTTCATCTGGAAGATCAACTCCCACTCGATTCAAGCGATTGTTGTACTCAGACAATCTGAGCACAAGTTCAACAATTGAGCTTTTCTCCCTTAGTTTGCAGGCTAAGAAAATTGTCAGAGGTCTTATACCTCTTGACGTGGGCACGAGCCTAACATCCCAATTTCAGCCCTCGAAACATCTCATATGTTTCATGACATTTCAAAACATCTTCGGTGCCTCAACTCTAAACCGTTTAACTGAACTATCATGTAGTTATCAAAATGTGTATGTCAGATGTTCGCAACATCCACATACAACGTTCGAGGTTCAGCACACTGAGCGGTGCATTAAGGACATAAGCCTTCTATGAAGCAATGAGGACAATCCTCAGTTTACGGACCTAGTCCGCATAATTGCTACTATCAACTAAATTTTCTCTAGGAACATATCTAAATAGTAGAACTGAAGCGCGAGCTATGAAATAATTTGCGAAGACCTTTTGACTATGTTCAGGATAATTAAGTTCATCTTATGAACTCCCACTCAGATAGACATCCCTCCAGTCATCTAAGTGATTACATGATCCGAGTTAACTAGGCCGTGTCCGATCATCATGTGAGACGGACTAGTCAATGTCGGTGAACATCTTCATGTTGATCGTATCTTCTATACGACTCATGCTCGACCTTTCGGTCTTCTGTGTTCCGAGGCCATGTCTGTACACATGCTAGGCTCGTCAAGTCAACCTAAGTGTTTTGCGTGTGTAAATCTGGCTTACATCCGTTGTATGTGAACGTAAGAATCTATCACACCCGATCATCACGTGGTGCTTCGAAACGACGAACTTTCGCAACGGTGCACAGTTAGGGGGAACACCTTCTTGAAATTTTAGTGAGGGATCATCTTATTTACTACCTTCGTGCTAAGTAAATAAGATGTATAAACATGATAAACATCACAAGCAATCAAATAGTGACATGATATGGCCAATATCATATTGCTCCTTTTGATCTCCATCTTCGGGGCTCCATGATCATCATCGTCACCGGCATGACACCATGATCTCCATCATCATGATCTCTATCATCGTGTCTTCATGAAGTTGTCTCTCAACTATTACTTCTACTACTATAGCTAACGGTTAGCAATAAAGTAAAGTAATTACATGACGTTTATGTTGACACGCAGGTCATAAATAAATTAAGACAACTCCTATGGCTCCTGCCAGTTGTCATACTCATCGACATGCAAGTCGTGATTCCTATTACAAGAACATGATCAATCTCATACATCACATATATCATTCATCACATCCTTTTGGCCATATCACATCACATAGCATACCCTGCAAAAACAAGTTAGACGTCCTCTAATTGTTGTTTGCATGTTTTACGTGGCTGCTATGGGTTTCTACCAAGAACGTTTCTTACCTACGCAAAGACCACAACGTGATATGCCAATTGCTATTTACCCTTCATAAGGACCCTTTTCATCGAATCCGATCCAACTAAAGTGGGAGAGACAGACACCCGCTAGCCACCTTTATGCAACTAGTGCATGTTCAGTCGGTGGAACCAGTCTCACGTTAGAGTACGTGTAAGGTCGGTCCGGGCTGCTTCATCCCACGATGCCGCCGAATCAAGATAAGACTAGTAACGGCAAGCATATTGAACAAAATCAATGCCCACAACTTCTTTGTGTTCTACTCGTGCATAGAATCTACGCATAGACCTAGCTCATGATGCCACTGTTGGGGAACGTAGCACAAATTCAAAATTTTCCTACGTGTCACCAAGATCTATCTATGGAGTCATCTAGCAACGAGGGAGGAGTGGATCTACATACCCTTGTAGATCGCGCGCGGAAGCATTCAAGAGAACGGGGTTGATGGAGTCGTACTCGTCGTGATCCAAATCACTGATGATCCTAGCGCCGAATGGACGGCACCTCCGCGTTCAACACACGTACGGAGCAGCGACATCTCCTCCTTCTTGATCCAGCAAGGGGGGAGGAGAGGTTGATGGATATCCAACAACACGACAGCGTGGTGGTGGAAGTAGCGGGATTCCAACAGGGCTTCGCCAAGCGCTGCGGGAGGAGGGAGATGTGTCATGGGAGGGAGAGGGAGGCGCCAGGGCTTAGGTTTGGTTGCCCTTCCTTCCCCCCACTATATATAGGGCCAAGGGAGAGAGGGAGGGCGCAGCCTTTCCCCTTCCTCCAAGGAAGGGTGCGGCCAAGGGGGGGAGTCCATCCTCCCCAAGGCACCTCGGAGGTGCCTTCCCCCTTTAGGACTCTCCCCTCCTCTTGTCCCTTTGGCGCATGGGCCTCTAGGGGCTGGTGCCCTTGGCCCATGTAGGCCAAGGCGCACCACCTACAGCCCATGTGGCCCCCGGGGCAGGTGGCCCCACCCGGTGGACCCCCGGGACCCTTCTGGTGGTCCCGGTACAATACCGGTGACCCCGAAACTTGTCCCGATAGCCGCACTTCCTATATATAATTCTTTACCTCCGGACCATTCCGGAACTCCTCGTGACGTCCGGGATCTCATCCGGGACTCCGAACAACTTTCGGATTACCGCATACTAATATCTCTATAACCCTAGCGTCACCGAACCTTAAGTGTGTAGACCCTACGGGTTCGGGAGACATGCAGACATGACCGAGATGACTCTCCGGTCAATAACCAACAGCGGGATCTGGATACCCATGTTGGCTCCCACATGTTCCACGATGATCTCATCGGATGAACCACGATGTCAAGGACTTAATCAATCCCGTATACAATTCCCTTTGTCTAGCGGTATGATACTTGCCCGAGATTCGATCGTCGGTATCCCGATACCTTGTTCAATCTCGTTACCGGCAAGTCTCTTTACTCGTTCCATAACACATCATCCCGTGATCAACTCCTTGATGACATTGTGCACATTATGATGATGTCCTACCGAGTGGGCCCAGAGATACCTCTTCGTTTACACGAAGTGACAAATCCCAGTCTCGATTCGTGCCAACCCAACAGACACTTTCGGAGATACCCGTAGTGCACCTTTATAGCCACCCAGTTACGTTGTGACGTTTGGTACACCCAAAGCATTCCTACGGTATCCGGGAATTGCACAATCTCATGGTCTAAGGAAATGATACTTGACATTAGAAAAGCTTTAGCATACGAACTACATGATCTTTGTGCTAGGCTTAGGATTGGGTCTTGTCCATCACATCATTCTCCTAATGATGTGATCCCGTTATCAACGACATCCAATGTCCATGGTCAGGAAACCGTGACTATCTATTGATCAACGAGCTAGTCAACTAGAGGCTTACTAGGGACATGGTGTTGTCTATGTATCCACACATGTATCTGAGTTTCCTATCAATACAATTATAGCATGGATAATAAACGATTATCATGACCAAGGAAATATAATAATCAATTTATTATTGCCTCTAGGGCATATTTCCAACACAAATACCTCCCACTAAAGCTCAAAGGACCAGCGCGGCATTGGCTTAACAGCTTGCCGGCGGACTCCATTAGTTGTTGGGAAGATCTGGAAGCCGCATTCCTCAACAACATTCAGGGCACTTATGTGCGACCACCAGACACCGATGACTTGAGCCACATAATTCAGTAGCTGGAAGAGTCGGCCAGGCAATTCTGGACTCGGTTCCTTACAAAGAAAAATCAAATCGCCGACTGTCCGGATGCAGAGGCCTTAGAGGCTTTCAAACACAACATCCGAGACGAGTGGCTAGCCCGGCACCTTGGTCAGGAAAAGCCGAAATCTATGGCAGCTCTCACGACGCTCATGACCCGCTTTTGTGCGGGAGAAGACAGCTGGCTGGCTTGTAGTAATAACATATCAAAGAACCATGGTACCTCCGATACCAAGGACGGCAATAGAAGGTCACATCGCAACAAACATAAGCGCCGCATTAACAGCAAAAATACCGAGGATACGGCAGTCAATGCCGGATTCAAAGGCTCTAAACCCGGTCAGCGGAAAAAGCCATTCAAACAAAGTACGCCGGGTCCGTCCAACTTGGACCGTATACTCGATCGCTCGTGTCAAATACATGGCACCCCAGACAAGCCGGCCAATCACACCAACAGGGATTGTTGGGTGTTCAAGCAGGCCGACAAGTTAATTGCCGAATACAAGGACAAGGGGCCGCATAGCGATGACGAGGAGGAGCCCCGGCGGCCGCACACCGGAGGACAGAAGAGGTTTCCCCCACAAGTGCGGACAGTGAACATGATATACGCAACCCACATCCCCAAGAGGGAGCGGAGGCGTGCGCTCAGGGACGTATATGCGTTGGAGCCAGTCGCCCCAAAGTTCAACCCTTGGTCCTCCTGTCCGATCACCTTCGATCGCAGGGACCACCCCACTAGTATCCGTCATGGCGGATTCGCCGCACTGGTCCTAGACCCAATTATTAATGGATTTCACCTCACTCAAGTCCTTATGGATGGCGGCAGCAGCCTGAACCTGCTTTATCAGGACACAGTGCGCAAAATGGGTATAGACTCCTCAAGGATCAAACCCACAAAAACGACCTTTAAACGCGTCATTCTAGGTGTAGAGGCCCATTGCACGGGCTCAATTACACTGGAAGTGGTCTTCGGATCCCCGAATAACTTCCGAAGCGAAGAGTTAATCTTCGATATAGTCCCGTTCCGCAGTGGTTATCACATGCTGCTCGGGCGAACCGCATTTGCTAGATTCAATGCGGTACCGCATTATGCATACCTCAAGCTCAAGATGCCAGGACCTCGCGGAGTTATTACAGACAATGGAAACACAGAGCGCTCTCTCCGAACAAAGGAGCACACCGCGGCCCTCGCAGCAGAAGCGCAAAGCAGCCTCTCAAGGCAATCAACCAGTTCGGCACTTCAAAGCCCGGACACCTTCAAGCTCGCTCGGAGAAATCGGCAAATAGACCGCCTGGCGCGATCTGAGCTTGCGTAGCAATACGGCGGCCACCCCAATCCTAGCCCAATGGCGAAACTCATGCCACGCGTACATAATTACGCATTAAAAATACCATGGGCACAGGTGGGGAGGGGGGCACAATTGTGGAACGCCCCAAGACGCGGCTTAAACCGCACTAGGGGCTTCCCGTTTGGTTATTTTTTTCAGGACCTTAATCTCTGGAAACACTGCCCGGCAGCACTATTGCCGAACACATGATGCAGCAACCAAGGAGGCAGACAGCTACGTCATACCATGGAATTCCCAGGTGGATTACAGTAATGAGTGAAATATTCGATTTAATATCATTCCTCAGCTTGCCCTTGGAAGGGACATAGTCCCACTCTTTGCTTATCACACTATCTGTATCACTCTGCTTTAACGCAATTTTTTGAATAAACAATGCATGACATTACGACTATTATTGCATTCTTGTTATATATATATATATATATATATATATATATATATATATATATATATATGTGTGTGTGTGTGTGTGTGTGTGTGTGTGTGTGTGTGTGTGTGTTCATTAATGACGCCTTGCAACCGTACACTTTGGTACGGCCAATACACCAGGGGCTTACGTACCCCACAATACGGTGTGAAAAGTCCGAACACTTTCACAAGTGTGTCACCCCGAACTTATAGCATTATATGCATCAGCTCCGAATCATGTCTTTGGTCAAATGTTGGGTTTGCCCGGCTCCTATGTTTTGGTACCTTACATTCCGCTCTATCGGCTAAGGTAGCGCTAGGAGAACTACTGTGATTGTGCCCCAGTTCTGCTGGGTTCAGCACCTCAGTAGAGAAAGCTAAAACTGACTGTCATGATAATGTGAGAGACTGGTCGCTGTTCGGCGAGGTTTTCGAGTCACTAAAGACTTATGCCGCTTAGAGCGAGGGGCCGGCCCTGTCCGGCTTAAAGGCGTGTATCGCGCCCCAAATTCAGCCTTCCGAATACCAGGGGCTTCACCGAAATTTAAAATTATAGAATTCTATGGCTAAGTGAGAGTGATAAAGCATTATTAGTCTGGTTGCCTTGTTCGCTGTGCTGAGCACCTCCCTCGAAGGACCCAAACATGGGAACAAGAGTGCTCAGGTTTATCCCGAACATCCCAGCACTCGTGGCATGGGGGCAAAAGCTGAGGACTATCCATCTCTCAGATTGGATAAACAGCCAAACAAAAGATGATATTTTAAATTCAAACAAGTGTTGCACAGCGCATATGAAACAAGTTTTCATAAATACAAGATAAAATGAGCAAGTCTCACTCAAATATTACATCTTTTGAACACTTGTCCGCTATGAGACGGGCACCCGGCAGAACACCCTCGTAGTACATCTCGGGGTGGCGGTGCTCCTTGCCCTCTGGCGGCCCCTCCTTGATCAGCTTCACGGCGTCTAGCTTAACCCACTGCAATTTCACACAGGCGAAAGCCCGGCATGCACCCTCAATGCAGACAGATCGCTTGACGACCTCCAGCCGCGGGCAGGCATCCACAAGCCGCCTCACCAAGCCGAAGAAGCTGTTCGGAAGGGCGTCGCCAGGCCACAGCCGGACTATAAAGCCCTTTATGGCCTGATCGGCCGCCTTATGTAGATCGACCATCTGCTTCAGCTGGTCGCTCATTGGCACCGGATGTTCGGCCTCAGCATACTGAGACCAGAACAGCTTCTCCGTTTAGCTTTCATCCTCGGCCTGGTAAAATTGTGCGGCATCGAACACGCTGCGGGGCAAATCTGCGAATGCTCCTGGAGAGCTCCGGATTCAGGTAAGTAATCGGCAATTTACTTTTACATGCTTGCTTTGCATATAGAAAGCCTTACCCGCCGCTATCTTCTTCATTGCGTCGATCTCCTGGAGGGCCCTTTGGGCTTCGGCCTTGGCACTTTTTGCGCTCTTGAGGGCCGCGGCAAGCTCAGACTCCCGCGTCTTTGAGTCAAGCTCCAACGCCTCGTGCTTCGCCACGAGAGCCTGGAGCTCTTGCTGCACCTCGCCCACCCGAGCCTCGTGCTTCTCTCACTCGGTGTGCTCCTTGGCCGCGTTATCTTCGGCCTTGGTTAGCGCTTGCTTCAGGGTCACCACCTCGGTCGTGGCCCCTGGCGAATATACGATGATCCTATCATTTTGCAATCGCGTCTTCTTTTATATATACATATCTATAGATAGGGTATTACTTACCCTTGTTCTCCTCGAGCTACCTCTTGACAAGGTCGAGCTCTTTCCTGGACCCCTCAAGGTCAAGCTTCAGTACGGCGACCTCCGCAGTCAGTGGGGCAGACGCCAGCAACGAAGCCTGCATATGCATATTGACATACTTACATTAGACTCCTGCGATTTTATTTGATCCTCTGTTCGGCTTTTCTTTGTGAACACCGAACAAAGCATCAGGGGCTACTGTCTATGCGGTAATATTTCTACTACATTTTAAAACACTTACCTCAAAGCCTGTTAGAAGGCTGGCATAGGCTTCAGTCAACCCGCTCTTGGCGGACTCAACCTTCTGGACCACCGCACTCATAATAGTACGGTGCTCCTCATCGATGGAAGCGCTGCGAAGCGCTTCCAGCAAATTGTCCAGCGCCTCTGGTTGGACAGAGGTCACCGGCACAGGCGTCTTGCCCCTCTTAGAAGGAGGCCGCCTGCCCGAGCCCGGAACCACTGGAGGTTCCGGCGTGGTGTTCGGCTGAGGGCCGAACTCGGAGCTCTCAGGGGCCCCGTCCCCTCGGCTGCCGGAGTCCGAAAGGTCGCCTTGAGGCGCCTTCGGGACTGTCTCCCCTCGATCCGGTGCCTCTTGAGATAGCACCTCGGCGTCGTCGGCAGGATGAGGGGAGGTGGCGGTCGGGACTGGATCGCTATGCATGTCCGACGAGCCCAGGGAGCCGTCCGATGATACATCGATACTGGCTCGTGGCGGCCTGCATAATTATGTTCGGCGTTAGGGAAAGCAGTGCGACAAAGGAATGTTATGAGTTACTCTGGTATCCGAATACTTACGATCTCCCCAGGGGCTTGGCCCTGGGCAACCACTCATCTTCGCCTTCGTCGGCGGCGGTGGAACTGTCTGGAAGGAGAGTCCTTCCCTTCTTGGACCCTTCGCCCCCCCCCCCAGTTGGGGCGGCCTTCCTTTTCTTATCTTCCCCAGTCAGAGGGGGAGCATCTTCTTCTTCTTCCTCGTCTTCGAGGGAGGAGTGCGCCGCAGAGTCATCGGACGGTGAGTCCGACGACGCCTGCCGTCAGGAACTCTTTCGAGTTCCCTTGGTCTTCTTGGTCTTCTCCGGCACCGTATAAGGAGTCGGAGTCAGCATCTTCGCCAGGAGAGCGTCAGCTGGGCCTTTGGGCAAAGGAGCCGGACAGTCGACCTATCCGGCCGTCTCCTGCCAGTCCTGTCAAAGGTACGGGAGTTTAGATCCCGCATGGAGTCAATCTATAAAAAATAAGTATCCTGTGAAAGGTAAAGCAGCTTACCGCACTGGCTTGGTGCTTCGCGCTGAATCCGCGATCCTCGGTAATGGGAGGGGGGACCTCGGCGCTTTTGAACAGCACCGTCCAAGCATCTTCGTGAGTTGTGTCGAAGAGCCTGTTCAGAGTTCGGTGCTGCGCAGGGTCAAACTCCCACAAGTTGAACTCCCGTTGTTGGCACGGGAGGATCCGGCGGTGGAGCATGACCTGGACCACGTTGACAAGTTTGAGCTTCTTGTTCACCATGTTCTGAATACATGTTTGGAGTCCGGTCAGCTCTCCCAAACTACCCCAGGACAGGCCCTTCTCTTTCCGGGAGGTGAGCCGCGTGGGGATGCCAGGTCGGAACTCGGGGGCCGCTGCCCATGCAGGGTCGCGCGGCTCGGTGATGTAGAACCACCCCGATTGCCACCCCTTTATGGTTTCCACAAAGGAGCCCTCGAGCCATGTTACGTTGGGCATCTTGCCCACCATGGCACCTCCGCACTCCGCCTGGCGGCCGCCCACAACCTTCGGCTTGACATTGAAGGTCTTCAACCATAAGCCGAAGTGGGGCTTGATGCGGAGGAAGGCCTCGCACACAATGATAAACACCGAGATGTTGAGGATGAAGTTCGGGGCCAGATCGTGGAAATCTAGGCCGTAATAGAACATGAGCCCCCGGACGAATGGGTGGAGAGGGAATCCCAGTCCGCGGAGGAAATGCGTGAGGAACACTACCCTCTCATGGGGCCTGGGGGTGGGGATGAGCTTCCCCTCATCTGGGAGCAGGTGCGCGATGTCGTCGGGCAAGTATCCGGCTCTCCTCAGCTTCTTGATGTCTCCATCCATGACGGAGGAGACCATCCACCTGCCTCCCGCTCCGGACATGGTTGGAGAAGGTTGAGGTGGGAAGTGCGGACTTGGGCACTAGAGCTCGAGTGTGCGAAAACGGATGAGCAAAGGAGGAAGAAAGCATGGATAGAAAGGTGAATCCTTATCCCTTTATATGGGCGGACGAAACTAAGCGTCCCCACTTGCTTGGTAAAACTCGCTTATCCCCCAAGCGCCGTAATCGATGGCGCGGTTGGGTTACCCACACCCGTATTGATGAGAATCCTGTAATAAGGGGACACGATCTCTGCTTTGACAAGACGTGTCGAAAAACTGCCTCGCGTTATGTGCGGGGCTAGTTAAAGGAAACGGTTCAAATAATCACCGGGCCATGACATAACGTCATACTGTCAAAACAAGTCAGCAAATTAGATTTGCGGAAATATTATTCTCTCTACGGAAGTATGTGGAACTTATGTTGCAGGGTCGGACACTACCCTCGTATTCAAATTCTTCTGTGATGTATTCGGAGGAGGAACCCACCTTGCAATGCCGAAGACAATACTGCGCGCCGGACTCATCGTCATTGAAGCCTGGTTCAGGGGCTACTGAGGGAGTCCTGGATTAGGGGGTCTCCGGACAGCCAGATTATATCCTTTGGCCGGACTATTAGACTATGAAGATACAAGATTGAAGACTTCGTCTCGTGTCCGGATAGGACTCTACTTGGCATGGAAGGCAAGCTAGGCAATACGGATATGGATATCTCCTCCTTTGTAACCGACCTTGTGTAACCCTAACCCTCCCTGGTGTCTATATAAACCAGAGGGTTTTAGTCTGTAGGACAACATACAATCATACCATAGGCTAGCTTCTAGGGTTTAGCCTCTCTGATCTCGTGGTAGATCTACTCTTGTACTACCCATATCATCAATATTAATCAAGCAGGACATAGGGTTTTACCTCCATCAAGAGGGCCCAAACCTGGGTAAAACATTGTGTCCCCTGCCTCCTATTACCACTCGGTCTAGATGCACAGTTCGGGACCCCCTACCCGAGATCCGCCGGTTTTGACACCGACAGCAATTCTGCTGAAAACAGCGTCAGTCCGGGTAAGTTCCATTCAAATCATGCAAGTTAGAGTCCAAAACAAGGGCAAAAGTGTTTGGAAAAGTAGATACGACGGAGACGTATCAACTCCCCCAAGCTTAAACCTTTGTTTGTCCTCAAGCAATTCAGTTGATAAACTGAAAGTGATAAAGAAAAACTTTTACAAACTCTGTTTGCTCTCGTTGTTGTAAATATGTAAAGCCAGCATTCAAGTTTTCAACAAAGATTTTGAACTAACCATATTCACAATAACTCTTAGGTCTCATGTTTACTCATATCAATGGCATAATTAGCTAGCGAGCAATAATAACAAATCTCGGATGACAACACTTTCTCAAAATAATCATGATATGATATGACAAGATGGTATCTCGCTAGCCCTTTCTAAGACCGCAAAACATAAATGCAGAGCACCTTTAAAGATCAAGGACTGACTAGACATTGTAATTCATGGTAAAAGAGATCTAGTCAAGTCATACTCAATGTAAACTAACAGTACGAGATGCAAATGAGAGAAGTGCTCTCCAACTGGTGATTTTTAATAAGAGGATGATGACTCAACATAAAAGTATATAGATAGGCCCTTCGCATAGGGAAGCAGGGATTTGTAGAGGTGCCAGAGCTCGGTTTTGAAATAGATATGAATAATACTTTGAGCGGTATACTTTCATTGTCAACATAACAACCAAGAGATCTCGATATCTTCCATGCTACACACAATATAGGCGGTTCCCAAACAGAATGGTAAAGTTTATACTCCCCCTCCACCAACAAGCATCAATCCATGGCTTGCTCCAAACAACGAGTGCCTCCAACTAACAAGAGTCCCGGGGGAGTTTTGTTTGCAGTTATTTTGATTTCATTTGCATAAAGCATGGGACTGGGCATCCCGGTGACCAGCCACTTTCTCGTGAGTTTGGAGCAGAGTCCACTCCTCTTGAGAATAACCTGCCTAGCATGGAAGATAGAGACATCCCTAGTTGATACATGAGTTATTCGAGCATACAAAACAGGATGTTTATTTGAAGGTTTTAGAGTTCGGCACATACAAATTTACTTGGAACGGCAGGTAGATACCGTATATAGGTAGGTATGGTGGACTCATATGGAATAACTTTGGGGTTTATGGAATTGGATGCACAAGCAGTATTCCTGCTTAGTATAAGTGAAGGCTAGAAAAAAACTGGGAAGCAACCAGCTAGAGAGCGACAACAGTCATGAACATGCATTAAAATTAATCAACACCGAATGCAAGAATGAGTAGGATATAATGCACCACGAACATAAATATCGTAGAGCCTATGTTGATTTTGTTTCAACTACATGTGTGAACATGTGCCAAGTCAAGCCACTCGAATCATTCAAAAGAGGATACCACCCTATCATACCACATCACAACCATTTTAATAGCATGTTGGCACGCAAGGTAAACCATTATAAGCTCCTAGCTAATTAAGCATGGCATAAGCAACTACAATCTCTAATTGTCATTGCAAATATGTTTCTTTCATAATAGGCTAAATCAGGAACGATGAACTAATCATATTTACAAAAACAAGAGAGGTCGAGTTCATACTAGCTTTTCTCATCTCAATAAGTTCATCATATAATCATCATTATTGCCTTTCACTTGCACGACCGAATAGTGTGGAAAATAATAATAGTGCACGTGCATTGGACTAAGCTGGAATCTGCAAGCATTCAATTCAAGAGAGAAGACAAGGTAATATGGGCTCTTTGTTAGATCAACAATAATGCATATAAGAGCCACTTAACATTTTCATTATGGTCTTCTCCTCTCGACCCCCAAAGAACAAGAAAAGAAATAAAACTATCTACATAGGAGAGCTCCCACCAAGCAAAAGAAGAACGAGAAATCTTTTTGGGTTTTCTTTTTAATTACTACCACTACAGGCATGGAAGGTAAACTAACTAAGAGCTACAACTATTTTTTTTGGTTTTTCTTAAGGTTTATCAAACACACAAGAAGAAATCATAAGAAGGGAAATAAACTACCATGGATATTACAATGAAAAAGTATGAGCACCGACAACTAGCATGAGTGTGTGAACATGAATGTAATGTCGGTGAGAAATACGTACTCCCCCAAGCTTAGGTTTTTTGGCCTAAGTTAGTCTATGGCCACGGCTGGCCTGGCGGATATCCAAAGTAATAGCTGGGGTCGTACTTGGATGCAGCGGCAATTGCCTGATGAGCTGCAGCTTGGAGGCGATTTGTCTCCGCCCTCCTCTCGTACTCGGTCGCCTCCTCCCTGGTTATAACATATCTCCCCTTTGCCTTAAAGTCAAAGAAAGTAGGGGCAGGAACAGCGACGTGATAGGTGCATCGTCTATCAAAGATTAGTCAGTACTGGACGAAATGATCGTTCCTCTCAACAAACTGATGACGAACCATAGCCTCATAATCTAAATAAGAAGGAGGCAACTCAATATCATCTCCACATATGGGTATCTCAAGAAAGTTAGCTATACGGATTGCATAAATTCAACCAAAGAAATCTCCATGAATACGATTATTATGCAACCTACGTGCAGCGATAGCCCCCAAGTCGTATTGTTTATCTCCTAAAATAGCGCTTCTGAGAACGCTAAGATCAGGCACACACATGTGACATGCTTCATCTTTACCATTAATGCATCTACCTATGAAGAGAGCAAAAAAATGTATAGCAGGAAAATGAATGCTCCCTATGGTAGCTTGCCTCACATCTCTAGATTCCCCCACAGTTATACTAGCAAGAAAATCTCTAAATTCAGACTTGCGAGGTTCACTAACATCACCCCACTGTGGGAGTTTACAAGCAGTGGTAAAATCTTCTAAGTCCATTGTATAAGATTTATCATAAAGATCAAACAGGATAGTTTGAGAAATGCGAGATGATGAGAATTTAAACCTTCTCACAAATGAATCAGTTAAATAGAGCTATTGGCGGCACTTATTTGCCTAGAAGCTCTCAAGGTCAGCATTACGCACATAAGCTTCAAATTCCTCCTTGATTCCCACTCGAACCATGAAGTCCTCTGACGACCATTCGCAGGGCCGCACTTGAGCATCCCTTGGTGGTTCCTCGTCCGCATCGCGTATTGCGAGTCTGGGTGCTTCCTTCCTTGAAGAACCACCTTGGTACATTTTCCTAAACATATTTCTTCCTTTGAAAAATTTCTAATTTTTTTAGTAACTTCAAAATAAAAGTGAACCAAACTCAACAATATTGATAGCAACTACTCCTACAAGTGCCTAGAGGCAATATCATGCATTAAAACTACTTTTGACCATATAAATTTGACATGCAAGCTCAAGAACAGGGTCACCTAAGCAGCAAAAATTTGCAATGAATAAAGCACTAGAACAAAAACTAATTGGACCATTGGAGGAGTCACATACCAAAGAACAATCCCCCAAAGCAGTTTTGTGAATGGAGCTTTGAGCAAGGAGATCGAAAATGGCAGCAAGATGAGCTTGGACTCGGGTTTGAGCTGGCTAGTGATGTTTTTGGGAGGAAGAAGGAGTGTGTGGTAGCTGGAATAAGTGGAGGGGAGCCACCATGGGCCCACGAGGCAGGGGCGCGCCCAGGGGGTGGGCGCGCCCTGGACCCTTGTGGCCAGGTGCTTGCTCCCCCTGTTGTGTTCTCAGTGCCAGATATTCTCAAATATTCTAGAAAAAATCATATTTAATTTTCAGGGCATTTGGAGAACTTTTATTTTCGGGGTATTTTTTATTGCATTGATAATTCAGAAAACAGACAGAAAAATATTATTTTTGATTTATTTAATATAAATAACCGAAAGTGAAAAGAGGGTACAGAGAGTTGTGTTTTCTAAATTCATCCATCTCATGCTCATCAAAAGGAATCCACTAACAAGGTTGACCAGGTCTTGTTAACAAACTCATTCCGAATAACATGGAACCGGAGAATTTTCGAATAACACTAGGTTACCTCAACGGGGATATGCATGTCCCCAACAATAAGAATATCATATTTCTTCTTGACAGTAGGAAGAGGAAATTCAAAACCTCCAATAGTGATTGTTGAAAATTTTCCAATAGAATTGATACTGTGGACTTGAGGTTGTTTCCTCGGAAAGTGTACCGTATGCTCATTACCATTAACATGAAAAGTGACATTGCCTTTGGTGCAATGCAGTATTCAAAAAGGTTCTTCCAAGAATAATAGACATACTATCATCCTCGGGAATATCAAGAATAACAAAGTCCGTTAAGATAGTAACATTTGCAACCACAATAGGCACATCCTCACAAACACCGACAGGTATAGCAGTTGATTTATCAGCCATTTGCAAAGATATTTCAGTAGGTGTCAACTTATTCAAATCAAGTCTACGATATAAAGACAGAGGCATAACACTAACACCGGCTCCAAGATCACATAAAGTATTTTTAACATAGTTTATTTTAATGGAGCATGGTATAGTTGGTTGATGTCTACTACACAACCTTCTTCTTGTAGACATTGTTGGGCCTCCAAGTGCAGAGGTTTGTAGGACAGTAACAAATTTCCCTCAAGTGGATGACCTAAAGTTTATCAATCCGTAGCAGGCGTAGGATGAAGATGGTCTCTCTCAAGCAACCCTGCAACCAAATAACAAAGAGTCTCTTATGTCTCCAACACACCCAATACAATGGTAAATTGTATAGGTGTACTAGTTCGGCGAACAGATGGTGATACAAGTGGTATATGGATGGTAGATAAAGGTTTTTGTAATCTGAAAATATAAAAACAGCAAGGTAACTAATGATAAAAGTGAGAACAAATGGTATTGCAATGCGTTGAAACAAGTCCTAGGGTTCATAATTTCACTAGTGCAAGTTCTCTCAACAATAATAACATAATTGGATCATATAACTATCCCTCAACATGCAACAAAGAGTCACTCCAAAGTCACTAATAGCAGAGAACAAACGAAGAGATTATGGTAGGGTACGAAACCACCTCAAAGTTATCCTTTCTGATCGATCTATTCAAGAGTCTGTAGTAAAATAACACGAAGCTATTCTTTCCGTTCAATCTATCATAGAGTTCATACTAGAATAACACCTTAAGACACAAATCAGCCAAAACCCTAATGTCACCTAGATACTCCAATGTCACCTCAAGTATCCATGGGTATGATTATACGATATGCATCACACAATCTCATATTCATCTATTCAAACCAACACAAAGTACTTCAAAGAGTGCCCCAAAGTTTCTACTGGAGAGTCAAGACAAAAACATGTGCCAACCCCTATGCATAAGTTCATGGAACTCGCAAGTTGATCACCAAAACATACATCAAGTGGATCACGTGTTATCCCATTGTCACCACAGATAAGCACATGCAAGACATACATCAAGTGTTCTCAAATCCTTAAAGACTCAATCCGATAAGATAACTCCAAAGGGAAAACTCAATTCATCACAAGAGAGTAGAGGGGGAGAAACATCATAAGATCCAAATATAATAGCAAAGCTCACGATACATCAAGATCGTACCACCTCAAGAACATGAGAGAGAGAGAGAGAGATCAAACACATAGCTACTGGTACATACCCTCAGCCCTGAGGGAGAACTACTCCTTCCTCGTCATGGAGAGCACCGGGATGATGAAGATGGCCACCGGTGAGGGGTTCCCCCCTCCGGTAGGGTGCCAAAACGGGTCTAGATTGGTTTTCGATAGCTACGGAGGCTTCTGGCGACGGAACTCCCAATTTATTGTGCCCCCCGATGTTTTTAGGGTATATGGGTATATTTGGGAGGAAGAAGTACGTCGGTGGACCTCCGGGCTGTCCACGAGGCAGGGGGGCGCCCCCCCCACCCTCGTGGGCAGTCCGGGACTCTCCTGGTCCATCTCCAATACTTCGTGGGCTTCTTCTGGTCCAAAAATAAGTTTTGTGAAGTTTCAGGTCAATTGGACTCCGTTTGATTTTCCTTTTCTGCGATACTCTAAAACAAGGAAAAAATAGAAACCGGCACTGGGCTCTGGGCTAATAGGTTAGTCCCAAAAATAATATAGAAGTGCATAATAAAGCCCATAAACATCCAAAACAGATAATATAATAGCATGGAACAATCAAAAATTATAGATACGTTGGAGACGTATCATTGGTACTCCTGGATCTCCAAGTTTCTTTGGTATTCCACCCTTAAAAGTATAATTAGCAAGCATGGTGGAAATTTCAGCTTCCGGTATCTTTATTTTATTTGTAACAATTTCCTTCATATATTTAGCATAAGGATTCATTTTAAGCATATCAGTCAAACGCATACGCAAAAAGATAGGTCTAATCATTTCAGCAAAGCGCTCAAAATCCTCATCATCCATTTTCTTGGATGGTTTAGGAGGAAAGGGCATGGGTTTCTGAACCCATGGTTCTCTTTCTTTACCGTGCTTCCTAGCAACAAAGTCTCTCTTATCATAACGTTGATTCCTTGATTGTGGGTTATAAAGATCAATAGCGGGTTCAATCTCTACATCATTATCATTGCTACGTTGAGCATCAACATGAACATCATCATTAACATTATCACTAGGTTCATGTTCATTACTAGATTGTGTTTCAGCATCAGAGATAGAAATATCATTGGGATTCTCAGGTGTGTCAACAACAGGTTCACTAGAAGCATGCAAAGTCCTATCATTTTTCTTTCTCTTCCTTTTAGAGGGACTAGGTGCATCTATGGTAGTTCTTTGAGAATCTTGCTCAATTCTCTTAGGGTGGCCCTCAGGATACAAAGGTTCCTGAGTCATTTTACCACCTCTAGTCATAACTCTAACAGCAGTATCATTCTTCTTACTGTTTAATTCATTGAGCAAATCATTCTGAGCTTTAAGCACTTGTTCTACTTGAGTGGTAACCATAGAAGCATGTTTACTAATAAGTTTAAGTTCACCTTTAACATTAGCCATATAATCACTCAAGTGTTCAATCATGTAAGCATTATGTTTCAATTTTCTACCAACATAAGCATTAAAATCTTCTTGCTTAACCATAAAGTTATCAAATTCATCTAAGCATTGGCTAGCAAACTTAGCAGGAGGGATTTCAGCTTTATCATATCTATAGAGAGAATTTACCTTTACTACATGTGTCGGGTTATCGAGACCATGTGTTTCTTCAACAGGCGGCAAATTAAGACCATGTATTTCTTCAATAGGAGGTAAATTCTTAACATCTTCAGCTTTAATACCTTTTTCTTTCATAGATTTCTTTGCCTCTTGCATATCTTCAGGACTGAGAAATAGAATACCCCTTTTCTTTGGAGTTGGCTTAGGATTTGGTTCAGGAAGTGTCCAATTATTTTCATTGGTCAACATATTATTCAATAGAATTTCATCTTGATCAACAGTTATTTCCCTGAAAACACAACTAGCACAACTATCCAGGTAATCTCTGGAAGCATCGGTTAGTCCATTATAAAAGATATCAAGTATTTCTCTTCTTGAGAGGATGATCAGGCAAAGCATTAAGTAATCGAAGAAGCCTACCCAAAGCTTGTGGGAGACTCCCTTCTTCAATTTGCACAAAATTATATATTTCCCTTAAAGCAGCTTGTTTCTTATGAGCAGGGAAATATTTAGCAGAGAAGTAGTAAATCATATCCTGGGGACTACACACACAACCAGGATCAAGAGAATTAAACCATATCTTAGCATCACCCTTTAATGAGAATGGAAATAATTTAAGGATAAAATAGTAGCGAGTTTTCTCATCATTAGTAAACAGGGTAGATATATCATTTAATTTAGTAAGACGTGCCACAATAGTTTCAAATTCATAGCCATAGAAAGGATCAGATTCAACCAAAGTAATTAACTCAGGATCAACAAATAAATCATAATCCTTATCAGTAACAAAGATAGGTGATGTAGCATAAGCAGGATCATATTTCATTCTAGCATTCAAAGTTTTTTGTTTCAGCTTAGCTAGTAGTTTCTTAAGATCACTTCTATCATTGCAAGCAAGAAAGTCTCTAGCAGTTTCTTCATCCATAACATAACCCTCAGGAACAACAGGCAATTCATATCTAGGGGGAGAATCTTCATCATCACTTTCATCAATATTATCAGTTTCAATAATTTCATTCTCTCTAGCCCTAGCAAGTTGTTCAGCAAGAAATTCACAAAGTGGCATAGTAGTATCAAACATAGAAGTAGTTTCATGATAAGTATCATGCATAGCAGAAGTGGCATCATCAATAACATGCGACATATCAGAATCAATAGCAGAAGCAGGTTTTGGTGTCGCAAGCTTACTCAAAACAGAAGGTGAATCAAGTGCAGAGCTAGATGGCAGTTCCTTACCTCCCCTCGTAGTTGAGGGATAAATCTTGGTTCTTGGATCTTTAAAATTCTTCATAATGATAAGCAGATATAAATCCCAAGTGACTCAAAGAATAGAGCTATGCTCCCTGGCAATGGCGCTAGAAAATAGTCTTGATAACCCACAAGTATAGGGGATCGCAACAGTTTTCGAGGGTAGAGTATTCAGCCCAAATTTATTGATTCGACACAAGGGGAGCCAAAGAATAATCTCAAGTATTAGCAGCTGAGTTGTCAATCCAAGCACACCTGGAAATTTAATATCTGCAGCAAAGTGTTTAGTAGCAAAGTAATATGATAGTAGTGGTAACGATAGCAAAGGTAACGGTGGCAAAAGCAATGTTTTTGGGTTTTGTAGTGATTATAACAGTAGCAACGGAAAAGTAAATAAGCGAAGAACAATATATGGAAAAGCTCGTAGACATTGGATCAGTGATGGAGAATTATGCCAGATGCGATCGATCATGTAACAGTCATAACATAGGGTGACACAGAACTAGCTCCAGTTCATCAATGTAATGTAGCCATGTATTCCGAATATAGTCATACGTGCTTATGGAAAAGAACTTGCATGACATCTTTTGTCCTACCCTCCCGTGGCAGCGGGGTCCTAATGGAAACTAATGGATATTAAGGCCTCCTCTTAATATAGTACCGGACCAAAGCATTAACACATAGTGAATACATGAACTCCTCAAACTACGGTCATCACCGGTAAGTATCCCGATTATTGTCACTTTGGGGTTAACGGATCATAACACATAATAGGTGGCTATAGAATTTCAAGATAGGATCTAGAACTCTCATATATTGATGAAAACATAATAGGTTCAGATCTGAAATCATGGCACTCGGGCCCTAGTGACAAGCATTAAGCATAGCAAAGTCATAGCAACATCAATCTCAGAACATAGTGGATACTAGGGATCAAACCCTAACAAAACTAACTCGATTACATGATAAATCTCATCCAACCCATCACCGTCCAGCAAGCCTATGATGCAATTACTCACACACGGCGGTGAGCATCATGAAATTGGTTATGGAGGAAGGTTGATGATGACGATGGCGACGGATTCCCCTCTCCGGAGCCCCGAACGGACTCCAAATCAGCCCTCCCGAGAGAGTTTAGGGCTTGGCGGCGGCTCCGTATTGTAAAACGTGATGAATCCTTCTCTTTGATTTTTATCTCCTCGAACACGAATATAAGGAGTTGGAGTTGAGGTCGGTGGAGCATCAGGGGGCCCATGAGGCAGGGGGCGCGCCCAGGGGGTAGTGCGCTCCCCCCACCCTCATGGACAGGTGGAGGCCCCCCTGACGTGGATCTTTCTTCCAGTATTTTTATATATTCCAAAATAATTCTCCGTTGATTTTCATGTCATTCCGAGAACTTTTATTTCTGCACAAAAATAACACCATGGCAATTCTGCTGAAAACAGCGTCAGTCCGGGTTAGTTCCATTCAAATCATGCAAGTTAGAGTCCAAAACAAGGGCAAAAGTGTTTGGAAAAGTAGATACGACGGAGACATATCAGATAGCTTTCCTGATGAACAATTAAATGTCATAAATGCTTCTCATACTGCTCCATGGTATGCTGATTATGCTAATTATCTTGTTGCTAAATTTATACCATCAAGTTTCACATACCAGCAAAAGAAAAAGTTCTTCTATGATTTGAGACATTACTTTTGGGATGACCCACATCTTTATAAAGAAGGGGTAGATGGTGTTATTAGACGTTGTGTACCTGAGCATGAACGGGAACAGATCCTATGCAAGTGTCACTCTGAAGCCTATGGAGGACATTATGCTGGAGACAGAACTGCACAAGGTATTGCAATCCGGTTTTTATTGGCCTACTCTCTTCAAGGATGCCCATAAGTTTGTCTTATCTTGTGATGAATGTCAAAGAATTGGTAATATTAGTAAATGTCAAGAAATGCCTATGAATTATTCACTTGTTATTGAACCATTTGATGTTTGGGGCTTTGATTATATGGGACCTTTTCCTTCCTCTAATGGGTATAAACATATTTTAGTTGCTGTTGATTACGTTACTAAGTGGGTAGAAGCTATTCCAACTAGTAGTGTTGATCATAACACCTCTATTAAGATGCTTAAAGAAGTTATTTTTCTGAGGTTTGTAGTCCCTAGATATTTAATGACCGATGGTGGTTCACATTTCATTCATGGTGCCTTTCGGAAAATGCTTCCTAAGTATGATGTTAATCATAGAATTGCATCTCCTTATCATCCACAGTCTAGTGGTCAAGTACAATTGAGTAACAGAGAGCTCAAATTAATTTTGCAAAAGACTGTTAACAGATCTAGAAAGAATTGGTCCAAGAAACTTGATGATGCATTATGGGCTTATAGAACTGCATATAAAAATCCTATGGGTATGTCTCCTTATAAAATGGTTTATGGAAAAGCATGTCACTTACCTCTTGAACTAGAACATAAGGCATATTAGGCTATTAAAGAGCTCAACTATGACTTCAAACTTGCCGGTGAGAAGAGGTTATTTGACATTAGCTCACTTGATTAATGGAGAACCCAGGCTTATGAAAATGCCAAGCTGTTTAAAGAAAAAGTTAAAAGATGGCATGATAAAAGGATACTAAAACGTGAGTTCAATGTAGGTGATTATGTACTGTTATACAACTCTCGTTTAAGATTTTTTGCAGGCAAACTTCTCTCTAAATGGGAAGGTCCTTACGTTATCGAGGAGGCCTATCGTTCTGGTGCCATAAAAATCAACAACTTCGAAGGCACAAATCCAAAGGTGGTGAACGGTCAAAGAATCAAACATTATATCTCAGGTAATCCTATAAATGTTGAAACTAATATTACTGAAACGATAACCCCGGAGGAATACATAAGGGGCACTTTCCAGAACATTTCAGACTTCGAAAAGGAATAGGTACGTGGTACGGTAAGTAAACCGACTCCCAAACAGTTCTAATGGCAATTTTTCTCTGTTTTGGAATATTTAAGAAAATAGGAAAATAAGAAGCAGACCGAAAAGGACACGAGGCTTCCACGAGGGTGGAGGGCGCGCCCCCTGCCTCGTGGGCACCTCGTGTGCTCTCTGGACTCTGTTTTCTTGCACGATACTTCTTTTGGTCAGTAAAATTTCATTATATAATCTCCCGAAGGTTTTGACCACCGTATCACGCAAAAATCTCTTGTTCTTGTTTCGAGCTATTTTCTGCCAGGGTTGTCAAGGCCAAGCATAATGTCGTCTCCCTCCTCCTCCAACAATGAGGGCAACGATGCTTGGCTAATGAAGATAGAGCTAAAGAGAGAAGAACCCGGAGAGATCAACAAGGATGATGGGATCAAGAAGGCCATGGGGGATCAAGTTCCGGCAGTAGTAGAAGAAGACATCCTTCCACCTCACCACAATCTCTTTACCCCAATGGAGATTGAGGCTTTCAAGATGATTGAGTTAGCTCATATTCAAAACAAGTATCTCACAAGTGAAAATATTTTGTTGAACGAGCATATCATCGCACTCAGGGCATTATCCGCAAATTGGAGGATCTCTTACGCTCGATGTGCGACTACCCATCATCACCAACACCCTCTTCACCGACAAAGAAGAACTGAGCATCGGGTATGGGCACTCCCCTTGGCAACTGCCAAGCTTGGGGGAGTGCCCCGGTATTGTATCACCATCATTTCTATCTTTACCATTTTTCTTAGTTTGATCCTTTTGATAATATCTTGATCTAGTAGAATAAAGTTTTAGTATGATATAGTTGTGAGTTTTGCTTTATGATCTTCCTATGTAATCAAGTCCGTGAGCTATATATAATAAAGATTAGTGTTGAGTCAAGGGCTTGATTATTTTGCTATGATCTTGAGGGAATAAAATAATAACAAAAGGAGAAAGAGATAAAGAGATCATATGGATCTTATGGAGAGTAATGAGCTCACATATAAAGAGTATGATGAATAAAAGTTGTTGAGAGTTGACAAACATAGTTTTGGTCATCGTTGCAATTAATAGGAAGTAATAAAGAAGAGAGGTTCACATATAAATATACTATCTTGGACATCTTTTATGATTGTGAGCACTCATTAAAGTATGACATGCTAAGAGTTGACGTTGGACAAGGAAGACAACGTAATGGGTTATGTTTTCTTACATCTGAGATAAATTATATTGTCATGGATCATCCAACATGTTAAGCTTGCCTTTCCCTCTCATGCTAGCCAATTTCTTTGCACCAAGTAAAGATACTACTTGTGATTCCAAACATCCCTAAACCCAGTTTTGCCATGAGAGTCTACCATATCTACCTATGGATTGAGTAAGATCCTTCAAGTAAGTTGACATCGGTGCAAGTAATAAAAATTGCTCTCTAAATATGTATGACTTATTAGTGCAGAGAAAATAAGCTTTATACGATCTTGTGATATGGAAGAAATAAAAGCGACAGACTGCATAATAAAGGTCCATATCACAAGTGGAAATATAAAGTGACGTTCTTTTGCAATAAGATTTCGTGCATCCGACCATAAAAGTGCATGACAACCTCTGCTTCCCTCTGCAAAGGGCCTATCTTTTATTCTTGTCTTATACTTCATGGAAGGAGTCATGGTGATATTCACCTTTCCTTTTTACATTTTATCCTTTGGCAAGCACAATGTGTTGGAAAGATCCAGATATATATAGCTAATTGGATGTGAGTTTTCATGAACTAATATTGTTGACATTACCCTTGAGGTAAAAAACTGGGACGCAAAACTATAAGCCCCTATCTTTCTCTGTGTCCGACTAAGACTTCATACCCATAAATATTGCGTGAGTGTTAGCAATTTTGAAAGAATAAAGATTGTTGAGTATGTGGACTTGCTGAAAAGCTCTTATATTGACTCTTTCCTATGTTATGATAAATTGCAATTGCCTCGGTGACTGAGATTAGAGTTTGTTGGTTCTCAATAAAGTTTATGATTCATACTTGAAATTGTGATTGAATTGTTACTTTAGCATAAGAGATCATATGACTATATATATATATATTGCTGTTCTAAGAATGATCATGGTGCTCTCATGTCCGTATTTTATTTTTATCGACACCTCTATCTCTAAACATGTGAACATATTTTTTGATTTCGGCTTTCGCTTGAGGACAAGCCAGGTCTAAGCTTGGGGGAGTTGATACGTCCATTTTGCATCATGCTTTATATTGATATTTATTGCATTATGGGTTGTTATTACACATTATGTCACAATACTTATGCCTATTCTCTCTTATTTTACAAGGTTTACATGAAAAGGGAGAATGCCGACAGCTGGGATTCTGGGCTGGAAAAGGAGCAAATATTAGAGACCTATTTTGCACAGCTCCAAAAGTCCTAAAACTTCACGGAAGTCCTTTTTGGAATTAATAAAAAATATTGAGCGAAGAAAGTTCCAGAGGGGGAGAATGCCGGCAGCTGGGATTCTGGGCTGGAAAAGGAGCAAATATTAGAGACCTATTTTGCACAGCTCCAAAAGTCCTGAAACTTCACGGAAGTCATTTTTGGAATTAATAAAAAATATTGAGCGAAGAAAGTTCCAGAGGGGGGCCACACCCTGGCCACGAGGGTGGGGGCGCGCCCTACCCCCCTAGGCGCGCCCCCTGCCTCGTGGGCCCCCTGGTGGCCCTCCGATGCCCATCTTCTGTTATATGAGATTTTTCGTCGAGGAAAAAATCACAAGCAAGCTTTGGGGAAGAAATTCCGCCGCCACGAGGCGGAACCTTGACAAAACCAATCTAGGGCTCCGGCAGAGCTGTTCTGCCGGGGAAACTTCCCTCCAAGAGGGGGAAATCATCACCATCGTCATCACCAACGATCCTCTCATCGGGAGGGGGTCAATCTCCATCAACATCTTCACCAGCACCATCTCATCTCAAACCCTAGTTCATCTCTTGTATCCAATCTTTGTATCCAAACCACAGATTGGTACCTGTGGGTTGCTAGTAGTGCTGATTACTCCTTGTAGTTGATGCTAGTTGGTTTACTTGGTGGAGGATCATATGTTCAGATCCATTATGCATATTAATACCCCTCTGATTATGAACATGAATATGCTTTGTGAGTAGTTACGTTTGTTCCTGGGGACATGGGAGAAGTCTTGCTATTAGTAGTCATGTGAATTTGGTATTCGTTCGATATTTTGATGAGATGTATGTTGTCATCCCTCTAGTGGTGTCATGTGAACATCAACTACATGACACTTCACCATTGTTTGGGCCTAGAGGGAGGCATTGGGAAGTAATGAGTAAATGATGGGTTGCTAGAGTGATAGAAGCTTAAACCCTAGTTTATGTGTTGCTTCGTAAGGGGCTGATTTGGATCCATATGTTTCATGCTATGGTTAGGTTTACCTTCATACTTCGGTTGTAGTTGCGGATGCTTGCAATGGGGGTTAATCATAAGTGGGATGCTTGTCCAAGTAAGGACATCGTCCAAGCACCGGTCCACCCACATATCAGATTATCAAAGTACTGAACGTGAATCATATGAACGTGATGAAAACTAGCTTGACTATAATGCCCATGTGTCCTCGGAAGCGCTTTCCTTCATATAAGAGTTTGTCCAGGCTTGTCCTTTGCTACAAAAAGGATTGGGCCATCTTGTTGCACCTTATTTACTTTTATTGCTTGCTACTCGTTACAAATTACCTTATCACAAAACTATCAGTTACCGATAATTTCAGTGCTTGCAGAGAATACCTTACTGAAAATTGCTTATCATTTCCTTCTGCTCCTCGTTGGGTTCGACACTCTTACTTATTGAAAAGCTACGATAGAGCCCTTACACTTGTGGGTCATCACGATCGTATTATGATTTTATGTGTTTTGATGTACCAAAGGTAGTTCGGAGTCCCGAATATGATCACGGACATGACGAGGAGCCTCGAAATGGTCGAGACATAAAGATCGATATATTGGATGACTATATTTGGACGTCGGAATGGTTCCGGGTGAGATTGGGCATTTACCGATGAACCGGGAGGTTACCGGAACCCCCTCC
>NC_041382.1:75716165-75747347 GCF_002162155.2 Triticum dicoccoides | reverse complement strand
ACCCCCTTTTCCTTCCTCCTTCCTTCCCCTTCCTTCTCTCCTAATCCAACTAGGGAAGGGGGGATCCTACTCTCGATGGGAGTAGGACTCCCCTTGGGGCGCGCCTAGGAGGCCGGCCCCCTCTCCCTCCTCCACTCCTTTATATACGGGGGAAGGGGGCACCCCATAGACACACAAGTTGATCATTGATCTCTTAGCCATGTGCGGTGCCCCCCTCCACCATAATCCACCTCAGTCATATCGTAGCGGTGCTTAGGTGAAGCCCTGTTCCGATAGCATCATCATCACCGTCATCACGCCATCATGTTGACGAAGCTCTTCCCCGACACTCTACTGGATCGTGAGTTCGTGGGACGTCACCGAGCCAAACGTGTGCAGATCGCGGAGGTGTCGTACCTTCGGTGCTAAGATTGGTCGATCGTGAAGACGTACGACTACATCAACCGTGTCGTCATAACGCTTCCACTTACGGTCTACGAGGGTACATAGACAACACTCTTCCCTCTTGTTACTATGCATCACCATGATCTTGCGTGTGCGTAGGATTTTTTTTTAAATTACTACATTCCCCAACAGTTTGAATATTTTGATCGTTGTGTGATGTGGCGATTGTAAGCCAATTATTTACTTCCTTGTTCTTTTACATGGGAATGTGTGAAGATGACCCTTCTTGCGATCATACCAAAATGCGGTTATGCCTCTAAGTTGTGCCTCGACACGTGGGAGATATAGCCGCATCTTGGGCGTTACAGTCAGCCAGTGTACATAACTCACATCATGTCAATGGCATTGGATTGGGGGCTCAGAGAGTCAGAGGAGGCGAGCCCCGACGAGGTGAGCACCGTGTCAATGGCATCAGAGTGGCGTCTCCTGCTCATGGGAATGCAGTGTGGGGGTTGGTCACGAGGGAATTACCGACGAGATCCGGTGGGGATTGGCTTGAAACCGACGATCGTCGATGGATAGGA
Organism: Triticum dicoccoides; assembly: GCF_002162155.2. NCBI lineage: Eukaryota > Viridiplantae > Streptophyta > Magnoliopsida > Poales > Poaceae > Triticum > Triticum dicoccoides. Next base: position 75,746,379 of record NC_041382.1, on the reverse strand, counting down.
GGGCTGGCTTGCGGCAGGGTGAAGCCGGCCATGGCGGTGGTCAGTAGGGTTACCAAGTCAAGGGAGAGGATGTTTGTTGACTGGGAGATGTGGGTACCGATTCAATTTGGGTGTAACGATCATTTTTTTATAGGGGAGTGTAGTCACTCAGGGGTGGCTGGACGAATCTTTTTCTTTGGCAATGGCACTTTCAGTTGTAAATATGGCTAACTCTAATTTTTTGTTTTGGTGGACCTGGACTATGGGGGCTTTTCATTATTACAATGGGGTCGGGCCAGCTTCTCGAATTTAGCTTCCTGGAGCTCAGACATTCAGGTGGGCTCTAGGTGTGGAGTCTACGGAGATGAGAGTTGGAGAGGATCCGAATAGGCCCTAAGTGTGTCAAAACGTCCAACAAACACATAAGGACAACGCAACAAGGCCGATCGCAGTGACCCAGACAAGTAGTGAGCGATACTTATCCCTACTATTTACCTTTTGTTTTCAGTCGATTTTCCAAAATAAATATTTTTATTATAAAAAGTGAATCTATTTTAAAACTGTTTTAAACAATTTTTGAAAATTTTGAACATGTTTTTTAAATATGAATTAAAAATGCAACATTTTTAAATTTTTAAATGTTTTCTGAAACGGTGAACATTTTTTAAATAAAAAAGGAAAATAAAAGCAGCAAAAAATGAATTTTAAAATCTGTTCATGAATTTATATTATGAAAAATATTTGCAATTTCAAATATATCTTAACTTTCAACAATGTTCATGAACTAAAAATATCTTCAGGAATTTCATGATGTATGCAGATTTTAAAAACTTTGAGACTTTAAAAAATGTTCATGAATAAAAAAATGGTTAATGAGTTTGAAAATTGCTCGGGAATTCGAAGAATGTTCACGTATTTAAAAAAACACAAATTAAAAAATTGTTCCTGATTTAAAAAAAATACGAATTTGAAAACTGTTTGTTATTTTCGAAAAGGTTGACAAATTCAACAAAAAAATGAAAGGGGAAAAAATAAACTAGACAGAAAAAACGCAGAAACAAACTAACGCGTGGGGGTTCCCATTTGGTCGCTATCCCCCGACCGGCGAGGGAGATAGGATCCCCACACAACGCACACCCACGCTGGCTTCATTATATTTTCTTATTGGATCCGCCCATTCAGGTGCTAGGCATGTACAATGGTTAATAACATAGTTTTACCTTAAGTCTTGCATGTAATATAGAGATGACAAAAATACATATTTACAATGGGTCATCTCTTAGCCTTATCTTCAATAATTAGTCATTCCTAAAAATATGGTGAGACATATTGTGCTAAGAGGCCATCTCTTGTCTTATCTTAAATAAGAGAAGACAAACTTTTTCTTATGATTTCTCTTTCCTTCACCTCATCATTTATCCTACGTGGCATTGCTAAGATAGAACCATTGTACATGCCCTTAAGGGCATGTACAATGGTTGATAAGATAATTTTATCTTAAGTTTTGCATGTAATTTTGAGATGACAAAGAAAAATGTTTACAATGGGTCATCTCTTAGCCTTATCTTCAATAACTAGCAATTCCTAAAAATGTGGTGAGACATATTGTGCTAAGAGATCATCTCTTGTCTTATCTTAAATAAGAGAAGACAAGCCTTCTCTTATGAGTTCTCTCTCCTCCACCTCATCATTTATTCTACGTGGCACTCCTAAGATAACACTATTGTACATGCCCTTATTAAAGCGGGGAAACTAGGAATTCCCTATTCGCCGCGCGCTACGGCAAGACGTCACCTGTTTCACACCGGAGATCCAGGGATCAGTCAGATTGGGCCGCCCGTTTAAGCGTTTTCAGAGTTCCCGGTTTTAGGAATCTTCTAGAGGTTCTCAGCCGGTTTTTAACAGTTTTGGGAAACTTCAAGAAGGTTCTTGAGCCATATTTTTTCTGTTATGTTTATCTTTTCTTTTTTCATGTTTCTTTTTTCCTTTTCTCTCCTTTTTTCCTTTTTTCTGTTTCTTTTCTTTACTTTTTTCTTTTTGTTTCATTTTCATTTTGATTTCCCAAATTTATTTTTATTTTTTCAAAACATGTTCAGATTTTACAAAAAAAATCATATTTATTGAAAATGTTTATGTTTTCAAATTTTCATCATAAATTCCAAAACAAAAACAGACTTCCAAAATTTGTTCGCTTTGTTTCCAAAATGTTCGGTAATTCAAAAAATGGTCACATTTTTTAATTTTGTCCACAAACCAAAAAGTTCCAAATTTTTAAAAATCTCTTCGCAAATTCAAAAATTGTTCAAATGTTTAAATTTTGTTCATAAATTAAAAATTTTTGTAATTTTTCAAAAAATGACCTTGTTTCCAAATTTTGTTCAAAATTAAAAAATGTTCTAGCATTTAAAAAATTCTTCCCGTATTTGCAAATATGTTCAAAATTTCAAAAGAAAAGTCATTTTCAAAATTTGTTTAGGTATTTCAAAATTTGTCTAAACATTTAGAAAATGTTCAAATGTTTAATTTTTTTTCACATATTCTAAAAATGCTACAATTTTTAATTGTCCACAAATTTAAAGAATGTTCATGTTTTCGAAATTAGTTCGCAAATTAAGAAATGCTCGAGTTTTGTGAAAATAGTTTAATTTTTTAAAACGTTCACTTTTCAATTTTGTTATTGTTTTTCAAAAAATGTTTTTTGTTTACGAAAAGCAGTTCACAATTTAAAAAATACTCTCGTATTCAATTTTATGTTCCTTTTTTTAATTATTTTTTAGTTCCCAAATAATGTTTGTGTTTCAAAAAGTTTTTCCTTTTAGAAAATCATGCTTGAAATTTTGAAACAAGTTTTAATCTGCTACGGATTATAGTTCATTTATATTGGGCTGTTATTGTACACACAAAACCTGTGTTACCATAGTGGCTATGGACTCGCTTCCCTGGTGTGAGGAGATGAGTTCGATCCCTAGCCCATAAGTTTTATTTTTATGGAATTTGGCGAACTGGTTTTATTTTTCGCGGCTGTCGATAGTTTCTTTAATGCTCGCGCTGCAAATCTTCTATGGTAGCTCGCCTGTCGCAGTGGCTACCACATCGCGGGCATCTATAGCAGGTCCCGGCTTCAATTTCAGGTAGTGCGCTCTTATTTTTGCGATTTTTCATTCCGCCAACAATAGAAAATGGGCCGGCCCAGGTGGGCCATCTCCTGTGCGAAACCGCGCCTCCTTGCCGCAGTAAGCAGCACATAGGAGGTCCGGGGAAACTATCTCCCGATTTTGGGAAGCTTCTGGGTAGAGATGTAAATGGTACGGATAATTTCCGTTCCGAATACGCATCCGCGTCCGTTTTTAAGGATATGGGGATATGGTATGCGCTTTCACAAATCCGATGGATGGATACAGATGCAGATACATATTTTGGTCAACTGGATATCCGACAAATATGATAGCGGATATGGTATCGATAATATCAAATGGATATGGATTATCCGGTATTATCTGTGGATTACCCGGTGTTATTAAATAGGATTATCCGATTAATTTGATCCAATCGACTAGCCCAAATACCCAATTGGACCATGATTAGAATTACCACATATAAATATCATATAACCATAACACTAATAGCACCCTCGTATGACTGTACACACCACATGTACGCACAAGCGTAGCCAATAGACTTGAGAATAAATACTGTACAAGCTAAGCTAACTTAATTCAATTTAAAATAGACTAGAAAAATGCCCATGTGTTGCAATGGTGGTATAATTATTCTAATGGTTCAATATTAATCATCTCAAACATATACCATTAGGATCCTCATGCACATCTCGCAACTATATCTTTCAAGGCGACTGATAGGCGCCGGTGCGCCGGCCTAAAGTTCGGCCGGTCGCACCCGAATCGTCTGATTGGCCCACCATGATCCGTTCGATCCTTGTCCTGTCGCTTTCTTCTTTCTCACCCCGTTCACATTCAGATATGAAGAAACACCGCAGGACATGGCGGTCGCCCACCATCGCCGCGTTGTGCAGCACGCGGCCGCCCTCCCCTGTTTCTCGACGTCGACAGCCGTCGCTGATGCTCACTGTGGACGCTCACAACGAAAAAAGTTGTCAAAAAGCAGCTATATGTCGTCGTCCCTGTTGAATCATTTGAAAACCTGGTTCCAGCAAATTGAAGCTATGGTTGTAGCAAAACTGTTGGTCCATCAATGAATTAAACTTCGGGGGAAGCATTTTTGGACATTGGTTCCAGCAAAACAAAACTACGGTTGTAGTAAAAAAATCGCTGGTACAAACAAGAACAAATTCCGGTGGAAGCATGAATGATGGTTCCAGCAAAACAAAATTGTGGTTGTAGCAAAAAAAATCGTTGGTACAAAAAGAACGGATTTCGGTGGGAGCATTTTTGGGGGCTGGTTCCAGCAAATCGCCCTGTCGGCAAACCTGGTCGTGGTTGCAGCACTCCCCCTCTGTGGTCACCCTACAGCTCGCCACGGTCACCGGTTCCAACAAAAACGGGCGTGGTTGCAGCTCCTGCCTCAACAGTTGTAGCATCCCGTGCGCCTTTGCGCCTGCCGGTCGAGGTATACCAACTCCTTTGCAGGTTGCAGCTCGCCCCGCAATGGTTGTAGCATCCACAACAGACGGTGGTAGCTCGTCGGCTTGCGGTTGCAGCTCGACCGTTCCCAGCGTCGTCGCCGACCATCACCAACCTCGTCGGCCGAAGCTCGTTGACCGCCGCCTCCACAATCTCCTGCTCGCCCCGACTCCTGTGACTACAGGCACCCTTGTGCCCCTTCCTTCAGACCAATGTGATTTGCGGGTAGTGGAGAGGGGGATTTAGTTGCGTTGGAGATCAGCAGAGGAGAGGGATTATGGAAGGAGAGGAGCAGGGGTTCGTGCAGATGGGGATGAGAATGAGTGCTGGAGCTCAGGGGCAAAGGGATAAGGCAGTCAAGGGCGTGGGCGGTGCGTGGGGCCAGTGATGCATGGAGAGGAGATAAGAAAGAGGTGGCTACGCGCGAGCGAGCGGCGCGACCGGCCGAAGCTTCGGCCGGTCCGCCGATTTCAAACGTTTCCCATCTTTCAATATCCCATTGCATCTTTTCCTCCACGGGATTCGTGTGTTGTGGCGGAATGAATTTTGTTGTGTGTACGTCATCACTACAATGAAAAAAATATGGCCTCTTAAAATAGCCATTCTTCATTTGCAAAAATTTCTTACAGGTGTTGGTGATTCCATCTTTACTATTAAAGTTTGTAAGAAAGACCTACTTAATATGCTATAAAACATGACAGCTATTAAACTTGATGCCAAAATAGTTTCATTTTCAAAACACCGCGTTTGTGAGATCATGTTTTCGAATTATTTGGTTCAAAGTTTCCAATGCAAAGAATTTTGAGGATTGCCTGGAAATGATCACTGATCTTATGGAGTGAGACAATCTCCTCCAAAGAATAGCTTGAATAGTGATCTTATGGAGTGAGACAATCTCTCTCGTATCCATGTTGTACACAGTAAAAAAGGGTAAATGTAGCTAAAGAAAATACATTAACATCTGCAATTAGATTATGGCCATATAAAACAATGATTATGGCCATCCAAAAAAACGTACCATGTTATAAACCAATAGAACCCAATAGCAAGACCTTGAGCCTCTTTGGAAACCAATTGAAACGACAGGAGACAAGATTTCAGCACTGGATTGAGTAATATGCATCACAAGTTCCGAGTAATCCTGTACTAATCTACTCCCTCTGTTTCTAAATATTTGTCTTTTTAGAGATTTTAAATGGACTACCACATACGGATGTACTCCCTCTGTTTTTATTTAGTTCGCATATTAGATTTGGTCAAAGTCAAGCTTTACAAACTTTGACCAAGTTTATATACAAAAATATTAAGATATACAATAACAAATCAACAACATTAGATTTATTATTAAATGTACTTTCACATCGTATAGATTTATTATGATAAATGTCTATATTGTTTTCTATAAATTTGGTCAAACTTTACGAAGTTTGACTTCAGTCAACTCTAATATGCAGAGTAAATAAAAACGGAGGGAGTATATAGACATAGTTTAGAGTGTAGATTCACTCACTTTGCTCCGTATGTAGTCATTTATTGAAATCTTTAGAAAAACAAATATTTAGGAACGGAGGGAGTAGGACAAATCAGACTAAAGGCATACTTTAATCCAGTGCTTCTGCGTACCTTGCAAGATGGATCTACGTAGGTTTGCATGCACTGATAAAGTCCAGCCAGCTACGTCATCCCTAGTGCTGCTGCTGCGGCGTACCTTGCAAGAAGGGTATGCGTACATTTGCATGCACTGATCAAGCAAGCTGGAATATGGGGCGAGGCGGGGTGGGGGCGTCCCGTTGTCGACAACGTCATGGTGGAAGACGGGCGACGGTGGGAGACGGCAGAAGACGGCGGTGCTTACGGAGGCCGCGTGGAAGATGGGACGAGGGCACGAGGCGGACGTGATCCCTGTTGGATGGCGGGGGCGACCGCGACGCGATCCGGGCGACGGGAGGCATAAGCACGATGCACATGCAGCAGCTACCATCCAGCGCAGGGAGAGATATGTGCTTTCCATGTCCGACAGGAGGTGCGTGATTACGCTGATCGATTGGCTATTATGGCCCTTTTTTAAAGTTTTACCATAAATCTTAAACTGTGGGAGAAAATCCAGGACGTTGGATGCGAGGAAAACCAACTGGGGGAGGACCTGAGGAGGTGTGATGAAGGGAAGGCAGGACATGGTACTGTTGGCAGGAAAAGGAATACTATGTGTTTTTTAGATAGTACAAGTAGAGATTACCATAAATCTTAAACCGTGAGAGAAAATTCAGGACGTTGGACGCGAGGAAAACCAAATGGGGGAGGAGGTGTGACCAAGGGAAGGCAGGACACGGTCCTGTTGACAGGAAAAGGAACACTGCGTGTTTTTAGATAGTAGAGATTCTGTTATGGACTAGAGAACACAATCACCTATGATGTCTAATGTCTTTGCTGCAACGTGTAAGCTATTAATTTCATTGATCAGTAAAAATTGATTGGTGACTTATATATTGTTCTTGTTTACATAGATAATGATAGATATTATGGAAAAGATTTACATACATGTTTTATCCGCTTTCAGTCCGAGTCCGCTCCGAATCCGTAGTCCGGTATAATCCGTATTCAAATCCGCATCCGGTAATTATTCTTTCCGCTCCGAATCCGACAAAAAAGTGTGGGAAAGGATATGGTAAAGGCATTATCCGATCCGATCCGATCCGTTTACATCCCTACTCCTGGGCCAGTTTTAGGAAGCTTCTGGATGCCCGCGGCCTGTTTTATCTTCTCTTTCCATATATTACTTGGTTTTTATTTGGATTGTTCACTTAGTTTTGAATTTTAAAATAATGAACATTTTCAGCAAAAAAATCCATGAACTTTTTCTAGATTTCGCGATTTTTTTCAAAGTCATGTAGTTTTCTCGATTTCATGATTTTTTCCAAATTCACGAACAATTTTTATTTCACAAAACTTTCTAAATATTTTCAACGCCATAGTTGACTTATTCAGACTATGAGTTGATGTTTTTCTTCAAAAGAACAAAAAAAAATAGGTGACCATGTACAACGACAGTATGACACCCAGGGGAGCAATTGAGCCTGTGTGCTAAACATTTGAATATAATCTATCATCCCATCAAGTACGTCAAATTTATTTGAGAACTGGTTGACTGGTATCAACAAAAAGCCTAAGGATCGTATCCATGTAAGGGTTTGTATCTTTCTTTGGACAACTAGAAATGACCAATCGCTTAACTTTTTACAGGTTATCTTCAAGGCGCTGCATCATCAATCTTTATGTGGACATGACTTCAACATGGGGACATAGGTTAAACCATGCAATCTTGTTACCGGTCGGTAGTGGTCTTTTTTCATTTTGTTATCTTCTTGTTTATTTTATTTTTGTAGAGAAAAGGCACAAAGGTCCGACTTTAAATTAATGAAGCCATCAACTGGCTAGGATACAATGGTGCTGAATTATAAGGGCAAAGACTTGCCAAAACTGAAAAATTACATGCCAAATTTACTGCAACCAGGAGCAACAACGAACGGAGCATCAAGAGAAACTGCGATCAAGTTGCTCGAGGTCTTGCATAGCCAGAACAGCAGGGCCGAAGCCACCTGACGACGGCAATTGCCATGGACATGAAGATCCAGACCGCTTGAAGGAAAACATCGACTCCGCCTCCTCGGGCCACTGCCGGAGGGGAGACCACTATCTCCCCTTCATCTATATCGTGTCGAACATCCGGACCCCACCACGGCCCGACAACCAAGGCGAGGAGCCACTGAAATATGCGGAATGACCCACACACTACCACCAATGTCGGCAACCAGGGGAGCCGAGCACCACCGCTGCCACCTACCACCAGGCACCAGGCCCACAACCCCAACCACCTCCGCCGTCTGGCCAAAGGCCAAGACTTTTATCCAGAGAAGGGGGGGGAGCAGGGGGGCCGATTTGGAAGCTCGGCCCGCCCTCAAGAGGGAGAATGACACTGAAGCGCCGTCGGTGTCGAGGTCAACGCGAAATCGACCAGGCGTTTTCTCCATTCCAGGACACTGCCACCCATCCTCGAGGGCCATATCTGACGGGCCAGACATCAGATTGATGAGAGGAGACCACCACGAGGGGAAGGGCCGGGAGGAAGAAGAGCCACCCACTTCTGCAGCAAGACATTGCCGTCCTTGTGCCACCCACGCCACCGGAAGGAATGACAAGCACCCACGCACACCATCTCCACCTAGGGCCGCAGTCCTGGCTTGATCTAGAGCCCCTCACAGTGGCGCGAGGCAACAGATCCTCGCTGTCACCTTCACCGGAAGGCGCGCGGCAACTGGCGGGCTCCTCGGGTGGCAGGAGGGAAGGGGGAGAGGTGGCGGTGGCTAGGGTTTGGGGTCGCTCCAGTGTCGCCCAAGAGGGCGACGGGAGAGCCTGGGGACCGTAGACATTAATCAGAAGAGGCGTCTTGATGTAGGTTGGTACGGTCTACTCGTTCGTAAGGTGCTAGCGCTTCTGAAAGACTATGTCTCGGTCATCCGTTTCTCAAACATCATGTACTGCGAGAATCCCAACGGAGGAGATCGAGACTTGTGGGAAAAAGTGCGCAAACCTCTGCAGAGTGTATAAATTAATCATGGTTAGCCGTGTCCCCGGTTATGGACTCCTCCTGTTAAATTTATTTTATGATATATCTTCTTTTTAGTTGATACTATGTGCTTTAATGAACTATTTATTTACGTTTAATAAAGATGCCTCCTCCTGTTAAATTTATTTTATGGTATATCTTCTTTTTAGTTGATACTATGTGCTTTAACGAACTATTTATTTACGTTTAATAAAGATGCCTGTAAAGATGCCTAAGATGCCTGTATGCATTATCCCGCAAAAAAAGAAGATGCTTGTATGCATTATGATGATGCAGAGGGGCCGGGCAGAAAATGATGGTCGAGTGTGCAAATCAACTAATGGGCTGTCCAACGTGGAGGTCTCTTGTGAAAGCACGCAACACATCCAGCCTAGCCCAAAACCAAAACCGTGCTGACCCACCAGAACACCGAAGCGGGCGGCGGCTAGCGGTGGTTCGCGTGCTGAGATCGGCGCTGCACGCAAGCTGACAACAGTCGACGGAGATGGAACAAAATCTCTCGCCGACTGAGGAACAGATCAGGGTCCCGCCGTGTATCACGAGTCCTCTGCTAGTCTACCTGGCTGGGTGCGTGGGTGGGCGCGGACAAGGACTGGGCGAGGCCACCGGACAAACGACGACTATGCCATTGCCAACAATTGTTCCTGTCCTGGTGTTGCTAGCACATGCATGCGCATGCGCATGCGTGTGTCATTTTGTATTGTGTATTTTATATCTGAGACTATTCGTTCCAATGCAAAACCATAATATAGTTTATCAGTATATCTACAATCGGTCGTTGTTTATTTTCCTTTTGAGCCTATCTCAGTGTAAACCCGAAGTGTTCCTTCGTTTAGCGGCGGCCAGGGTTACACTTTCTCTCCAAACAACACCGGCGAACTTGTGAATTCGCCTTCCATCTGCCTATCTATCGCTCCGGCGGCCGGCGGCGGGGAGGAGAATTCGGATGCCTAGGCTTCGACTACTTTCACCTTTCATATATATAGAGAGCCTAATGTGTTTTTTAAGGCTAACTTTGACCAAATATTAGAGTAATAATATATGACATGCAATTTACACAAAGCACATCGTTAAATTCATGTGTGAAAGAAGCTTTCAATGATATAATTTTCACATTGTGCATGTCATATACTATTAATCTTGTCAATAGTCAAAGGCGGTCTTAAAAAACGCATTAGGCCCTATATAGATGGAAGGAGGGAGTAGTAGTTTAGATAGGGTTTTTAGTTTTTGCAGGGCATCGTTCGGACGGATACGCTTCTTCTTTGAGTTGGTCTTCTGGGTTTCGATCCTCCTCAAGTTCCTCCGTCTATATGGTGGCAATAGAGCTCCGCGTAAATTTTTGCCGTCTCCTTGAGGCGATGAGGTTAGGATCTCTCGTCGTGTGCGTGCGACGGCAAGATTTCATGTCAGGCACTTCGGATCAATTCAAGTGTTTGATGACAACGACAACGACTTTAGGACGTTGGTCCTTAGGGCACGTGCACAAAGACTTCCGGACTTCATCGAAAAGGTTAGGCCGGCTCCAGCAGAGGAGCGGCATGCGATACGTCGGCGGCTCGTTTTCTGTTGCGGTACTTGTCGTTCGGTGGTTTAGAGACATCAATGTAATTTTTTGTAATTATGTATGGGGTGTTTTATACTTTTGGTGGACTTTTTAAATAGATTCGGATGCTTTTCGCAAAAATAAACTCAATGTAAACCCACAAATATAATTTTAGTATTTAGATTTTTTACCTTCTGTTTAAAAACTCAAATAGAATTTTTAAATTTTGAAAATAAAACATGATTATTACGTGAAGTTAGCAACATGGATAGGAGGTTACGGACAAAGCCTTCCTCCCCTTGATCTTCACCGATGCGTCCATGCATTTGCCTGCCGCTCCGACGACCGGTGGCGGGGAAAAGAATCCTGGTGCCTCGACTTCAACTAGTAGATAGGTAGAGTTTTCGTGCTCAGACGGATGGCATGTGCTTCTTTGAGTCAGTTTTCCAGGCTCCAATCCTCCTCAAGTTCATCCATCGGGACGAATTAGATGAAGCTCCGGCGTAGATTTCTACCAGCGCCTCGAGGAAAAGATGTTAGGATTTCTCGCCGTGCATACGTAATGACGAGATTTATTGTCAGGTTCTTTAGATCATTTCAATGTTTCAACATACCTAAATGACAAATATGAAAAATAAATATACCACGTGGTTTTCCCTTGTCATTGGTCATGGAACGCCAAAGCTATTTCTTAACATTAGAGCATATACAACCGGAATTGCCTAATCTAATTCCCTATATGCCCGCGAACGCTCCTTGACACGCCCGCAGACAGCGTCGGCAGGTCCCCATTTGGCCCTCTCCACAACCACCCCTCAAATCTCAAAACCCAAATCCGTGCAAATCCATGCACAATTGATCATACAACCCAATTTCATCGTACATTCAAGCGATACAAACATAGTGTAGCCCGAATAAATTCAGTACATGCCAAAATAAAATTCAATAGTTCATTCTTATATATGACAACAATACAAATTATACCGAGTCATGGTTGGGCATTCCATCAAACACCAAGTCGGCACGCTCGGAGCCGGCATTGCTCGAGGATTCCCGATTCATTTGAAGCACCGGTGAGTTGGCCATCATGTCCGCCTTGAGGACGGCTTGTGAAAAGCTCAACTCCGAGACACTCGTCCACTGGGAGGGCGGAACGGAGTCGTGCAACGACGACAAGTTGTTTGTCCCCGTGGCCACAACTAGCTGATTGGTCTGCGTCGCGTCCATGTCCTCAGTAGCGGCTAGGAAGGCTGTGTCCACAACTGCCTTCGCCACCGCTATCTTCTCCCCCGCCCCATGCTCGCACTGCCTCCAGCGGCGCTCCTTGCGGGCAAGGTTCTCCACCTTGCAAGGATCCGCCGCCAAGCCAGGGACCCCAATTGATTTCACCGAGGCATCATCTGTGGTCATGGTGGCAGACAGGATCGTCGGCGACGACATCAGCGACGACGAACGAGGACAGCCAGCAAGGGAGGAGGTGGGCGGCTGCGCGGAGGCGGGAAATGGAGGACGGGGGTGGGAGGGTTTTGGTCGAAGTGGGGGAGGAAGAGTCAATTTTAAGATGATTTGGGATGGGTCTGACTTGTCGGAGCCGACATGACGCATGTGTCCGGGAACGTCCGGGCGTCCCCATATCCGCCCTAGATATGGGCCGAATATGAGGAATGTCATTCAGTCCAGGTGTTTGCACCGGCTATAGGGAGCCCGAGTAAGTGCTGTTTTTTTGTCTGGTCAGTGACTGGGCAGCCCGTCCGTGGGTTTAGGGTGTGTATTGGAGAGCTCGACAAGTTGTCCGTCCCCATGGTCACAACCAGCAGATTGGCCTGCGTCGCGTCCATGTCCCCAGTAGTGGCTACAAAGGTCGTGTTCGCAACTGCCTTCACCGCCGCTTCACGCTCGTGCTGCCTCCGGTGGCACTTTTTCCGGGCAAGGTTCTCTGCCTTGTAAGGATCCACTGCCAAGCCAGGGACCCCGACTGATTCCATCGAGGCATCATCTGTGGCCATGGTGGCGGACAGGATCATCGACGATGACATCGGCGACGACAGACGAGGACGACCAGCAAGGGAGGAGATGGGCGGCTGCGCGGAGGCGGAGGAAGGAAATGGAGGACGGGGCGGGAGGGTTTCGGTCGAAGTGAAGGAGGAAGAGTCAATTTTAAGATGATTTGGGATGGGCCTGAGTTGTTGGAGCCGACATAACACCCGTGTCCGGGCATCCCATATTCGCCCTAGATATGGGCCGGATATGGAGAGTGTCGGTCAGTCCAGGTGTTTGGGCCAGCTATAGCAAGTCCGGCTGAGTGTTGTTTTTTCTTTGGGTGAGTGACCGAGCAGCCCGTTCATGGGTTTGGGGTGTGTGTTGGAGAGTCGGGCTGTATATGCTTTTAGGCCAACTCCACCGCACGCCCCCAAACGGACGTCCGGATTGGCCGGATTTTGTCTCTTTGGGGCGCCGATGGGTTCGCCCGTGTCCGGCTTTGTCAGATGAGTCGTGCGTGCGCGCACCGCGCGGCCGCACCCCAAATCGTGTCCGGGGTGGACATGAATAAAAAAATGTATAAATAACTAAAAATAAATAAATAAACGCATTTAAAAAAATATAAAACATATACAGGGGTCGGCCACAAAACGACCCAGTTTCCACGGCCACTTAAAAGGCCCAGTTTCCACAGCCACTTAAAAGGCCCAGTTTCATAATTAACATATAAAACAAAATATAAAAATGCCTCCCGCGCGCTCCTGCCGCGCCCGTCGGTGCCGTGGCCGTCGCCGTCTTCACTGGCCGCCGGTGTCGTCGTCGTCGCTGATGAGGTCGACGTAGGCCGGCGGCGTCCAAAGGTGGGCCGGAGGTGCGTGGTGGACGGGGGTGGGCTGGACGGCGCTCCGGTGACCGCGGCGGAGTGGGGCACCAGTTCACGCCCACGCCGGCGGCCATCTCCGGAGCAGTGCAGGACCAGCCCCACCCCTAGCCTAGCAGCTGTTGGAACGCGGCCGGCGGGTCCTCCCTCCTCTCCTTCTCCACGGCCACCATCTGCAGCTCCGGGAAGGCGACGTCCACCGCGGCAGAGAGGGCCATGGTCTCCTCCAGGCCGTCCCACTGCCGCTCGTCGTGCGTGTACATGGAGTCATCCATGACACGCTGCAGGAGACGGGCCTCCTCCTCCGCTGTCATGCGAGAAGGTGGAGGGGGCGACGGAGACGGCGATGGCGACGGCGTGGGCGTGACGCCGCGCACCCGCCTACGCCCGCGCTCCTGGGGAGCAGGCGCTGCGCGCTCCTGTCGTGGCCGCCGCGGCGGTGCCGGCGAAGAAGGATGCGCGCCTGGTGTCGTGCTCGTCACGAAACCAGGTGTCCCAGAGCCCGGAGTCGGGGCGTACCTGGGTGTTGGAAATATGCCCTATAGGCAATAATAAATTGGTTATTATTATATTTCCTTATTCATGATAATCGTGTATTATCCATGCTAGAATTGTATTGATAGGAAACTCAGATACATGTGTGGATACATAGACAACACCATGTCCCTAGTAAGCCTCTAGTTGACTAGCTCGTTGATCAATAGATGGTTACGGTTTCCTGACCATGGGCATTGGATGTCGTTGATAATGGGATCACATCATTAGGAGAATGATGTGATGGACAAGACCCAATCCTAAGCCTAGCACAAGATCGTGTAGTTCGTATGCTAAAGCTTTTCTAATGTCAAGTATCATTTCCTTAGACCATGAGATTGTGCAACTCCCGGATACCGTAGGAGTGCTTTGGGTGTGCCAAACGTCACAATGTAACTAGGTGGCTATAAAGGCACACTACAGGTATCTCCAAAAGTGTTTGTTGGGTTGGCACGAATCGAGACTGGGATTTGTCACTCCGTGTAAATGGAGAGGTATCTCTGGGCCCACTCGGTAGGACATCATCATAATGTGCACAATGTGATCAAGGAGTTGATCACGGGATGATGTGTTACGGAACGAGTAAAGAGACTTGCCGGTAATAAGATTGAACAAGGTATCGGGATGCCAATGATCGAATCTCGGGCAAGTATCATACCGCATAGACAAAGGGAATTGTATACGGGATTGATTAAATCCTTGACATCGTGGTTCATCCGATGAGATCATCGTGGAGCATGTGGGAGCCAACATGGGTATCCAGATCCCGCTGTTGGTTATTGACAGGAGAATTGTCTCGGTCATGTCTGCATGACTCCCGAACCCGTAGGGTCTACACACTTAAGGTTCGATGACGCTAGGGTTATAGGGAAAGTATGTACGCGGTTACCAAATATTGTTAGGAGTCCCGGATGAGATCCCGGACATCACGATGAGTTCCGGAATGGTCCGGAGGTAAAGATTAATATATAGGAAGTATGGTTTTGGCCACCGGAAGTGTTCCGGGCATCACCGGTAGTGTACCAGGACCACCGGAGGGGTTCGGGGGTCCACCAGGTGCGGCCACCAGCCCCGGAGGCCTACATGGGCCAATAGTGGGAAGGGACCAGCCCCTAGATGGGCTGGGGCGCCTCCCACCAGGCCCAAGGCGCCTCCAAGAGGGAAGGGGGGCAAACCCTAGGGCAGATGGGCCCTAAGGCCCACCTGAGGTGCGCCTCCCCCTCTCCCCCTTATGGCCGCCACCCTAGATGGGATCTAGGGTTGCCGCCACCCCTAGGGAGGAAACCCTAGGTGGGGGCGCAGCCCTCCTTCTTCCCCTATATATAGTGGAGGCAAAGGGGCAGCCCAACACATGAAGTTCCTCCCCTGTTGGCGCAGCCCTACCCCTCTCCTTCTCGTCTCTCGTAGTGCTTGGCGAAGCCCTGCTGGAGTCCCGCGCTCCTCCACCACCACCACGCCGTCGTGCTGCTGCTGGATGGAGTCTTCCCCAACCACTCCTTCTCCCCTTGCTGGATCAAGGCGTAGGAGACGTCACCAGGCTGTACGTGTGTTGAACGCAGAGGTGCCGTCCGTTCGGCACTAGGATCATCGGTGATTTGGATCACGACGAGTACGACTCCATCAACCCCGTTCACTTGAACGCTTCCGCTTAGCGATCTACAAGGGTATGTAGATGCACTCTCCTTCCCCTCATTGCTATATTACTCCATAGATTGATCTTGGTGATGCGTAGAAAATTTTAAATTTCTGCTACGATCCCCAACAGTGGCATCATGAGCTAGGTCTATGCGTAGTTTCTATGCACGAGTAGAACACAAGTTGTTGTGGGCGTCGATTTTGTCAATTTACTTGCCGTTACTAGTCTTATCTTGATTCGGCGGCATCGTGGGATGAAGCGGCCCGGACCGACCTTACACGTACGCTTACGTGAGACTGGTTC
Organism: Triticum dicoccoides; assembly: GCF_002162155.2. Lineage (NCBI taxonomy): Eukaryota > Viridiplantae > Streptophyta > Magnoliopsida > Poales > Poaceae > Triticum > Triticum dicoccoides. The sequence goes on along the minus strand of NC_041382.1, from coordinate 75,730,296 downwards.
CACCGACTGACATGCACTAGTTGCATAAGGTGGCTAGCGGGTGTCTGTCTCTCCCACTTTAGTCGGATCGGATTCGATGAAAAGGGTCCTTATGAAGGGTAAATAGAAATTGGCATATCACGTTGTGGTTTTGGCGCAGGTAAGAAACGTTCTTGCTAGAAACCTATAGCAGCCACGTAAAAACTTGCAACAACAATTAGAGGACGTCTAACTTGTTTTTGCAGCATATGCCTTGTGATGTGATATGGCCAAAAGGATGTGATGAATGATATATGTGATGTATGAGATTGATCATGTTCTTGTAATAGGAATCACGACTTGCATGTCGATGAGTATGACAACCGGCAGGAGCCATAGGAGTTGTCTTAATTTATTTATGACCTGCGTGTCAACATATGTAATTACTTTACTTTATTGCTAAAGCGTTAGCCATAGTAGTAGAAGTAATAGATGAAGAGACAACTTCAAGAAGACACGATGATGGAGATCATGGTGTCATGCCGGTGACAACGATGATCATGGAGCCCCGAAGATGGAGATCAAAAGGAGCAAAATGATATTGGCCATATCATGTCACTATTTGATTGCATGTGATGTTTATCATGTTTTACATCTTATTTGCTTAGAACGACGGTGGCTTAAATAAGATGATCCTTCATAATAATTTCAAGAAAGTGTTCCCCCTAACTGTGCACCATTGTGAAGGTTCGTTGTTTCGAAGCACCACGTGATGATCGGGTGTGATAGACTCTAACGTTCGAATACAACGGGTGTAAGCCAGATTTACACACGCAATACACTTAGGTTGACTTGACGAGCCTAGCATGTACAGACATGGCCTCGGAACACGGAAGACCGAAAGGTCGAGCATGAGTCATATAGAAGATACGATCAACATGAAGATGTTCATCGATGTTGACTAGTCCGTCTCACGTGATGATTGGACACGGCCTAGTTGACTCGGATCATGTTTCACTTAGATGACTAGAGGGATGTCTATCTGAGTGGGAGTTCATTAAATAATTTGATTAGATGAACTTAATTATCATGAATATAGTCTAAATTGTCTTTGCAAATATGTTGTAGATAAATAGCTCACGTTGTAGCTCCCTGTTTCAATACATTCCTAGAGAAAGACCAAGTTGAAAGATATTGTAAGCAATGATGCGGACTAGGTCCGTAGTCCGAGGAGTGTCCTCACTGCTACACAGAAGGCTTACGTCCTTGATGCACCGCTCGATGTGCAAACCCCTACAACGTCGTCTGTGGATGTTGTGAACACCTGACAGACACATCCTGGTGACTACTTGATAGTTTAGTGCATCATAATTTACGGCTTAGAATCGGGATTCCAATGACGTTTTGAACGCCATAGAACATATGAGATGTTCCAAGAGCTGAAATTGGGATTTCAGGCTCATGCCCGTGTTGAGAGGTGTGAGACCTCTGACAAGTTCTTTTGCCAACAAGATGGAGGAGAATAGCTCAGCTAGTGAGCATGTGCTCAGAATGTCTGGGTGCTGCAATCACTTAAATCAAGTGGGAGTTAAACTTCCAAATAAGATAGTGATTGATAGAGTTCTCTAGACACTGTCACTAAGCTACTAGATCTTCGTGATGAACTATGACATGCAAGGGATAGAGTTGATCCCGGAGCTGTTCGCGGTGCTTAAGACCGCAAAAAGTAGAAATCAAGAAGGAGCATCAAGTGTTGATGGTTTAACAAGACCACTGGTTTCAAGAAGGGCAAGGGCCAGAAGGGAAACTTCATGGATGGCAAACCAACTGCCGCTCCAGTGAAGGAACCCAAGGTTGAACCCGAACCCGAGACTAAGTGCTTCTATTGTAAGGGGAATGGTCACTGGTAGCGGAATTACCCCAAATGCATGGTAGATAAGAAGGCTGGCAACTTCAACAAAGTATATACGTGTTATTAATGTGTACCTCACTAGTACTCCTGGTAGCACCTGGGTATTGGATACCGGTTCAGTTGCTATTATTGGTGAGTTGAAGCAAAAGCTACGGACTAAACGGAGATTGGCTAAGGACGAGGTGACGATGTGTGTTGGAAGTGTTTCCAAAGCTGATGAGATCACCATCGCACGCTCCATCTGCCTTCGGGATTAGTATTGAACCTAGATAAATGTTAGCAGGTGTCTACGTTGAGCATGAATATGATTAGATCATGTTCATTGCAATACGGTTATTCATTTAAGTTAGAGAATAATGGTTATTCTGTTTACATGAATAATACCTTTCATGGTCATGCACCCTATGTGAATGGTTCATTGAATCTCGGTCGTAGTAATACACATGTTCACGCCAAAAGATGTAGAGTTAATAATGATAGTACCACTTTCTTGTGGCGCTGCCTCTTAGGTCATATTGGCGCAAGATGCATGAAGAAACTCCATGTTGATGGATTTTTGGACTCACTTGATTTTGAATCACTTGACACATGCGAGCCATGCCTCATGGGCAGGATGACTAAGACCCCGTTTTCAGGTACAATGAAACGGGCAAGTGACTTGTTGGAAATCATGCATGCTGATGCGTGTGATCCAATGAGAATTGAAGCATGCGGTGGATATCGCTATTTTCTCATCTTCACTGATGATTTGGGTAGATATAGGTATATCTACTTAATGAAGCACAAGTCTGAAACGTTTGAAAAGTTCAAGCGATTTCAGAGTGAAGTTAAGAATCATCATAACAATAAGATCATGTTCCTACGATCTGATCAAAAGGGGATTTTCTGAGTTATGAGTTTGGCAATCACTTAAGACATTGTGGAATTGTTTCACAGTTGAAGCCACTTGGAACACCACAAGGTAATGGTGTGTCCGGACGTCGTAATCGAACACTATGAGATATGGTGCGATCTATGATGTCTCTTACCAATCTACGGTTTTCATTTTGAGGTTATGCGTTAGAGACAACTGCATTCACTTTAGATAGGACACCATCTAAGTCCGTTGAGACGACTCGTATGAACATTGGTTTGGCAAGAAACCAAAGTTGTCGTTTCTTAATGTTTGGGGCTGCGATGCTTAAGGCTTCAGTCGGAGAAGCTCGAACCCAAAGCGGACAAACACATCTTCATAGGATACCCAAAGGTGACAGTAGGGTATACCTTCTATCTCAGATTCGAGGGCAAATTGTTTGTCACTAAGAACGGGTCCTTTCTCGAGGAGTTTCTCTTGAAAGAATTGAGTGGGAGGAAGATAGAACTTGATGAGGTCGTCGAACCTTAACTTCAACCAGAGAGTGATGCAACACAGAAAGATGTTTTCTGTGGTGCCTACGTCTGTTGAATAGGAAGTTAATGATAGTGATCATGAAGCTTCGGATCAAGTTGCTATCGAACCTCGTAGGTCGACAAGGATATGTACTACTCCTAAGTGGTACGGTAATCCTGTCTTAGATATCATGTTGTTAGAAAACAATGAACCTACGAGCTATGGAGAAGCGATGGTGGGCCCGTATTCCGACAAATGGTTAGAAGCCATGAAATCCGAGATATGATCCATATATCAGAACAAAGTATGGACTTTGGTGGACTTGCCCGATGATCGGCAAGCCATTGAGATAAATGGATCTTTAAGAAGAAGATGGACGTGGGCGGTAATGTTACCGTCTGTGGAGCTCGACTTGTGGGAAAGAGTCTTTTCACAAGTTCAAGGAGTTGACTACGATGAGAATTTCTCACCCGTAGCGATGCTTAAGTCCGTCGGAATCATGTTAGCATTAGCTGTATTTTTCGATTATGAAATCTTACTGATGGATGTCAAAACAAGTTTTCTTACCAGTTTTTGTAAGAAAATTTGTATGTGATACAATAAAAGGTTTTGTCGATCCTAAGGATGCTAAAAGGTATGCTGGCTCCAGCAATCCTTCTATGGACTAGAGCAAGCATCTCAGAATCGGAATATATGTTTTGATGGAGTGATCAAAGCTTTTAGGTTTATACAATGTTTGCTAGAAACTTGTATTTACAAGAAAGTGAGTGGGAGCACTACAACATTTCTGATAAGTATATGTGGATGACATATTGTTGATTCGAAATGATGTACAATTTCTGGAAAGCATAAACAGTTGTTTGAAGAGTGATTTTCAAAGGAAGACTTGGATAAAGCTGCTTACATATTGGGCATCAAGATCTATAGAGATAGATCAAAACGCCTAATGATACTTTCAAAGAATGCACACCTTGACATGTTTTTGAAGGAGTTCAAAATAGATCAGTCAAAGAAGGGGTTCTTACCTGAGTTGTAAGGTGTGAAGTTGAGTAGGACTCAAAGATTGACCACGGCAGAAGAAAGAGGAAGGACGAAGATCGTCCCCTATGCTTTTGTCATAGGCTCTATACGGTATGCTATGCTGAGTACCGCACCTGATGTGTGCCTTGCCACATGTCTGGCAAGAGGGTACAAAGGTGATCTAGGACTGGACCACCAGATAGCGGTCAAAATTATCCTTAGAGGAATAAGGAAATGTTTCTCGGTTATGGAGGTGATAAAGAGTTCGACATAAAGAGTTACGTTGATGCAAACTTAACACCTATCCGGATAGCTCTGAGTACAGATACCGAATACGTATAATGAAGCAATAATTTGGAATAGCTCCAAGTGGAACGTGGTAGCTGTTGGAAATATGCCCTAGAGGCAATAATAAAAGCATTATTATTATATTTCTTTGTTCATGATAATTGTCTTTATTCATGCTATAATTGTATTATCCGGAAATCGTAATACATGTGTGAATAACAGACACCAACATGTCCCTAGTAAGCCTCTAGTTGACTAGCTCGTTGATCAATAGATAGTCATGGTTTCCTGACTATGGACATTGGATGTCATTGATAACGGGATCACATCATTAGGATAATGATGTGATGGACAAGACCCAATCCTAAGCATAGCACAAAGATCGTGTAGTTCGTTTGCTAGAGCTTTGCCAATGTCAAGTATCTCTTCCTTTAACCATGAGAGCGTGTAACTCCTGGATACCGTAGGAGTGCTTTGGGTGTATCAAACGTCACAACGTAACTGGGTGACTATAAAGGTGCACTACAGGTATCTCCAAAAGTATCTATTGTTTTATGCGGATCGAGACTGGGATTTGTCACTCCGTATGACGGAGAGATATCACTGGGCCCACTCGGTAATGCATCATCATAATGAGCTCAAAGTGACCAAGTGTCTGGTCACGGGATCATGCATTACGGTACGAGTAAAGTGACTTGCCGGTAACGAGATTGAACGAGGTATTGGGATACCGACGATCGGATCTCGGGCAAGTAACATATCGATTGACAAAGGGAATTGCATACGGGGTTGATTAAATCCTCGACATCGTGGTTCATCCGATGAGATCATCGTGGAGCATGTGGGAGCCAACATGGGTATCCAGATCCCGCTGTTGGTTATTGACCGGAAAGCGATCTCGGTCATGTCTACATGTCTCCCGAACCCGTAGGGTCTACACACTTAAGGTTCAGTGATGCTAGGGTTGTAGGGATATGTATATGCAGTAACCCGAATGTTGTTCGGAGTCCCGGATGAGATCCCGGACGTCGCGAGGAGTTCCGGAATGGTCCGGAGGTAAAGATTTATATATGGGAAGTCCTGTTTCGGGCATCGGGACAAGTTTCGGGGTTATCGGTATTGTACCGGGACCACCGGAAGGGTCCCGGGGGTCCACCGGGTGGGTCCACCTGTCCCGGGGGGCCACATGGGCTGTAGGGGGTGCGCCTTGGCCTACATGGGCCAAGGGCACCAGCCACACATAGGCCCATGCGCCTAGGGTTTGAGGGGGGAAGAGTCCTAGGAGGGGAAGGCACCTCCTAGGTGCCTTGGGGGGGAGGGAAACCCCCCTTGGCCGCCGCCCCCCTAGGAGATTGGATCTCCTAGGGCCGGCCACCCCCCCTTGGCCCTCCTATATATAGTGGGGAAAGGAGGGACTTCATACCTTGGCCTTTGGTTGCCTCCTTCTCCCTCTCCAACGCCTCCTCCTCCTCCATAGTGCTTGGCGTAGCCCTGCCGGAGTACTGCAGCTCCATCAACACCACGCCGTCGTGCTGCTGCTGGTGCCATCTCCCTCAACCTCTCCTCCCCCCTTTCTGGATCAAGAAGGAGGAGACGTGGCTGTTCCGTACGTGTGTTGAACGCGGAGGTGCCGTCCGTTCGGTGCTAGGATCTCCGGTGATTTGGATCACGTCGTGTTCGACTACATCATCCCCGTTCTTTGAACGCTTCCGCTCGCGATCTACAAGGTATGTAGATGCATCTAATCACTCGTTGCTAGATGAACTCATAGATGGATCTTGGTGAAACCGTAGGAAAATTTTTGTTTTCTGCAACGTTCCCCAACAGTGGCATCATGAGCTAGGTCTATGCGTAGTTCTTCTTGCACGAGTAGAACACAATTTGTTGTGGGCGTAGATTTGTCAACTTTCTTGCCGCTACTAGTCTTATCTTGCTTCAGCGGTATTGTGGGATGAAGCGGCCTGGACCAACCTTACACGTACACTTACGTGAGACCGGTTCCACCGACTAACATGCACTAGTTGCATAAGGTGGCTGGCGGGTGTCTGTCTCTCCTACTTTAGTTGAAGCGGATTCGATGAAAAGGGTCCTTATGAAGGGTAAATAGAAGTTGACAAATCACGTTGTGGCTTTCACGTAGGTAAGAAAACGTTCTTGCTAGAACCCTACTTCAGCCACGTAAAACTTGCAACAACAATTAGAGAACGTCTAACTTGTTTTTGCAGCAAGTGCTTTGTGATATGATATGGCCAAAGTTGTGATGAATGATGAATGATCTATATGTCATGTATGAGATGTTCATGCTATTGTAATAGGAATCATGACTTGCATGTCGATGAGTATGACAACCGGCAGGAGCCATAGGAGTTGTCTTTATTTTTTGTATGACCTGCGTGTCATTGAAGAACGCCATGTAAATTACTTTACTTTATTACTAAACGCGTTAGTCATAGAAGTAGAAGTAGTCGTTGGCGTGACAACTTCGTGAAGACACGATGATGGAGATCATGATGATGGAGATCATGGTGTCATGCCGGTGACAAGATGATCATGGAGCCCCGAAGATGAAGATCAAAGGAGCTATATGATATTGGCCATATCATGTCACTACTTTATATAATTGCATGTGATGTTTATTATGTTTTATGCATCTTGTTTACTTAGGACGACGGTAGTAAATAAGATGATCCCTTACAACAATTTCAAGAAGTGTTCTCCCCTAACTGTGCACCGTTGCTAAAGTTCGTCTTTTCGAAGCACCATGTGATGATCGGGTGTGATAGATCCTTACGTTCACATACAACGGGTGTAAGACAGTTTTACACAGCGAAAACACTTAGGGTTAACTTGACGAGCCTAGCATGTACAGACATGGCCTCGGAACACGGAGACCGAAAGGTCGAACACGAGTCGTATGGAAGATACGATCAACATGAGAATGTTCACCGACGATGACTAGTCCGTCTCACGTGATGATCGGACACGGCCTAGTCGACTCGGATCGTGTAACACTTAGATGACCAAAGGGATGTCAAATCTGAGTGGGAGTTCATTATAATTTGATTAGATGAACTTAATTATCATGAACTTAGTCTAAATATTTTACAATATGTCTTGTAGATCAAATGGCCAACGTAGTCCTCAACTTCAACGCGTTCCTAGAGAAAACCAAGCTGAAAGACGATGGCAGCAACTATACGGACTGGGTCCGGAACCTAAGGATCATCCTCATAGCTGCCAAGAAAGATTATGTCCTACAAGCACCGCTGGGTGACGCACCTGTCCTCCCTGCAGAACAAGACGTTATGAACGCTTGGCAGGCACGTTCCGATGACTACTCCCTCGTTCAGTGCGGCATGCTTTACAGCTTAGAGCCGGGGCTCCAAAAGCGTTTTGAGAGACATGGAGCATATGAGATGTTCGAAGAGCTGAAAATGGTTTTCCAAGCTCATGCCCGGGTCGAGAGATATGAAGTCTCCGACAAATTCTTCAGCTGTAAGATGGAGGAAAATAGTTCTGTCAGTAAGCACATACTCACTATGTCTGGGTTACATAACCGCTTGACTCAGCTGGGAGTTAATCTCCCAGATGATGCGGTCATTGACAGAATCCTCCAGTCGCTTCCACCAAGCTACAAGAGCTTTGTGATGAACTTCAATATGCAGGGGATGGAAAAGACCATTCCTGAAGTATTTGCTATGCTGAAATCAGCAGAGGTAGAAGTCAAGAAGGAACATCAAGTGTTGATGGTCAATAAAACCACTAAGTTGTCACACCCTAGCTAGTCATGCATTAGAGTGTGTGCATCATGTTTAAAATTCCATTTAACTTGAAATGGGGATCTGTGAAACCCTCAGAATCATTTTGAAAATGACCCAAATAAAAATTTCTCCAAAAGGGTCCAAGAAAATGCTCATGTTGATCTCTGAAAATATTGGACAGAGATAAAAATCAAACCAATATTTTTAGTGGCTCATGGACATTTATTTTGGGCATTTGGAATTAATGCATGAATATTTGCTTTGGAAATATATTTCTATATATATAAATATATGTCCAAATATTATGCCAATTATAAAGGAGCTCTGGAATAATATATCTAGCCCCTGCAAAAATTGGCATAAGTTAAATAAATGATTTAATATATTATTTAAATCAAAACAAATGTCAGAAATTAGAAAACAGAAAAAAATAAAAGGGAGAAGCTTACCTGGGCTCCTCCCTGTGCAGCCCATCCAGCTGGCCGGCCCAGCCAGCAGGCGGCCCAGCCCGCCTCCCTCCTCTGTCGTCTTCGTCCCGACAGAGGGAGGGGAGTGTGGCCGGCGCGCGCGCCCGCCACCGCGCCACGCCACCTCTCTCCCTGCTTGCCTGCCCTCCCCTCCTCGCTCGATGCCCCGGACGACGCCACGCCTCCCCCCTGCTCTCTCTCACTCTCCCCCGGCTCTCCCCTCCTCTCCCTCGCTCTCTCTCTCACACGGCCGAACACCACCGTCGCCGCCGTTCGCCATAGCAGCCATCTCCGGCCACCCCTCGCTCCCCCGACTAGCTCAGAAGCTCCGCCACAACCCCCTCTTCTTCCCCACCGCTCCACGGGCCTTCGGAAGCCCTGCATCGCCGCCACGTCGCCGTTCCCCTCTTCGGGCTCCGACCATCATCGCCGACGAATTCGCCGTCTCCAGCGCGTCTCCGAGCCCGCTTCGACGCCCACTGCAACCGCGGTGAGCCCCCGAGTCGTTTCCCCCTTCTTCCCGGGTCTCTTTCGACCTCTAGGCCTTAGCCCCACCTTGGCCGAGAGCTCCACGCCGCCGGCGATGTCGCCGTCGTGGCCACGGTCACCGTAGCGCCCAACCGAGCACACTATCGTGCTCCACGCCTCACTAGGAGCACGCAGCACGCACCAACGCCTCCCCAAACACCCTGCAACGCTGACTCCGACCGCACCCGAACTCCGGCCGCCGCTTACGAGCTCGCCGTCGACAGTACCGGCCACCCCAGGCTCGGCCACCACCACCGTTCGGCGCGCGGGAGCAAGAGCTCTCCAACGAGCCCAAGAACGGCCTCGCCCGTGCCCTGTAGCGCGATCCCGCATCGCGCCGCCGTCTCGGGCCTCGTCGGCGTCACGTCGCCGGTGGGTTTGACCCACCTTGACCACGGCAGGACCCCCCTGAGTCCCTGACAGGTGGGCCCAGCCCTGTAGCTAATTAGGATTAGCGCTAACCACTGTTAGTTAACCCCCTGACACTGACCAGTGGGCCCCAGCGCCACTAATTAGTAATTAGGATTAATTTAACCCTGTTTAAGCCCCCTGTCACTGACGTGTGGGCCCCACACGTCAGGTTTGACCTCAGCCAGCCGCAGTTGACCACTGACGTCATGATGACGTCATGCTGGCGCAATAACTATAATTTCTGGATTTAATTTAAATCAGGAAATTCCAGAATATAATTTAAACTTCAAAAATTCATAACTTTTATTCTGTAACTCCAAATTGGACAAATTATATATGAAAAATGATCAGAAAAATCCAATCTATCCATCTGTACTATTTTCATGCATGATCAAACAAGTTAAATTGATGTTTTAAGCAGAACAAGGAAAAGCACTTTAAAAGGCCATATTTGAATTTGAAATTTGAATCCTTGATTCAAATTTGCTCAAACCCTTCTAGTTTTAGTTGCATTAGCCCAACACGCTCATATTGCCATGTTTCATGCATGCATCATATTGTTGCACATTGTTTGGTGATGGTTGTGTACCGGTGTCCTTTGCGACAGGTTCTGCCTCCGAGGAGTACCGTGATTACCCTAACGAAGAACCGTATCAGTGCATCGAACCATCAGGCAAGCAACCAACCATTTGATCATATCGATACAATCCCATGTTCTCGCTCCTGCTCTCTTTTACTGCATTAAGACAACGCGATTCAAACTGCTGTGTGCTACGGTAGTTGAACCCATTTCCTCTGCATGACCTGTCATTGCCACAGTAACTAGATGAAACCCACTAGCATGTGTACGAGTTGATTGAGCCATATGTATGTGTTGTTCCTACCTTGCTATGCCTGCTATGCTTAGAGTCGTGTCAGGTCTGGTTCATCTGGGTGATGGGCTAGAGTGAAATGATTATGTCGGTAATGAGAGTGGTGTGGTGAACACGATTTGGTAAAGGTATCGATGAGAGGCCATGTAGGAGTACATGGTGGGTTGTTTCATTGAAGCCGACCTTAAGCACTGAGATCTGTATGTGTGATTTAAGATACAACTACTACCATGCATTGGGCCCGAAACCAATGGACCCTCTCGGCTTCTTATTCACCCTAGTTCTCCGTCCAGGAGTTGCAAGTAGTTTCTGGTGTTTGTAGCCTACTGGAGGCCGTGGACAGCGCTGACCGTAGGGGTGGGCTGTGATGCGGTAGGTACGTGGCCGGGTGTACCGAATACCCGTTAGGTATCTCGGGAACCCTGTTCACATCGTTCGGGGCCGTATGGGAAACCTCGGCCGGACTCCCTGCGGATGGAACCTGGATAGGCGATAAACCTGGACTGGAGGCTTAGGTGGTTAGGTAGGTCGTGGCTGACACCCACGTTGGGCTTCCGCTTGAAGGTTGCCGAGTACATGTCGTGTAAACGACGGTAAGTGGTGAGAGCGTGTATGAAGAAGTACACCCCTGCAGGGTTATCATAACCTATTCGAATAGCCGCGTCCGCGGTAAAGGACTACTTGGTTGCCTATACAGTTCATAGACAAGTAAATGGAAACTGCTAAAAGCCTCAAGATAAGTGTGAGTGCCGAGGATGGCTCTTCCGTAGGAAGACGGAGGCGGATTCTCGGTAGTGTATTGAATTGGTGAGTAGTGGACTCGTGTGCGCAAAACCATTTCAAGTTGAAGTATCGTAGGATAGTCTAGCCAAGAGTCAAAGCTGGCTTGCTGCAATAACTCCACCAACCCTTCTTGATAATATGCATGTATGTAGGATCTGATGTAAGTCTTGCTGAGTACCTTTGTACTCATGTTGCTATAATTTACATTTTTTTCAGAAGACGCTGCAACCCCTTCTGATGGGTTCTATGTAGACGTTGACATCAACGAGTAGGCTAAAGGCCCAGGTGGTGACCCTGAGCTTGTGAAGGACCATGTAGTATAGCTAGGCTTTCCAAGCCTCTTTTATTTTACTAGTTGTCTGTACTCAGACAAGTTACTTCCGCTGCTGGTTTGTATGACTGTATGACTTGTATGTTGGGTCGTGAGACCCGTACCTTTGTGTATGTTATGTATGGCTCCCTGAGCCTTAAATAAAGTACTTGTGTCGTAGAGTCATGTTGTGATGCTTCGTTGTATTTGCACATATCGAGCATATTGTGTGTATGATTGAAATGCTTGGTATGTGTGGGATCTGACTATCTAGTCGTTTATCTTTAGTAGCCTCTCTTACCGGGAAATGTCTCCTAGTGTTACCGCTGAGCCACGGTAGCTTGCTACTGCTCTGGAACACTTAGGCTGGCCGGCATGTGTCCTTCTTCGTTCCTGTGTCTGTCCCTTCTGGGAAATGTCACGCTTTGAGTACCGGAGTCCTGTTAGCCCGCTACAGCCCGGTTTACCGGAGTCCTGCTAGCCCAGTGCTACAGCCCGGACCCACTTGCTGATGACCGACACGTTCGAAGCTGGGTCATGGATGCCTGTCCCTGTAAGTCTGTGCCACTTTGGGTTTACGACTAGTCATGTCAGCCCGGGCTCTATATCATATGGATGCTAGCGACACCATCATATACGTGAGCCAAAAGGCGCGGTCCCGGGCAGAGGTAAGGCGACACCCGTGGGGATACCGTGCGTGAGGCCGCAAAGTGATATGAGGTGTTACCGGCTAGATCGATGTGACATCAAGTCGGGGTCCTGACAGCGTTGGCATCAGAGCCGGACTGCCTGTAGGTTCTCCAAGCCAAACTGGTCGATGTTGGGTCTAGAAATTCTTTAGTTATATGTAGGGGAATTGTTTGTGGGATGGAACGTAAGGCTCTTTTTACTCCTTTACCTTATGACATTCTGATCTGAGTCAGTCCATTCTTCTACCGGGGGATAAGGAATTAGGATATGTTCTCTCTATCAGGATCACGTGTTACTAATCAGTAGTACCTTATAAGTTTGATGGATACAAGCCTAGTTCAGTTCTACTACCACATTATGTTGTTAGAATGGATTCAGAACTTTGATATGATGATGATGAGTGTGTATGTAATCCTTTGTCAAATGTCTCAAAATCCTTCTTGAGCATTTACAGCTGTTATGCTGCCGAAATTTTGCTAGAAATTCTAATGCCCTTGCATTATGATTGTGCTTTCAGATGGCCACTCGCGACCTCAATCAAGTGGTTCGCCTGACTCGATGCCTAGATGTACCCGGCCATACTGCCAAGTTGGTCAGGGTAATGACTGAGGCTGGATACCGCTGGTATCCTGAGTACACGGTCGAAGAGCAATTCCGAGATTTTAATCAAAGCCAGTATCTCTGCACTGTCAGGATATTTCCATCTTATCCTGGATCCACCGAGCCTCTTCACTGCTCTTATGGACTCGGGGTTACCATTGAGATGGCTGTGCAGGACGCCGCCTACTCTATGATGACCATTATGCGAGTCAGATCAGGTATATTTCGGGACTCTGATTTCCGGTATATGCCAGGATCACTTCCGGGAGCACAAGGGTATCTCCAGGCTATCTATGCTGACCCCACTCAGGAGGATTCACGGACTCGCACCACTGCTGAGATGCTCGAGGATAAGGACCGTGAAAATCGGGCCTTAAGGTTAGAGCTCTTCAATACCCGTGCTGACCACTGGGCCACTTTGACTCGGTTCGCACCGGCGGTGCAAGCTGGATGTTCAGATATGCGCGATCTCTATCCTGTGAGATCTGCTCTGCCAGACGTGATGGTTTGGCATGATGTAGGAGGCATCACCCCACCTCGCGGTCCCCGCAGGCCACCGTCTGTTGGTCCAAGGCCTCATCCTAGCCCCTATGGTCCACAAGCTCCGCGAGATCGTCTGTTTCCGGATGATCATGTTGAGCTTCCAGGCTATGGAGGTGATTTCTACGAGGACTACTACGGATCGGTCTGAGTTAGTGGTAGTATCACTAGTTCGCACTAGCTGTGTCGTCTATCGTCCCGCGTGACTCGTGGGATATGACCTAGTTTGTACTCCTTCCGGAGGTGTAGAAAAATAATGTATAGGAGCTTGGAATGCCTCCGATGAGATGTAATCCTCTTTTCACCGTAATAGTACTTTGTTTGGTCTTGTACTAAACCCTGTATGGTGTGTATGACGATGGAATAAAGAAGCAGTTTCTGTATCTACCATGTCATACGGATGATCATCTTGCATTTCGAGTTATTCCTTACATTTTATCCTATGTCGGAATCTTATCATCCTGACTAAATCGTTGTCTTGTTTACCTAGGATGGTCAACACGCGCGCTAACCCTGCTTCTCAAGAGCAGGCCGAAGGCAGTGAAGGTAGGAATGAAAATCTGCCTCATCCTCCTTCCCTAGCCGAGGTTATGATGGAAGCTGAGAGAAACAAGCGGGAGAC